>NC_041381.1:645075677-645105806 GCF_002162155.2 Triticum dicoccoides | reverse complement strand
ATTCAAGCGTCCTATCATATAAGCATTATTCTTCAATTGTCTACCAACATAATCATTGAAATTTGCTTGTCTACCCATGAAATCATCAAATTCATCTAAGCATGGACTATGAAATTTAGTAGAGGGAATTTCATCTTTATCATACCTATAGAGAGAATTTACCTTCACTACCTGTGTCGGGTTGTTAAGACAATGTGTTTCTTCAACAGGCGGTATATTAATACCATGTATTTATTCAATAGGAGGTAAATTCTTAACGTCTTCATCTTTAATACCTTTCTCTTTCATTGATTTCTTTGCCTCTTGCATATCTTCAGGACTGAGAAATAGAACACCTCTCTTCTTCGGAGTAGGTTTAGGAATAGGCTCAGGAATTGGCTCAGGAAGAGTCCAATTATTTTCATTAGTCAACATATTGTTCAATAATAATTCAGCTTCGTCGACTGTTCTTTCCCTGAAAACACAACCAACACAACTATCCAAGTGGTCCTTGGAAGCATCAGTTAGTCCATTATAGAAGATATCAAGTATTTAATTTTTCTTAAGTGGATGATCAGGCAAAGCATTAAGTAATCAGAGAAGCCTCCCCCAAGCTAGTGGGAGACTCTCTTCTTTGATTTGCACAAAGTTATATATTTCCCGCAAGGCAGCTTGTTTCTTATGAGCAGGAAAATATTTAGCAGAGAAGTAATAAATCATATCTTGGGGACTACGCACACAATCAGGATCAAGAGAATTAAACCAAGTCTTAGCATCACCCTTGAATGAGAATGGAAATATCTTAAGGATATAATAATAGTGAGACGTCTCATCATTAGTAAACAGGGTAGCTATATCGTTTAACTTGGTGAGATGTGCCACAACAATTTCAGATTCAGTTCCATAAAAAGGATCGGATTCAACTAAAGTAATAATCTCAGGATCAACAGAGAATTCATATTCCTTATCAGTAACAAAGATAGGTGAAGTGGAAAAAGCAAGGTCATGTTTCATTCTAGCATTTAGAGTCTTTTGTTTCATCTTAGCTAACAATTTCTTAAGATCTGATCTATCATTGCAAGCAACAAAATCTCTAGCAGTTTCTTCATCCATAACATAACCCTCAGGAACAACAGGCAATTCATAATTAGGAGGAGAACCTTCATCATCACTTCCATCAATAATTTCATTCTCAATAATTTCATTCTCCCTAGCCTTAGTAAGTTGTTCATCAAGAAATTCACCTAATGGCACAGTAGTATCAAGCATAGAAGTAGTTTCATCATAAGTATCATGCATAGCAGAAGTGGCATCATCAATAACATGCGACATATCAGAATTCATAGCAGTAGCAGGTTTAGGTGCCGCAAACTTATTCATAACAGAAGGAGAATCTACTGCAGAGCTAGATGGCAGTTCCTTACCTCCCCTCGTAGTTGAGGGATAAATCTTAGTTCTTTGATCTTTCAAGTTCTTCATAGTGATCAGCAGATATAAATCCCAAGTGACTCAGAGAATAGAGCTATGCTCCCCGGCAACGGTGCCAGAAATTAGTCTTGATAACCCACAAGTGTAGGGGATCGCAACAGCTTTCGAGGGTAGAGTATTCAACCCAAATTTATTGATTCGACACAAGGGGAGCCAAGAATATTCTTCAGTATTAGCAGTTGAGTTGTCAATTCAACCACACCTGGATAACTCAACATCTGCAGCAAGGTATTTAGTAGCAAAGTAATATGATAGTAATGGTAATGATAGCAAAAGTAATATTTTTGGGTTTTGTAGTGATTGTAACAATAGCAACCAAAAAGTAAATAAGCGAAGCACAAGATGTGAAAAGCTCGTAAGCAATGGATCAGTGATGGATAATTATGTCGGATGCGATTCATCATGTAATAGCTATAACGTAAGGTGACACAGAACTAGCTCCAATTCATCAATGTAATGTAGGCATGTATTCCGAATATAGTCATACGTGCTTATGGAAAAGAACTTTCATGACATCTTCTGTCCTACCTCCTGTGGCAGTGGGGTCCTAGCAGAAACTAAGGGATATTAAGGCCTCCTTTTAATAGAGAACCGGACCAAAGCATTAACACATAGTGAATACATGAACTCCTCAAACTACAGTCATCATCGAGAAGTATCCCGATTATTGTCACTTCGGGATTGTCGGATCATAACACATAATAGGTGACTATAGACTTGCAAGATAGGATCAAGAACACACATATATTCATGAAAACACAATAGGTTCAGATCTAAAATCATGGCACTCGGGCCATAGTGACAAGCATTAAGCATAGCAAAGTCATAGCAACATCAATCTCAGAACATAGTGGATACTAGGGATCAAACCCTAACAAAACTAACTTGATTACATGATAAATCTCATCCAACCCATCACCGTCCAGCAAGCCTACGATAGAATTACTCACGCACGGCGGTGAGCATCACGAAATTGGTGATGGAGGACGGTTGATGATGACGATGACGACGAATCCCCCTCTCCGGAGGCCCGAACGGACTCCAGATCAGCCCTCCCGAGAGAGATTAGGGCTTGGCGGCGGCTCCGTATCATAAAACGCGATGAAACTTCCTCTCTGATTTTTTTCTCCGCGAGACAGAATATATGGAGTTGGAGTTGAGGTCGGCGGAGCTGTAGGGGGCCCATGAGACAGGGGGCGCGCCCAAAGGGGGTGGGCGCGCCCGCACCCTCGTGGACAGGGTTTGGGCCCCCTGGTCTTCATCTTTTGCCAGTATTTTTTATATTTTCTGAAACTTGTCTCCGAGGATTTTCAGGTCATTCCGAGAACTTTTGTTTTCTACACATGAAACAACATCATGGTAATTCTGCTGAAAACAGCGTCAGTCCGGGTTAGTTCCATTCAAATCATGCAAGTTAGAGTCCAAAACAAGGGCAAAAGTGTTTGGAAAAGTAGATACGTTGGAGACATATTAGGGCCCACGAGGGTGGGAGGCGCGCCCACCTGTAGGGGGCGCGTCGGGCACCCTCGTGGCCGCCTCGCTTGTTTCTTGACTTCCACTCCAAGTCCTCTGGATCACGTTTATTCCAAAAAGCTTGCTCCCGAAGGTTTCATTCCGTTTGGTCTCCGTTTGATATTTCTTTTTTGCGAAACACTGAAATAGGGGAAAAACAGCAATTCGGGCTGGGCCTCCGGTTAGTAGGTTAGTCCCAAAAATGATATAAAGTGTAAAGTAAAGCCCATAAACATCCAAAACAGGTAATATAATAGCATGGAACAATCAAAAATTATAGATATGTTGGAGACGTCTCAAGCATCCCCAAGCTCAATTCCTGCTCGTCCTCGAGTAGGTAAATGATAAAAAACAGAATTTTTGATGTGGAATGCTACCTAGCATATTTCTCAATGTATTTCTCTTTATTGTGGCATGAATGTTCAGATCCAAATGATTCAAAATAAAAGTTTATATTGACATAAGAAATAGTAATACTTCAAGCATACTAATAAAGCAATCATGTCTTCTCAAAATAACATGGCTAAAGAAAGTTCATCCCTACAAAATCATATAGTTAGGATATGTTTCATTTTCATCACACAAAATACTCCCATCAAGCACAACCCCGGTTTCAGCCAAGCAATTGTTTCATACTTTAGCTGCAGGGGGGCCATGAGATAGGGGGGCGCGCCCAAAGGAGGTGGGCGCGCCCGCACCCTCGTGGACAGGGTGTGGGCCCCCTGGTCTTCATCTTTTGCCAGTATTTTTTATATTTTCTGAAACTTGTCTCCGAGGATTTTCAGGTCATTCCGAGAACTTTTGTTTTCTACACATGAAACAACATCATCTTAATTCTGCTGAAAACAGCGTCAGCCCGGGTTAGTTCCATTCAAATCATGCAAGTTAGAATCCAAAACAAGGGCAAAAGTGTTTGTAAAAGTAGATACGTTGGAGACGTATCAACTCCCCCAAGCTTAAACCTTTGCTTGTCCTCAAGCAATTCAATTGATAAACTGAAAGTGATAAAGAAAAACTTTTACAAACTCTGTTTGCTCTTGTTGTTGTAAACATGTAAAGCCAGCATTCAAGTTTCAACATATATTATGAACTAACCATACTGACAATAACACCTCGGTCTCACAATTACTCATATCAATGGCATAATCAACTAGCAAGCAATGATAATAAAATTCGGATGACAACACTTTCTCAAAACAATCATAACATGATATAGCAAAATGGTATCTCACTAGCCCTTTCTGAGACCGCAAAACATAAATGCAGAGCACCTTTAAAGATCAAGGACTGACTAAACATTGTAATTCTTGGTAAAAGAGATCCAGTCAAGTCATACCCAATATAAACCAATAATAATGAATGCAAATGACAGTGTGCTCTCCAGCGGGTGCTTTTTAAAAAGAAGGTGATGACTCAACATAAAAGTAAATAGATTGGCCCTTTGCAGAGGGAAGCAGGGATTTGTAGAAGTGCCAGAGCTCAATTTTCAAATAGAGATTGAATAATATTTTGGGCGGCATACTTTCACTGTCAACGCAACAACTATGAGATGGTTGTATCTTCCATACTACATGCATTAGAGGCAGTTCCCACGCAGAATGGTAAAAGTTTATACTCCCCCAACCACCAACAAGCATCAATCCATGGCTTGCTCGAAACAATGAGTGCCTCCAACTAACAACAATCCTGGGGGAGTTTTGTTTAATTATATTGATTTGCTTTGATCTTTTTGGATAATGGGACTGGGCATCTCGGTTACCGGCCCTTTCTCGTGAATGAGGAGCGGAGTCCACTCCTCTTGAGAATAACCCACCTAGCATGGAAGATGTAGGCAGCCCTAGCTGAAACATGAGCTGCTCGAGCATACAAAATAGAATTTCATTTGAAGGTTTGGAGTTTGGCACATACAAATTTACGTGGAATGGCAGGTAAATACCGCATATAGGAAGGTATGGTGGACTCATATGGCATAACTTTGGGGTTTAAGGAGTTTGGATGCACAAGCAGTATTCCCGCTTAGTACAGGTGAAGGCTAGCAAAAGACTGGGAAGCGACCAACTGAGAGAGTGACAACAGTCACAAACATGCATTAAAACTAATTCACATCGAGTACAAGCACGAGTAGGATATAATCCACCATGAACATAAACATCATGAAGGCTATGTTGATTTGTTTCAACTACATGCATGAACATGTGCCAAGTCGAGTCACTCAATTCATTCAAAGGAGGATACCATCCCATCATACCACATCATAATCATTCTAATAGCATGTTGGCACGCATTATAACTCATAGCTAATCAAGCATGGCAGAAGCAACTATAATCTCTAAATGTCATTGCAAATATGTTTACTTCATAATAAGCTGAATCAGGAACGATGAACTCATCATATTTACAAAAGCAAAAGAGGTCGAGTTCATACCAGCTTTTCTCATCTCAATTAGTCCATCATATATCGTCATTATTGCCTTTCACTCGCACGACCGAATGATGTGTATAATAATAAGAGTGCACGTGCATTGGACCAAGCTGGAATCTACAAGCATTTAACTCAAGAGAGAAGACAAAGTAATATGGGCTCTAAGTTAAATAAACAATCATGCATATGAGAGCCACTAAACATTTTCAATATGGTCTCCTACTCTGGACCCTCAAAGGAAAGAAAAGAAAAGAAAACTATTTACACGGGAAAGCTCCCAACAAGTAAAAGAAGAACGAGAAATATTGTTGGGTTTTCATTTTAATTTCTACTACAAGCATGCAAATTAAACTAACTATTTTTATTTATTTTTTGGTTTTTCTTAAGGTTTATCAAACACACAAGAAGAAAACTAGAAAAAGAAAATTAAACTAGCATGGATAATACAATGAAAGAGTATGAGCACCGATGACTAGAATAGTGTGTGAACATGAATGTAAAGTCGGTGAGAAATACGTACTCCCCCAAGCTTAGGCTTTTGGCATAAGTTGGTTTATGGACAAGGGTAGCCTGGCTGATATCCGTGGTTGTAACTGGGATCGTACTGAGATGCAGCAGCAAATGCATCCTGAGCTGCGACATGTTGGCGAGCCGCATCCGCTCTCCCCTCATGTTCAGCTGCTTCCTCCCTGGTAACAACATATCTTCCTTTTGTCTGGTAATCAAAAAGGGAAGCAGCAGGAAGAGTAACATGGACAGAGCTATGTCTGTCAAAGATTAGTCGATACTGGAGGAATTGTTCATTCATCTTAAGAAAATGATGTTTGACCATAGCATCATAATCTAAATAAGAAGGAGGCAACATCATATCACCCTCTCGTGGGGTTATACCAAGATAATTTGCCACACGGGTCGCATAAATTCCTCCAAATAAATCTCCAGCTCTACCATTTTTGTGCAACCTACGTGCAACTATTACCCCCAAGTTATAATCTTTATAACATAACACAGCACTCTTGAGGACACAAAGATCAGGGACACACATATGACATGCTTCATCTTTACTGTTAATGCATCTACCAATGAAGAGAGCAAAATAATGTAAAGCAGGAAAATGAATGCTCCCTATGGTAGCTTGTGTAATATCCCTAGACTCTCCCACGGTAATACTAGCAAGGAAATCTCTAAATTCATATTTGTGGGGATCATTAGCACTTCCCCACTGCGGGAGTTTGCAAGCAGTAGTAAAATCTTCTAAGTCCATGGTATAAGATTGATCATAAATATCAAACAGGACACTATGAGAATTACGCGAAGATGAAAATTTAAACCTTCTCACGAATGAATCAGTTAGATAGTAGTACTGAGGACACTTATCTTCCATGAAGTCCTCAAGATCAGCATTACGCACATATGTATCAAATTCATCCTTAATGCCTGCATTGACCATAAACTCTTCTGACGGCCATTCACAAGACCGCACTTCAGCCTCCCTTGGTGGTTCATCGTCTTGCTCACGCATAGCACGCCTAGGTCCTTTCTTTACCGAGGAACCACCTTGGTACATTTTCTTGAACATATTTCTTTTTCTGCAATATTTCTGAAATTTTAGTAACTTCAAAATAAAAGTAAATAAAACTAAACAAGATTGATAGCAACTACTCCTACAAGTGCCTAGAGCCTATATCATGCATCAGAATTACTTGGAACCTCATAAATTTAACATGCAAGCTCAAGAACAGGGTCACCAAGGCAGCAAGGATTTGCAATGAATAAAGTACTAGAACAAAAACTATTTGGACCAATGGAGGAGTCACATACCAAGCAACAATCTCCCAAAGCAGTTTTGTGAATGGAGCTTTGAGCAAGGAGATCGAAAATCGCAGCAAAATGAGCTACAACTCATGCTTGAGCTGGATGGGGATTTTTTGGGAACAAGATGGAGTGTGTGGGTGCTGGAATAAGTGGAGGGGGGCCACCAGGGGCCCACGAGACAGGGGGCGCGCCCAGGGGGTGGGCGCGCCCTCCACTCTCGTGGCCTGGTGCTTTCCCCTCCTGCAGTGATTTCAGTGCCTAAAATCCTCAAATATTCCATAAAAAATCATACTAAATTTGCAGGGCATTTGGAGCACTTTTATTTTCGAGATATTTTTCATTGCACGGATAATTCAGAAAACGAACAGATAATACTATTTTTGCTTTATTTATTTTAAATAACAGAAAGTAGAAAAAGGGTACAGAAGGTTGTGCCTTCTAGTTTCATCCATCTCATGATCATCAAAATGATTCCACTAACAAGGTTGATCAAGTCTTGTTAACAAACTCATTCTGAATAACACGGAACCGGAGAAATTTCGAAGTGACACTAGGTTACCTCAACGGGGATATGGTCATCCCCAACAATAAGAATATCATACTTTTTCTTGACAGTAGGGAGAGGAAATTCAAAACCTCCAATAATGATTGATGGAATTTTCTCAATAGTATTTATGCTGTGAACTTGAGGTTGTTTCCTTGGAAAATGTACCGTGTGCTCATTTCCATTAACATGAAAGGTGACATTGCCTTTGTTGCAATCAATAACAGCTCCTGCAGTATTTAAAAAGGGTCTACCAAGGATAATCGACATATTGTCGTCCTCAGGAATATCAAGAATGATCAAGTCTGTTAAGACAGTAACATTCGCAACAATAACAGGCACATCCTCACAAATGCTGACATGTATAGCAGTTGATTTATCAGCCATTTGCAAGGATATCTCAGTGGGTGTCAACTTACTTAATTCAAGTCTACGGTACAAGGAAAGAGGCATAACACTAACACCGGCTCCTAAATCACATAAAGCAGTTTTAACATAATTTCTCTTTATAGAGCAAGGTATAGTGGGTACTCCGGGATCACCAAGTTTCTTAGGTATTCCACCCTTAAAGGTATAGTTGGCAAGCATGGTGGAAATCTCAGCTTCAGGTATTTTCCTCTTATTAGTGATGATATCTTTCATATATTTAGAATAAGGGTTTGTTTTAAGCATATCAGTTAAGGACATGCATAAGAAAATAGGTCTAATCATTTCAGCAAAACGCTCAAAGTCCTCATCATCCTTTGTCTTGAATGGTTTAGGAGGAAAGGGCATGGGTTTCTGAACCCATGGTTCTCTTTCTCTACCATGCTTCCTAGCAACAAAATCTCTCTTATCATAACATTGGTTTCTTGATTGTGGGTTATCAAGACCAACATCAGGTTCAATTTCTATATCATTGTTATTACTAGGTTGAGCATCTACATGAACATCATTATTAGCATTGTCATCAGATTCATGTTCATCTCTGGATTGTGTTTCGGCATCAGAGATAGAAGTATTATTAGGATTCTCATGTGGTTCTACATTAGGTTCACTAGAAGCATGCAAAGTCCTATTATTTTTCTTATTCTTCTTCTTAGAAGAACTAGGAGCCTCTAGATTATTATTCTGAGAATCTTGTTCAATTCTATTAGGGTGGCCTTCAGGATACAAAGGTTCCTGAGTCATTTTATCAGTTCTAGTAGCCACTCTACCAGCAAAGTCATGTTTATTATTTAGTTCAACTAGCAATTCATTCTAAGCCTTAAGTACTTGTTCAGCTTGAGTAGCAACCATAGAAGCATGTTTACTAGTGAGTTTAAGTTCACCTTTAACTCTAGCTATATAATGATTCAAGCGTCCTATCATATAAGCATTATTCTTCAATTGTCTACCAACATAATCATTGAAATTTGCTTGTCTACCCATGAAATCATCAAATTCATCTAAGCATGGACTATGAAATTTAGTAGAGGGAATTTCATCTTTATCATACCTATAGAGAGAATTTACCTTCACTACCTGTGTCGGGTTGTTAAGACAATGTGTTTCTTCAACAGGCGGTATATTAATACCATGTATTTATTCAATAGGAGGTAAATTCTTAACGTCTTCATCTTTAATACCTTTCTCTTTCATTGATTTCTTTGCCTCTTGCATATCTTCAGGACTGAGAAATAGAACACCTCTCTTCTTCGGAGTAGGTTTAGGAATAGGCTCAGGAATTGGCTCAGGAAGAGTCCAATTATTTTCATTAGTCAACATATTGTTCAATAATAATTCAGCTTCGTCGACTGTTCTTTCCCTGAAAACACAACCAACACAACTATCCAAGTGGTCCTTGGAAGCATCAGTTAGTCCATTATAGAAGATATCAAGTATTTAATTTTTCTTAAGTGGATGATCAGGCAAAGCATTAAGTAATCAGAGAAGCCTCCCCCAAGCTAGTGGGAGACTCTCTTCTTTGATTTGCACAAAGTTATATATTTCCCGCAAGGCAGCTTGTTTCTTATGAGCAGGAAAATATTTAGCAGAGAAGTAATAAATCATATCTTGGGGACTACGCACACAATCAGGATCAAGAGAATTAAACCAAGTCTTAGCATCACCCTTGAATGAGAATGGAAATATCTTAAGGATATAATAATAGTGAGACGTCTCATCATTAGTAAACAGGGTAGCTATATCGTTTAACTTGGTGAGATGTGCCACAACAATTTCAGATTCAGTTCCATAAAAATGATCGGATTCAACTAAAGTAATAATCTCAGGATCAACAGAGAATTCATATTCCTTATCAGTAACAAAGATAGGTGAAGTGGAAAAAGCAAGGTCATGTTTCATTATAGCATTTAGAGTCTTTTGTTTCATCTTAGCTAACAATTTCTTAAGATCTGATCTATCATTGCAAGCAACAAAATCTCTAGCAGTTTCTTCATCCATAACATAACCCTCAGGAACAACAGGCAATTCATAATTAGGAGGAGAACCTTCATCATCACTTCCATCAATAATTTCATTCTCAATAATTTCATTCTCCCTAGCCTTAGTAAGTTGTTCATCAAGAAATTCACCTAATGGCACAGTAGTATCAAGCATAGAAGTAGTTTCATCATAAGTATCATGCATAGCAGAAGTGGCATCATCAATAACATGCGACATATCAGAATTCATAGCAGTAGCAGGTTTAGGTGCCGCAAACTTATTCATAACAGAAGGAGAATCTACTGCAGAGCTAGATGGCAGTTCCTTACCTCCCCTCGTAGTTGAGGGATAAATCTTAGTTCTTTGATCTTTCAAGTTCTTCATAGTGATCAGGAGATATAAATCCCAAGTGACTCAGAGAATAGAGCTATGCTCCCCGGCAACGGCGCCAGCAATTAGTCTTGATAACCCACAAGTGTAGGGGATCGCAACAGCTTTCGAGGGTAGAGTATTCAACCCAAATTTATTGATTCGACACAAGGGGAGCCAAGAATATTCTTCAGTATTAGCAGTTGAGTTGTCAATTCAACCACACCTGGATAACTCAACATCTGCAGCAAGGTATTTAGTAGCAAAGTAATATGATAGTAATGGTAATGATAGCAAAAGTAATATTTTTGGGTTTTGTAGTGATTGTAACAATAGCAACGGAAAAGTAAATAAGCGAAGCACAAGATGTGAAAAGCTCGTAAGCAATGGATCAGTGATGGATAATTATGTCGGATGCGATTCATCATGTAATAGCTATAACGTAAGGTGACACAGAACTAGCTCCAATTCATCAATGTAATGTAGGCATGTATTCCGAATATAGTCATACGTGCTTATGGAAAAGAACTTTCATGACATCTTCTGTCCTACCTCCTGTGGCAGTGGGGTCCTAGCGGAAACTAAGGGATATTAAGGCCTCCTTTTAATAGAGAACCGGACCAAAGCATTAACACATAGTGAATACATGAACTCCTCAAACTACAGTCATCATCGAGAAGTATCCCGATTATTGTCACTTCGGGATTGTCGGATCATAACACATAATAGGTGACTATAGACTTGCAAGATAGGATCAAGAACACACATATATTCATGAAAACACAATAGGTTCAGATCTAAAATCATGGCACTCGGGCCATAGTGACAAGCATTAAGCATAGCAAAGTCATAGCAACATCAATCTCAGAACATAGTGGATACTAGGGATCAAACCCTAACAAAACTAACTTGATTACATGATAAATCCCATCCAACCCATCACCGTCCAGCAAGCCTACGATAGAATTACTCACGCACGGCGGTGAGCATCACGAAATTGGTGATGGAGGACGGTTGATGATGACGATGACGACGAATCCCCCTCTCCGGAGGCCCGAACGGACTCCAGATCAGCCCTCCCGAGAGAGATTAGGGCTTGGCGGCGGCTCCATATCATAAAACGCGATGAAACTTCCTCTCTGATTTTTTTCTCCGCGAGACAGAATATATGGAGTTGGAGTTGAGGTCGGCGGAGCTGCAGGGGGCCCATGAGACAGGGGGCGCGCCCAAAGGGGGTGGGCGCGCCCGCACCCTCGTGGACAGGGTGTGGGCCCCCTGGTCTTCATCTTTTGCCAGTATTTTTTATATTTTCTGAAACTTGTCTCCGAGGATTTTCAGGTCATTCCGAGAACTTTTGTTTTCTACACATGAAACAACATCATGGTAATTCTGCTGAAAACAGCGTCAGTCCGGATTAGTTCCATTCAAATCATGCAAGTTAGAGTCCAAAACAAGGGCAAAAGTGTTTGGAAAAGTAGATACGTTGGAGACATATTAGGGCCCACGAGGGTGGGAGGCGCGCCCACCTGTAGGGGGCGCGTCGGGCACCCTCGTGGCCGCCTCGCTTGTTTCTTGACTTCCACTCCAAGTCCTCTGGATCACGTTTATTCCAAAATGCTTGCTCCCGAAGGTTTCATTCCGTTTGGTCTCCGTTTGATATTTCTTTTTTGCGAAACACTGAAATAGGGGAAAACAACAATTCGGGCTGGGCCTCCGGTTAGTAGGTTAGCCCCAAAAAT
This sequence comes from Triticum dicoccoides, assembly GCF_002162155.2. Classification (NCBI taxonomy): domain Eukaryota; kingdom Viridiplantae; phylum Streptophyta; class Magnoliopsida; order Poales; family Poaceae; genus Triticum; species Triticum dicoccoides. Next base: position 645,093,532 of record NC_041381.1, on the reverse strand, counting down.
GATATAAAGTGTAAAGTAAAGCCCATAAACATCCAAAACAGGTAATATAATAGCATGGAACAATCAAAAATTATAGATATGTTGGAGACGTCTCAAGCATCCCCAAGCTCAATTCCTGCTCGTCCTCGAGTAGGTAAATGATAAAAAACAGAATTTTTGATGTGGAATGCTACCTAGCATATTTCTCAATGTATTTCTCTTTATTGTGGCATGAATGTTCAGATCCAAATGATTCAAAATAAAAGTTTATATTGACATAAGAAATAGTAATACTTCAAGCATACTAATAAAGCAATCATGTCTTCTCAAAATAACATGGCTAAAGAAAGTTCATCCCTACAAAATCATATAGTTAGGATATGTTTCATTTTCATCACACAAAATACTCCCATCAAGCACAACCCCGGTTTCAGCCAAGCAATTGTTTCATACTTTAGCAATGTCAAACTTTTTTTAACTTTCACGCAATACATGAGCGTGAGCCATGGATATAGCACTATGGGTGCAATAGAATATGATGGTGGAGGTTGTGTGGAGAAGACAAAAAGGGAGAAAGTCTCATATTGACGAGGCTAATCAATGGGCTATGGAGATGCCCATCAATTGATGTCAACATGAGGAGTAGGGATTGTGTAGGACCTTGAGAAGGGGTGTCTAGAGGGGGGGTGATTAGACACTAAGTACCAAAGTTGCAGTTTTTAGCAAATTTAAGTTTAAGTGTAGTTTAGGCACAAGTTTAACATTCACAACACATAGCAAGCAAGCATGCAAAGAATATATGAGCAGCGGAAAGTAAAGCATGCAACTTGCAGGAATGTAAAGGGAAGGGTTTTGGAGGATTCAAACGCAATTGGAGACACAGATATTTTTGGAGTGGTTCCGATAGGTGGTGCTATCGTACATCCACGTTGATGGAGACTTCAACCCACGAAGGGTAACGGTTGCGCGAGTCCACGGAGGGCTCCACCCAAGAAGGGTCCACGAAGAAGCAACCTTGTCTATCCCACCATGGTCGTCGCCCACGAAGGACTTGCCTCACTAGCGGTAGATCTTCATGAAGTAGGCAATCTCCCTGCCCTTAAAAACTCCTTGGTTCAACTCCACAATCTTTGTCGGAGGCTCCCAAGTGATACCTAGCCAACCTAGGAGACACCACTCTCTAAGAAGTAACAAATGGTGCGTTGATGATGAACTCCTTGCTCTTGTGCTTCAAATGATAGTCTCCCCAACACTCAACTCTCTCTCATAGGATTTGGATCTAGAGGAAAGAAGATTTGAGTGGAAAGCAACTTGGGGAAGGCTAGAGATCAAGATTCATATGGTAGGAATGGAATATATTGGCCTCAACACATGAGTAGGTAGTTCTCTCTCAGAACTGGTAAGTTGGAAGTGTAGGTTTGTTCTGATGGCTCTCTCCACGAATGAAGAGGAGGTGGAGGGGTATATATAGCCTCCACACAAAATCTAACCGTTACACACAATTTACCAATCTCGGTGGGACCGAATCAACAAACTCGGTCAGACCGATTTAGTAAACCTAGTGACCATTAGGATTTTCGGTGGGACCGAAAATGCAACTCGGTAGGACCGATATGGTTAGGGTTAGGGCATAACATAATCTCGGTGAGACCGATTACACAAACTCGGTAAGACCGATTTTGGTAATTAGCTAACCAGAGAGTTGGTCAGGCAAACTCGGTGGGACCGATTACTCAAACTCGGTGGGACCGATTTTGGTAATAAGTTAACCAGAGAGTTTGCATTGTAATCTCGGTAGTACCGATTGCTCAAACTCGGTAAGACTGATTTGATAATGGACATACACAGAGAGATTACAATCCCATCTCGGTGAGACCGAGATCCCTATCGGTGAGACCGATTTGCCTAGGGTTTGTGGCAGTGGCTATGACATCTGAACTCGGTGGCGCCGGATAGAAATAATCAGTGTGGCCGATTTTGGCTTTAGGTTTAGGTCATATGTGTGTAAGTGGGAAAGTAGCTGAGGGTTTTGGAGTGTATCACTAAGCACTGTGGAGCAAGAAACTCATCAAGCAACATCTCATCCCTCCTTGATAGTATTGGCTTTTCCTATAGACTCAATGTGATCTTGGGTCACTAAAATATAAAATGAAGAGTCTTGAGCTTGAAGCTTTAGCCAATCCTTTGTCCTTAGCATCTTGAAGGAGTTCCCACATCCTTTAGTCCATGCCACTCCATTGTTGAACTTGTCTGAAATATACTAGATAAAAGTGTCAGTCCAACAAGAGATATGTTGACATTAATTACCAAAACCACCAAGGGAGCACTTGTGCTTTTAGATTGCCATGCAACAGATGCACTAGAGCTATAATGTATGAAATCTCAACAAAAGAAACTAAGTGGGTGTGCATCCAACTTGCTTGCTCATGAAGACCTAGGGCATTTTGAGGAAGCCCATTGTTGGAATATACAAGCCAAGTTCTATAATGAAAAATTCCCAGTAGTATATGAAAGAGACAACAAATGAGACTCTCTATATGAAGAACATGGTGCTACTTTGAAGCACAAGTGTGGAAAAAAAGATAGTAACATTGTCCCCCCTTTTTTATTATATTTTTGGGCCTTTTTTGGCCTTTCTTTTTTTTCCTTTTTTTTCTTTGGCCTTCCCCTTTTTTTCTTTTTGGTCTTTCCTTTTTTTTATAAGGGACAATGCTCTAATAATGATGATCATCACACTTCTATTTATTTACAACTCATGAATTACAACTCGAAACTAGAACAAGATATCACTCTATATGAATGCCTCCGGCGGTGTACTGGGATGGGCAATGAATCAAGAGTGACATGTATGAAACATTATGCATGGTGGCTTTGCCACAAATACGATGTTAACTACATGATCATGCAAGGCAATATGACAATGATGATGCGTGTCATGATAAACGGAACGGTGGAAAGCTGCATGGCAATATATCTCGGAATGGCTATGGAAATGCCATAATAGATAGGTATGGTGGCTGTTTTGAGGAAGATATAAGGAGGTTTATGTGTGATAGAGCATATCGTATCACGGAGTTTGGATGCACCGGCGAAGTTTGCACGAACTCTCAAGGTGAGAAAGGGCAATGCACGGTACCGAAGAGGCTAGCAATGATGGAAGGTGAGAGTGCGTATAATCCATGGACTCAACATTAGTCCTAAAGAACTCATATACTTATTGCAAAAATCTACAAATCATAAAAAACCAAGCACTATGTGCATGCTCCTAGGGGGGAGGTTGGTAGTAGTTAACCATCGCGCGCCCCCGACCTCCACACAAGGGAAGGCAATCAAAAGAGCACCCCATGCAATAAATTTGTTACACAACTTTTACTATACGTGCATGCTACGGGACTTGCCAACTTCAACACAAGTATTCTTTAAATTCACAATTACATCAACTAGCATGACTCTAATATCACCACCTCCATATCTCAAAACAATTATCAAGTATTAAATTGACCATAGCATCCAATTCACTTCTATGATAGTTTTTATTATACCCAACTTGGATGCCCATAAATTCTAGGACCAGTTTTATAACCATAGCAAATACCATACTGTTATAAGAAACTCTGAAAATAATGTAAGTGAAGCATGAGAGATTAACAATTTCTACAAAATTAAGCCACCGCCGTGCTCTAAAAGATATAAGTGAAGCACTAGAGCAAAAATTATCTAGCTCAAAAGATATAAGTGAAGCACATAGAGTATTCTAATAAATTTCAAATCAAGTATTTCTCTCTCAATAGGTGTGTACAGCACGGATGATTGTGGTAAACTAAAAAGCAAAATACTAATATCATACACGACGCTCCAAGCAAAACACATATCATGTGGCGAATAAAAATATAGCTCCAAGTAAAGTTACCGATAGATGAAGACGAAAGAGGGGATGCCTTCCGGGGCATCCCCAAGCTTAGGAAATTTGTCTATTGATCTACAGAACAAATAATCAACGCAAAATCATGTTTCTGTGATTTATTAAAAAAATTTGGTGAGCGCAAAGTTTCTGTTTTTCAGTAGAATCAAATTAACTCTTACCATAGGTTATCCTATAGGTTCTACTTGGCACAAACACTAATTAAAACAAGAAAACACATCTAAACAGAAAGTATAAGCAAAATTTATTACTACACAGAAGAAAAAACAAAGAAACTAAAATAAAATTGGGTTGCATCCCAACTAGCGCTATTGTTTAACGCCCCAAGCTAGGCATAAAAGCGAGGATAGATCTAAGTAGTGCCATCTTTGGCACTTGATTCATAAGTAGCTCGCATGATAGATTCATAAGGTAATTTGACTTTCTTTCTTGGAAAGTGCTCCATGCCTTTCCTTAATGGAAATTGGAATGTAATATTCCCTTCCTTCATATCAATAATCGCACCAATCGTTCTAAGGAAAGGTCTACCAAGAATAATAGGACATGAAAGATTGCAATCAATGTCAAGAACGATAAAATCTACGGGCACATAGTTCCTATTTGCAATAATAAGAACATCAATGATTGTTCCCATAGGCTTTTTAATGGTGGAATCCGCAAGCTGCAAATTTAAAGAGCAATCATCAAATTCATGGAAACCTAGAATATCACATAAAGTTTTTCGGAATTGTGGAAACACTAGCACCCAAATCACACAAAGCATAACACTCATAATCTTTGATTTTAATCTTTATAGTAGGTTCCCACTCATCATTAAGTTTTCTAGGTATTGAAACTTCCAGATTAAGTTTTTCATCATAAGATTGCATCAAGGCATCAACAATATGTTTGGTAAAGGCTTTATTTTGACTATAAGCATGAGGAGAATTCAACACGGATTGCAACAAGGAAATACAATCAACTAAAGAACAATTATCATAATTAAATTCCTTGAAATGCAAGATAGTGGGTTCAATGCTATTTAAAGTCTTGACCTCTCCAATCCCACTTTTACCAAATTTAGCATCAAGATCTAAAAACTCTGAATCATTGGGACGCCTTTTAACTAAAGTTGACTCATCTCCAGTCCCATCATTATTAAGATTCATATTGCAAAACAAAGATTTAATAGGGGACACATCTATAACTTATAGATCTTCATCATTATTTTCAAGGAAACTAGAAGAACACGCCTTCACAAAGCAATCTTTCTTGGCACGCAATCTAGTGGTTCTTTCCTTGCACTCATCAATGGAAATTCTCATAGCTTTGAGGGACTCATTGATATCATGCTTAGGAGGAGTAGATCTAAGTTTCAAAGATTCAACATCAAGCGAAAGTCTATCAACATTCCTAGCCAAATCATCAACTTTAAGCAATTTTTCTTCAAGCAAGGCATTAAAATTCTTTTGAGAGACCATAAATTCTTTTACACTATTTTCAAAATCAGAGGGCATCTTATTAAAATTACCATAAGAATTATTGTAGGAATTTCTGTAATTATTAGAGGAATTACTAGGGAACGGTCTAGAATTAAAGTTTCCTCTATAAGCATTGTTACCAAAATTATTCCTACCAACAAAATTCACATCCATAGATTCATTATTATTCTCAATCAAAGTAGACAAAGGCATATCATTGGGATCAATATAAGCACTCTTAGTAGCAAATAATTTCATAAGTTCATCCATCTTTCCACTCAAAACATTAATTTCTTCTATATCATGCACTTTTTTACTAGTAGATCTTTTGGTGTGCCATTGAGAATAATTAGCTATAATATTATCAAGGAGTTTAGTAGCTTCTCCTAAGGTGATTTCCATAAACGTGCCTCCCGCGGCCGAATCTAAAAGATTTCTAGAAGCAAAATTCAATCCAGCATAAATTTTTTGTATGATCATCCATAAATTCAAACCTGAGTAGGGCAATTGTGAATCATCAATTTCATTCTTTCCCAAGATTGGGCAACATTCTCATGATCAAGTTGTTTTAAATTCATAATATCATTCCTAAGAGAGATGATCTTAGCGGTAGGAAAATACTTAGAGATAAAGGCATCCTTGCACTTATTCCATGAATCAATACTATTTTTAGGCAAAGATGAAAACCAAATTTTAGCACGATCTCTAAGTGAAAATGGAAATAACTTCAATTTAACAATATCATTATCTGTATCTTTCTTCTTTTGCATCTCACACAAATCAACAAAGTTGTTTAGATGGGTAGCGACATCTTCACTAGGAAGGCCGGAAAATTCATCTTTCATAACAAGATTTAGCAAAGCAGCATTGATTTCACAAGACTCAACATCATTAAGAGGAGCAATCGGACTACTAAGGAAATCATTATTATTAGTATTGGAAAAATCACACAATTTGGTACTATGTTGCGCCATCGCGACAAGCAATCCAATATACAAGCAAACAAAAAGGCAAGCGAAAGAGAGAGGAGATTGGGAAAGAGAGGGCGAGTAAAACGGCAAGGGTGAAGTGGGGGAGAGGAAAACGAGAGGCAAATAGCAAATAATGTAATGTGAGGGAGATGAGTTTGTGATGGGTACTTGCTATGTCTTGACTTGAGCGAAGATCTCCTCGGCAACGACGCCAGAAATCCTTCTTGCTACGTCTTGAGCTTGTGTTGGTTTTCCTTGAAGAGGAAAGGGTGATGCAGCATAGTAGCGTAATTATTTTCCTCGGTTTTTGAGAACCAAGGTATCAATCTTGTAGGAGGCTCCTCACAAGTCCCACGCACCTACACAAACAAACAAGAACTCGCAACCAACGCAATAAAGGGGTTGTCAATCCCTTCAAGGCCACTTGCGAAAGTGAGATCTGATAGAGATAATATGATAAGATAAATAAATTTTTGGTATTTTATGATATAAATAGTAAAAGTAAAGATGCAAATAAAAGTAGATTGAAAGCTTATATGATAAGAGATAGACTCGGGGGCCATAGGTTTCACTAGTGGCTTCTCTCAAGATAGCATAGTTATTACGGTGGGTGAACAAATTACTGTCGAGCAATTGATAGAAAAGTGAATAATTATGAGATTATCTAGGCATGATCATGTATATAGGCATCACGTCCGTGACAAGTAGACCGACTCCTGCCTGCATCTACTACTATTACTCCACACATCGACCGCTATCCAGCATGCATCTAGAGTATTAAGTTCATGAAGAACAGAGTAATGCATTAAGAAAGATGACATGATGTAGAGGGATAAACTCATGCAATATGATATAAACCCCATTTTTTTATCCTCGATGGCAACAATAAAATACGTGCCTTGCTGCCCCTACTATCACTGGGAAAGGACACCGCAAGATTGAACCCAAAGCTAAGCACTTCTCCCATGGCAAGAAAGAACAATCTAGTAGGCCAAACCAAACTAATAATTCGAAGAGACTTGCAAAGATAACAAATCATACATAAAAGAATTTAGAGGAGATTCAAATATTTCTCATAGATAAACTTGATCATAAACCCATAATTCAACGAATCTCGATAAACACACCGCAAAAAGAGTTACATCGAATAGATCTCCAAGAAGAGAAAGGAGAACTTTGTATTGAGAATCAAAGAGAGAGAAGAAGCCATCTAGCTAATAACTATGGACCCTAAGGTCTGTGGTAAACTACTCACAACTCATCGGAGAGGCCTTCGAGTTGGTGTAGAGGCCCTCCGTGGTGGATTCCCCCTCCGGCGGAGCGCCGGCGACGGCTCCAAGATGGGATCTCGTGGATACAGAAGGTTATTGTGGTGGAAATAGTTTTTCATGGTCGCCTCTGATGGTTTCGGGGTACATGGGTATATGTAGGAGGAAGGAGTACGCCGGTGGACGATCGAGGGGCCCACGAGGGTTGGGGGTGCGCCCACCTGTAGGGGGGGCGCCGGGCACCCTCGTGGCCGCCTCGCTTGTTTCTTGACTTCCACTCCAAGTTATCTGGATCATGTTTGTTCCAAAAAGATCGCTCCTGAAGGTTTCGTTCCGTTTGGACTCCGTTTGATATTCCTTTTCTGTGAAACACTAAAATAGGCAAAAAAAACAGCAATTCGGGCTGGGCATCCGTTTAGTAGGTTAGTCCCAAAAATGGTATAAAAGTGTAAAGTAAAGCCCATAAACATCCAAAACAGGTAATATAATAGCATGGAACAATAAAAAATTATAGATACGTTGGAGACGTATCACCGTCATGCCGCCTCCACTCCTTCTCCTCTTCGTTGCCCCACGGAGCCCGCCATAGCAGGCACTGCTCCGACGGACGCCGCTGCCATTGATGGTGTTCCAACTAGAGTCATCTCACCACATCGGTTCCCGACCATGTGGGCCAGACCAAGGACCCTCTTTTTCAGCAGCAAACGTCACGAGCATCGCAGTCCTGTCCATAGGTCCTACCGGCCACCCATCTCCTCGTCGCACCGGCACCAACGAGGTGAGTGTTCTTCATCAAATTTTCATGTTTTTTTCTAAAATGTATGCATGTTTATTTGTTATAATAGATCTATATGATGCGTAGGAAATGCTAGTTAGTAGCAAATTGCTAAAATTCTAGCTAGTTAATTATAAGAAAAAAAATATTTGTTAAAATGCTAGTTAGAAGCAAATTGTTTATTTGTTCAGATAATTAAGTTAGATATGATGTATGCATTATATGTTTATTTGCTAACAATATTGATAAAAAATAAGTTAGTAGCACATGCAAGTTATATATCTTTGAGCAAGTACTTATCATGAAAGCTTATCCAAAATCCTCAAGGTTAGATGCACAACACAATATCCATAAGAATATCCAAGATATATAGCAGATCCTTGTAAGAGAAATATCATGAATCAAGTGTAAGTATAAGAATGTATTGTGCATGCACGAGGGTGAGATTTGAACACATGTTAAAAGCATTGAGGATATTTAACTCACTCCTCAAACGACAAAAGGTCTTTTCATCATGATGTTTGGTGAAGATATCGGCTAGTTATTGTTTGTCAGTTAAGACTTGGCAAAGATCAATGCCACTCTTGCATACGTGGTCACGAATGAAATGGTGTCGAACATCGATATGTCTGGTTTGAGAATGTTGAATGGGATTTTGAGCTATTTTATGGCACTTTCATTGTAACAAAGAAGTGGAGCTTGCTTGAGATATATGCCACAATCCTTAAGAATTTGTGTCATCCATAAGAGTCGAGTACAACAATAACCGGCTGAGATATATTCAGGTTCAGTGGTGGATAGGGTTATCGAAATTTGTTTCTTGGAGGACCAAGATACAAGAGATCTCCCTAGGAATTGACATGTACCCGAAGTGGGTTTTCTGTCAACCTTGTCATTGACATAATCACGGTCCGAGTAGCCTAAAAGATTAAAGGAATAATCCTTTTGATACCAAAGGCCAAAGTTAGAAGTATGAATTAAATATAACATGATTCTTTTAACGGCCACAAGATGGCACTCTTTTGGAGTTGCTTGAAATATCGCACACATGCTGACACTTAGCATTATATCTGGTCGAGAAACACTTAGATAAAGCAAGAAACCTATCATGGAATGTGGCATACCTTTTGATCAACGAGAGCATCATCCTTGTTGATATCAAGGTGTCCCTTCGTTGAATGGTTCCTATTACTCTAGCATTCTCCATGTGGAACTTATTAAACAAGTCTGACACGGAGTTTTTAGGCCTAAATGTTATTGGTTTGCTGCGAGTGGGTGGGTAACGCAACATCAACCCAACCGTCTGCGTGCTTGAAGCCTAGCTAACCCCTCGGAAGAAAAAACAGAATCCAATTCCTTCCGCTGAAGCATATCCCTCTTGAGGGCTCCCAGCAGTCCGATGAGCGAGCTGCCAGATATAGGGCAGTCATCCCGTGGAAGTTGAGATCCGCTGCGGCAGGCCATAGACTAGTTTTACCGTAGTCTGGTATAGTTTAGTTGAACTATATCTGAAATGTAAATGTTTTCATCCGGTTTGAATGAAAATCATCCAGTTTTATGTAATTCGTCCAGTTAGTTTAAATAGTGTTTGAAATGTATGCGACTAGCTTTGAATGGTAGGCTCCCGTGTCCGCGGACTAGGCCCCTTGTCTGCGAGCGGATGCGGATTGCAGTCTGCGGGTCAGCATTGGAGATGCCCTAATACGATATACAAAATTCTGTATTTCAAAACCCACAAACTACACTAACAAATATGTTCAATTTTTTGCAGACTAAGGCATAGCCTACTGGTGGGAAGGGGCTGATGCCTTCCCCCCACCCAGGTTCAAGGCACTGTACCTGCAATTTGGGTTTGTTGCACCAATTATACTGTGGGGGATTCTCTTACAGTCTTTGTGTCAAAAAAAATATGTTCAATTTTCCTCTCAATAGAAGGCTGAATCCTGGCTTTCAACCAAAGCGGGGCAAACAGGGCGGGCCAGCCATGTTGGCCGCGAGCACGCTGACACGGGCCACCATTGGCCAGGCACGACTTGGACTAAACGGGCCGTGCATGGCACACGGCACGTCTGAGCCTGTGCCTGGGCTTGGAGGTTGGGCACGTGGGCCGACACGACATGACATGTTTATTATTAATTTTTAATTTTCATTCAGATTTTCTATATATGTATACCCAAAATACAACCCAGTAGGCCTAAAACCAGCCCAACAGTCTAAAAAAATTGCAGCCCGGCGTTTTTATTCAGAGTTCAAAATTAGGAATATTTATTTTCTGTAAACATATACTCTCTTTTTTGCGGGGATGTAAACATATACTCCCTCCGTCCCAAATTACTTGTCGCTGAATGTGTGTATCTAACCCCGCAAAAAAATGAATGCGTGTATCTATACGTATTTTTAGTTCTATGTATATTCATTTCTATCCATTTCTACGACAAGTAATTCGGGGCAGAGCATTTGTTTACTTTCTATAAATCCGCAGACTAGATATATGTTTAAATAAAACACATATCTAGTTTGTTTGGGCTGACACAGAGTTTTTTTTTGAACCGGGCTTAACCCCTTTTCCATTGCAATGAACGAAAATACAGCAGTTCCAGAAACATGTTCAGGGAGAAGGGAAAAGGAAGAAGTGAGTTCAAGCACAAGGGAAATAGCTCCATCCCATTGGATATCCCTAGCCTTGAAAACTCTAAAGAAAGAAAAAAAAAGGAGGTTTTTTTTTTATATAAGTATAACTTCAAATTCAGAATGGATTGGTGATTCAGGGGTTCTACTGTTTAAGATTAAAAAAGCCGATAGTAATTCTTCTTGAACTGATTTCTCATTTTATCTCCTTTCTATGAATGTAATAAAGCCGTAATATAATATACTACAGAAATATATTAATTCTTCTTGAACCTCAGTGCTCAAAACCATTACTAACATGAGAAACCACTTGAAAGTAAATTACATCGATCATCAATGCTCAAAACCATTACTAACAGAAATATACGCAGCACTCATAAATGCCAGTAAACCCATCACATTCGACCCACATCGTGAGGAATGCCATGGGGCGAAAACCTTGACAGGGAGTTTTTAGGCCCAAATGCTATTGGTCTTCAAGTGGGTGGGTACCGCAACATGAGCCCACCGTCTAGCGTGCTTGAAGCCTAACCGCCCATAATCCCATTCCTCTCCAGTCCCTTCGTCGGCAGAGGTTCCTAGGTCGGCGCCGCCGCCACCGGCCACCGCTCGCTACCTCCGTCGCGGGCGCGGCAGATCCTGCTGGCAGATCGCCGTTCCCACTTCATCTCGTTCGCAGCACGGCACTGCCAGCTTATTTTGACTATCTGGCTCGTCGGAAGGTCGCCGCCGCCGCGCCGTACCGATCTGCCACGGCGGAAGGTCACCGCCGACGCTTCCTCCTCGTATCAGGTACGCAGAGTGAAGCAGGCATAATCCACCATCCCTACCTTCCTTCATCTTCTTCCCGCATCTCTTGACCATTTCTCCATTAAATCTGCGTGCCTCAGGTCTCACTCTGCTGATCGAGATGCGGACGGTCGCTAGCCTCACCGACGACCTCCTTGTCGAGATCCTCTCCCGTCTCCCCGTCAAGTCGCTCCGCCGCTGCATGTGCGTCTCCAGGACCTGGCGGGGCATCATCTCGCACCCGCAGAACCAAAGGCAGCTGCCGCAGACCCTCGAGGGTTTCTTCTACATGCCCAAGAGCAAGCCCGCGCCAGCTCCCTATTTCACCGACGTCATCGGGACAGTCCGCCCTCTGGTCTCTCCCCTCTCCGATTTCCTGCCACAACACCAGAGCATCTTCCTGCTGTCCTGCTGCAACGGCCTCCTCCTCTGCCGCTGCTGGGAAGGCCAGGATGACTTCCACTACGTCGTGTGCAATCCGGCGACAGAGGAGTGGGTCCGGTTGCCTGACTCCGTCAATGCCGGTACCGAGTGCATGGCACGTCTGGCTTTTGACCCCGCCGTGTCGGATCACTTCCATGTGTTCGAGTTCTCCGAGGGTCATGACATTTGCCAGGCCGGAATGGAGGTGTATTCCTCTAAAACAGGAGGATGGGTTCACAAGGAGAACGGATGGATTGATACCGAAGATGATGAAGCATGTGTTTCCCTTGTTGGTCATCACTCGGGAGATGTGTTTCTTAACGGCTGTCTGCATTTTGTTGCCATGGATCCGGGTATAGTAGCTGCGGTGGACACTGAGGGGAAAACATGGAGGAACATACCTGTCCCTGCTGTTGGCTCTATTCCTCTCATTCAGAAGTCTCAGGGTTGTTTGCATTTCGCCACTTTTGTTAAAACAGATGGTATGGTTCTGTTGGTAGTTTTTGTTCTTGAGAACTACCGCGGTCAAGAATGGATATTGAAGCATTGCACCGACGCTTCATATATATTTGGAGAGAGAGAGATTCATCTTATACTGGGCTTTCAGTGGGTTGCAATGCATCCAGACTGTAACGTGATCTTCTTAACTGTGGGCTGGGATAATACATTGGTCTCTTATGATATGGATCATCACAAAGTTCAAGAGATCTGTGATCTTGGAGGAGACGACAGCCCGCGATATCTGCCATATGTGCCATTGTACTCAGAGTTACAAACTCTGCACCAGTGAAATAAAAATCGAGGTTGGTGCCTATTAGATATGTGCTAGCTTGTGGAGCATATGGCGGTGATCAAATTATGCTTGTGATTATCAACTCCGGGAAGGAGAAATTAGAAATGAGAGTGCCCCTTTTTATTTCTAAGAATATTAATTTAGAAGTAAACAATATCGGGTCCATTATTACTGAACTTGGAATTTGGTTGCCAAAACATCAACTTGGTTATTCAGTCTAGGAGTTGTACTACAAATCAACTTGCTGGCCTTGCCTTCAATACTCTCTACTCTTTAGAGATAGTTATTTGGAAGGATGCAAATATGGGTAATTGGGTAGTTAACTTCAATGATGGCAGCTGTTCTTTTCTTGTCAAGTAAGTAGTATATGCTAGTGTATTAGCTTACTAGCTGAAAGGGCAAAGTTGTGAATTTTCTCTTGCATGTATCTTGGCTCAGGCGTACTCCATATAATACCACTGTTAGTTGTGTTGTTGAGGGTAGGTAACTGAGGAAACAGAATACTTGTAACTTATGTTGTTCTTTGGTTTTCATTTCATTTACCTTCCTGTATTTTTTAACCTGTTTTATGGCAAATTATCTTGTTCTTAGTTTAAAATCCCAATTCCAGCCTGATTTCTTGCAGTAAATCACCTGAGACCTGACAGTTCTCTGCTGTTTTATTCATTAGGAGCCAGGTCTTGAGGAAAGTGCTTTTCTTCATTAGGAGGTGGAGACCCTTGTACAAGGACTGGATGATACCTAAGACGGAAGAGTTGGTTACGGTACCCTTGAGGTTGGATTCAGGATGACAGCATCAGTAGGGTTATGGGGCGCTTGCGTGGTTACTGTTGGTATGCTCCTGGGGATAAACACATTTGCATGTGACAGTTAATCTCTTGTTGGCAGATAAATAAGTCGTGAGGAGGATGGTCGTATGCATGGTTCTTTCTTTTGCATTTATAATTTTCTTCACGTCACCGAATCTGTCAAACAACGTGTTTTCTTTTTCCTGAATAGTACGCTATCTGATGGTGCAATGTGGAGCGTTCTGGTAATGCTGTGAAATATCTCTTCAGTACATGAGCTGTCCTAATGAGCTCGTTTTGTTGTATCAGTTCATCTTTTAGCTGCCCTAATGTATTGCAATTTCATTGAAATGAGATGTTTTTTTCCTACAATTGTTTTACCTCTGTTCTACACATCACATGTAGAAGTCGACTTTTCTTTCTTTCTTTTGACACATTGTGGTTATTGAGTCATCGAATGTTCATGTGAGAGAAAGGAGGTGGGAGGTGAGCAATGGTGGTGGCCTTGATGTGGCTATCGGAGAGCATGGAGATGTCATGTGCCCAAGGTGACCAGGGAGGGCTTATGAAGGAATTATATAACAAGGCTTCCGTGAATAGCCACGTCGGTGGAGATCGCCTGTCATAGAGGATGAACCTTGTGCTAGAAATTCAGAGTTTCAGAGCAATTGTACTTGAATTTTTAGGGTTTGTATTATCATAGAGGATAAAAGAGAAATGGAATGGTGAAAAGTAAACTGAAAAAGGAAGTGTCGTTGTCGGACATTGAACAACGACGCATGGCAGTCTAGGAGACGTCTGATCCATGATCAACGGCTGCGAGTGAGCCTGATGGAGCGAACTTAATAAACTCTACCTGAATATATGATCAACGGCTGCGAGTGAGCCTGATGGAGCGAACTTAATAAACTCTACTCGAATATACTTAGGGCCTCCACTAGTAGAAAAGGGGGCATTTGTCCCGGTTCTTGAACCGGGACTAAAGGGTCGTTACTAATGCCTTCCCCTTTAGTCCCGGTTCTAACACGAACCGGGACTAAAGGCCGCGGCCACGTGGAGCTCCACCTTTAGTCCCGGTTGGTAATAACAACCGGGACTAAAGGAAATTTTATGATTTTTCTTTTGAAATTTTTTTTTAAATTTTTTTTGTACTTTTTTTATTTTCAAATTTCTGAATTATTTTAACCTCTAATCTGTAATCACCACCCCTCATCATTGCTCAATTTATCCTCTAATCTCTAATCACCCCTCATCATTCCAAATCATCTAACTTCTCAAACGGTCACCCATCCTCCCACTCCCCCAGCCTGAGCACGCTTAACTTCCGGGTTCTATTCTCCCTCGTTTCCAAGTCTGCACTTGTTGTTTTCCTGACAATAGTAAGATGTCAATCTTATTAACCCTTAGGAATTTTGCTTGAGCATGAAGTGACACATTTCACTGTTTGAGTTTGAAACTATTGTTTTAAAAAACAATAATTATTTAGTAACACTAATATTTCTTGAATAATTAGTTTGACCATTGTTTGACCACAGTTTGACCATAGTTTGACCAGATTTGACCAAAATTCAAAATAACTGAAATAATTATTTAGTAACACTAATATTCTATAATAATTAGTTTGACCATTGTTTGACCACAGTTTGAAATGTTTTCGATTTTTTCCACTCTAGATCTTAAAAGCCCCGTAACTTTTTTTTCTGTTAGGTTTTTGAGGATTTTGAAAATGTTTAACGGGGTCCCATTGTTTGACCAAAATTCATATGTGTAACTTTTCGAGTAGATGATTTTTCATATAAAAAACTTTTTCATCCGAGTTAGTATGCAAAAGTTATGCCCATTTTTACAAATTCTCGAGAGATTTTGCAAATAAAGTCGAAATTCATATTTGCAAATTTTCCCAACAATTAGACCACATATCACATGGGAAACTTATTTTATTTTATTTTTTTGACATTTTCATCATTTTCTTTATTTTTTTTAAAACTGAAAAGGCGATGGGGGGGTAGAGTTTGAAAATGGGATCTTTAGTACCGGTTCGTGCCATGAACCGGTACTAATGCCTCAAACCCCATTAGTACTGGTTGGTGGCTCGAACCGGGACTAAAGGTCTAACCTTTAGTACCGGTTGGTGCCACGAACCGGTACTAATGGGCATCGCACCCTTTAGTCCCGGTTCGTGGCACCAACCGGGACTAAAAGGTCCAGACAAACCGGGACTAATGCCCCCATTAGTCCCGGTTCTAGACTGAACCGGGACTAATGTGCTAACCCGGCCTGGACCAAAGCCCTCTTTTCTACTAGTGCTCTTTGATTCGTAGGATTCTAAAATGTAGGAATAGGAAAAACATAGGATTGAAATGTCATGCTCATTTCAATCCTATGAAATTTTGGGTTGTTTGATTGCAATCATAGAAAAAACAAAGGATTCTTTCAAAGAAGTTTGAGTGGATACTAGAAATCCTTTGTGAAGCAGTACAAAGAAATCCTTAGGAAAAATTCATGTTGGGATTCAGTCATATGTAGCAAATAAGCAACGTAGGGAAAATTCATAAGGATTCTAATCCTCTAAATTTCCTATAAAAATCTTTTGAATCAAAGGAGCCCTTAAAGAAAAACAACTTTGTGTAAAGGTACCAGTTCTTCAGTTAAAAAAACAAGGTACCAGTCCTCTGACGAGTGTGTGCGACGAGGCAACATAGCATACTTTATGGCCTTTTTCTCAAAAATAAAAATGAACATGTTTGTTGGTGTAGTTTGCATGTTTTGAAATATGGAATTTTGTATATTATATTAGTTGACAGTTTATAATTTGCGTTAATATGGGAAGATGCTTACCGTGAACGGAAGCTGCTCCTCGTTAACTTAACTCTGCAAAAGAAGTGGGAAAGAGAGCACAACTAGTGGTTGCAGGATAAGCTTTTAATGGAAAAAATGGCTGGTTGGACTCATGGTTCACTACCCTCTCGACTAAACAAAAGAGCAGCATGTTTGGAACCAAGACAATTTGGGACTAAACTAAAGTAAATTTGGGACTAAACTAAAGTAGCTTCTTAACTTAAGAACACAGTACAATGCAAAGCTTTTTTTAGGTACATGCATCAAAGAATGCAAGACGGTTTTCTGAACGGTGGTTGCAGCAACAAAAATAAATTCTTAGCAAGGAAGGCAATCGAAGATCGTAGCATGGATGGCATGTAGCCATTTCCAGGAGCAGCATTGAACCAAATAATTTCTGAGAAGATTGTTTGGGCATGACATCCTAACCTCTCTACTTGCAGACTCCAATGGACAGAGCAGCATGTTTGGTTGGTAAGTTTTCAATTGTCAGCCTGCTTGGTCGTCCAATAATATAGTCTGTGTGATCTATGTCGAAGATTGTGTCGCATATTGGCACCCGATGAGATCTTCGGGGCCTCTCTTATGCAGCGAGATGTGCTGGTCAGAAATCAAGACCCAGAGACAGGTCATTTGCAGCAACAATGGCGCAGGTAGACAAGTTCCTTGAAGCTTCTCAGTTGTGTGGCCCGGTGCTGCTGGGTATAGGAAAAAACTTATGTGGCATAAGAAATTTATTATAGCTGGGTATATCTGTGGCAAACTGATTTATTCAGTTGAGTAATATATGGTTCAGGGCCAGCGTAAGCCCGCCGTAGACGATTAAAAAAACTGATTTATTCAATTCTGCTAGAAAGCATTAGTTCTAGGAGCAAGGATCATTATTTTGTGTGCAATGGCTATTTATCATTAAAAGAATGCAAGTGCGTACAATTTGCAAAACTGATTGGTTAAATTTCTTGGTATGAGGATAGTTACCAAAATATTGGACTAACAATAATGCAAGTACAAAATTTCCCTCAAAAACACAGGCGATAATGCTGCCAATTTTCTGAGTAAAGGATATATTGAGGGGTTACAATTGTCACTACATGTAGACTTTTATTTGGTTGTGCGCACATGCGACCGACAATTTGTTTTAACAAAGGCACATACTACTCTTCTCGGTTTTACCGGGATATTTCAGTGCACAAATTCGAAAACTGCAGACCCATGTGTAGG
>NC_041381.1:645060387-645075262 GCF_002162155.2 Triticum dicoccoides | reverse complement strand
CCAAATAAAAATCTAGCCTTTTTCCAATTTAAGTCTTGGCAGATTTTAGCAACTTAGTACAAGTCAAGCAATCAACCTACACATGCAACTTTAAGAGTATAGCAGTGGAATGTAAAACATTGCACATGAAGGTAAATGGAGGAGTTTGGAGGGAGCAAACACAATGTAGACGTGGAGATTTTTTCCGTGGTTCCGATAGGTGGTGCTATCGTACATCCACGTTCATGGAGACTTCAACCCACGAAGGGTAACGGTTGCGCGAGTGCACGGAGGGCTCCACCCATGAAAGGTCCACGAAGAAGCAACCTTGTCTATCCCACCATGTCCATCGCCCACGAAGGACTTGCCTCACTAGGGTAGGTCTTCACGAAGTAGGCGATCTCCTTGCCCGTACAAACCCCTTGGTTCAACTCCACAATCTTGACGGAGGCTCCCAAGTGACACCTAATCAGAGACACCACTCTCCAAAATGTAATAGATGGTGTGTTGATGATGAACTCCTTGCTCTTGTGCTTCAAATGATAGTCTCTCCAACACTCAACTCTCTCTCACAGATTTGGATTTGGTGGAAAGATGATTTGAGTGGAAAGCAACTTGGGGAAGGCTAGAGATCAAGATTCTTGTGGTTGGAATGGAATATCTTGGTCTCAACACATGAGTAGGTGGTTCTCTCGCAGAAAATGTATGCTAGAAGTGTAGGCATGTTCTGATGGCTTTCCTCAAGAATGAAGAGTGGGTGGAGGGGTATATATAGCCTCCACACAAAATCTAACCGTTACACACAATTCACCAATCTCGGTGGGACCGAATTAGAAAACTCGGTCAGACCGATTCAGTTCAAAATGTGAAGGGTAGGCTTTTTGGTGGGACCGATTTTATTAGGGTTAGGGCATAATGTAATCTCGTTGAGACCGATTGCACAAACTCGGTGAGACCAACTTTGGTAATAAGCTAACTAGAGAGTTGGTCAAGCAAACTCGGTGGGACCGATTCGCTCATTTTGGTGAGACCAAAATGTTACGAAGGGACAGAGAGTTTGCATTGCAAACTCGGTGGGATCGATCGCTCATCTCAGTTAGACTGAAACGTTACGAAGGGAAACAGAGATTTTGCAATCCCATCTCAGTGAGACCGAGATCCCTATCGGTGAGATTGAAGTGACTAGTGTTTCTGGCAGTGGCTATGTCAAGTTAACTCGGTGGCGCCGGATAGATCAAACCGGTAGGGATGAGTTTGACTTTTGGTTTGCGACATATGTGGATATGAGAAAGTGGTTGAGGGTTTTTGGAGCATATCACTAAGCATTTTGAGCAAGTAAGCCATTAAGCAACACCTCATCCCCTTTTAATAGTATTGGCTTTTCCTATGGACCCAATGTGATCTTGGATCACTGAAATGAAAATGTAGAGTCTTGAGCTTGAGCCAATATGTGTCCTTAGCATTTTGAGGGGTCCACATTCCTAATCCATGCCTTGCCAATCATTAAACTTTATGAAATGATCATCTTGAAAGAGCATTAGTTCAATGAGTTATATGTTGTTAGTAATTACCAAAACCACCCAGGGATAGTTGCACTTTCAATCTCCCACTTTTTGGTAATTGATGACAACATATAGATCAAAGCTTCGACAAATAATAATAAGGTTTAAAATACATCGTCGCTTTGAGAAGTATGTGATAAGCAAGAGCTCCCCCTAAATTTGTGCATTATTTAAAATTTGCTTTTGAATGCAAATGCACAATCAATTAGGATCATGGGTTACTCTTCCATGTCACATACATCTTGGTGGAGCACTAAAAAATGATAGAAATAAAACAAGCACTCATCATCAAGCAAAGTGAATGATCATATAAGGGATATAAAAGATAATCATCCAAGCAAACATAAAGTATGATATGATCAAGCACATGATCATATAGGTATTGAAGGAAATATGCCCTAGAGGCAATAATAAAGTTATTATTTATTTCCTTATTTCATGATAAATGTTTATTATTCATGCTAGAATTGTATTAACCAGAAACATAATACATGTGTGAATACATAGACAAACATAGTGTCACTAGTATGCCTCTACTTGACTAGCTCGTTGAATCAAAGATGGTTAAGTTTCCTAGCCATAGACATGAGTTGTCATTTGATTAACGGGATCACATCATTAGAGAATGATGTGATTGACTTGACCCATTTCGTTAGCTTAGCACTTGATCCTTTAGTATGTTGCTATTGCTTTCTTCATGACTTATACATGTCCCTAAGACTATAAGATTATGCAACTCCCGTTTACCGGAGGAACACTTTGTGTGCTACCAAACGTCACAACGTAACTGGGTGATTATAAATGTGCTCTACAGGTGTCTCCGAAGGTACTTGTTGAGTTGGCGTATTTCAAGATTAGGATTTGTCACTCCCGATTGTCGGAGAGGTATCTCTGGGCGCTCTCGGTAATGCACATCACTATAAGCCTTGCAAGCAATGTGACTAATGAGTTAGTTGTGGGACGATGCATTACATAACGAGTAAAGAGACTTGCTGGTAACGAGATTGAACTAGGTATTGAGATACCGACGATCAAATCTCGGGCAAGTAACATACCGATGACAAAGGGAACAACGTATGTTGTTATGCGGTTCGACCGATAAAGATCTTCGTAGAACATGTAGGAGCCAATATGGGCATCCAGGTTCCGCTATTGGTTATTGACCAGAGAGATGTCTCGGTCATGTCTACATAGTTCTCGAACCTATAGGGTTCGCACGCTTAACGTTCGTTGACGATATAGTATTATATGAGTTATGTATGTTGGTGACCGAATGTTGTTCGGAGTCCCGGATATGATCACGGACATGACGAGGAACTCCGGAATGGTACGAAAATAAAGACTGATATATGGGATAATAGTGTTTGGTCTCTGGAAGGGTTCCTGAATTCACCGGAAGGGTTCCGGTTGTTTCCCAAAATGTTTGGGTACAAGAACACTTTATTTGGGCCAAAGGGGAAAGCCCACAAGGTTTTTGGAAAGCGCAAAAGAAAGTTTTGCGGAGTCTAGGGGCCAGACGCTAGGGTCCCTGGCGTCTGGGTCTAGGCGCCGGGAACCCTTGGCGTCTGGCCCTGGAGTCCGAGAAGGACTCTTGCCTTTCGGATGAAACTGACTTTGTGGAGGCTTTTACTCCAAGTTTCGACCCCCAAGGCTCAACATATAAATAGAGGGGCAGGGCTAGCACCAAAGACACATCAAGAAACACCAAGCCGTGTGCCGGCAACCCCGTCCCCTCTAGTTTATCCTCTGTCATAGTTTCCGTAGTGCTTAGGAGAAGCCCTGCGGAGATTGTTCTTCACCAACACCGTCACCATGCCGTCGTGCTAACGGAACTCTCCTGTGAAGCTCTGCTGTATCGGAGTTCACGGGACATCATCAAGATGAACGTGTGCTGAACTCGGAGGTGTCGTATGTTTGGTACTTGGATCGGTCGGATCGTGAAGGTGTACGACTACATCAACCGCATTGATAAATACTTCCGCTTAGCGATCTTCAAGGGTATGAAGATACACTCTCCCTCTCGTTGCTATGCATCACCATGATCTTGCGTGTGCGTAGGAATTTTTTTGAAATTACTACGTTCCCTAACAGTGGCATCCACCCCAGGTTTATGCGTAGATGTTATATGCATGAGTAGAACACAAGTGAGTTATGTACGATACAAGTCATACTGCTTACCAGCATGTCATACTTTGGTTTGGTGGTATTGTTGGATGAAGCGGTCCGGACCGACATTATGCGTATGCTTACGCAAGACTGGTTCTACCGACGTGCTTTGCACATAGGTGGCTGGCGGGTGTTAGTTTCTCCAACTTTAGTTGAACCGAGTGTGGCTACGCCCGGTCCTTGAGAAGGTTAAAACAACACTAACTTGACGAAATATCGTTGTGGTTTTGATGCGTAGGTAAGAATGGTTATTACTAAGCCCATAGCAGCCACGTAAAACTTGCAACAACAAAGTAGAGGACGTCTAACTTGTTTTTGCAGGGCATGTTGTGATGTGATATGGTCAAGACATGATGCTAAATTTTATTGTATGAGATGATCATGTTTTGTAACAGAGTTATCGACAACTGGCAGGAGCCATATGGTTGTCGCTTTATTGTATGCAATGCAATCGCTCAGTAATTGCTTTGCTTTATCACTAAGCGGTAGCGATGGTCGTAGAAGAAATAGTTGGCGAGACGACAATGATGCTACGATGGAGATCAAGGTGTCACACCGGTAACGATGGTGATCATGATGGTGCTTCGGAGATGGAGATCACAAGCACAAGATGATGATGGCCATATCATATCACTTATATTGATTGCATGTGATGTTTATCCTTTATGCATCTTATTTTGCTTTGATTGACGGTAGCATTATAAGATGATCTCTCACTAAATTTCAAGATAAAAGTGTTCTCCCTGAGTATGCACCGTTGCTAAAGTTCATCGTGCCGAGACACCACGTGATGATCGGGTGTGATAAGCTCTACGTTCATCTACAACGGGTGCAAGCCATTTTTGCACACGCAGAATACTCAGGTTAAACTTGACGAGCCTAGCATATGCAGATATGGCCTCGGAACACTGGAGACCAAAAGGTCGAGCGTGAATCATATAGTAGATACAATCAACATAGTGATGTTCATCATTGAAAACTACTCCATCTCACGTGATGATCGGACATGGTTTAGTTGATTTGGATCACGTGATCACTTAGATGATTAGAGGGATGTCTATCTAAGTGGGAGTTCTTAAGTAATATGATTAATTGAACTTTAATTTATCATGAACTTAGTCTTGATAGTATTTTGCAAATTATGTTGTAGATCAATAGCTCGTGGTGTTGCTTCCCTATGTTTTATATGCGTTCCTAGAGAAAACTAAGTTGAAAGATGATAGTAGCAATGATGCGGACTGGGTCCGTAATCTGAGGTTTATCCTCATTGCTGCACACAAGAATTATGTCCTTGATGCACCGCTAGGTGACAGACCTATTGCAGGAGCAGATGCAGATGTTATGAACGTTTGGCTAGCTCAATATGATGACTACTTGATAGTTTACTGCACCATGCTTAACGGCTTAGAATCGGGACTTCAAAGACGTTTTGAACGTCATGGACCATATGAGATGTTCCAGGAGTTGAAGTTAATATTTCAAGCAAATACCCGAGTTGTGAGATATGAAGTCTCCAACAAGTTCTATATCTAAAAGATGGAGGAGAATTGCTCAACTAGTGAGCATGTGCTCAGATTGTCTGGGTACTACAATCGCTTGAATCAAGTGGGAGTTAATCTTCCAGATAAGATAGTGATTGACAGAGTTCTCTAGTCACCATCACCAAGTTACTAGAACTTCGTGATGAACTATAGTCTGCAAGGGATGACGAAAACGATTCCCGAGCTCTTCGTGATGTTGAAATTGACGAAGGTAAAAATCAAGAAAGAGCATCAAGTGTTGATGATTGACAAGACCACTAGTTTCAAGAAAAGGGTAAAGGGAAAGAAACGGAAACTTCAAGTAGAATGGCAAGCAAGTTGTCACTCCCGTGAAGAAGCCCAAAGCTGGACCAAAGCCTGAAACTGAGTGCTTCCACTGCAAAGGAAATGGTCACTGGAAGCGTAAATACCCTGAATATTTGGTGGATAAGTAGGATGGCAAAGTGAACAAGGGTATATTTGATATACAGGTTATTGTTGTATACCTTACTAGTGTTTATAGTAGCCCCTGGGTATTTGATACTTGTTCGGTTGCTAAAAAAATTAGTAACTCGAAACAGGAGTTACAGAATAAACAGAGACTAGTTGAGGGTGAAGTGACGATGTGTGTTGGAAGTGGTTCCAAGATTGATATGATCATCATCGCACACTCCCTATAATTTCGGGATTAGTGTTAAACCTAAATAAATGTTATTTGGCATTTGCGTTGAGCATGAATATGATTTGATCATGTTTATTGCAATACGGTTATTCATTTAAAGTTAGAAAAATAATTGTTGTTCTGTTTACATGAATAAAACCTTCGATGGTCATACACCCAATGAAAATAGTTTATTGGATCTCGATCTTAGTGATACACATATTCATAATATTGATGCCAAAAGATACAAAGTTGATAATGATAGTGCAACTTATTTGTGGCACTGCCGTTTGGGTCATATCGGTGTAAAGCGCATGAAGAAACTCCATTAAGATGGACTTTTGGAATCACTTGGTTATGAATCATTTGATGCTTGTTAACCATGCCTTTTGGGCAAGATGACTAAAACTCCGTTCTCCGGAACAATGGAACGAGCTACTGACTTGATGGAAATAATACATACCAATGTATGCGGTCCAATGAGTGTTGATGCTCGTGGCGGGTATCGTTATTTTTTGACCTTCACGGATGATTTGAGGAGATATGAGTATTCTACTTAATGAAGCACAAGTCTGAAACATTTGAAAAGTTCAAAGAATTTCAGAGTGAAGTGGAGATCATCATAACTAGAAAATAAAGTTTCTACAATCTGATCGCAGAGACAAATATTTGAGTTACGAGTTTGGCCTTCATTTAAAACCAATGTGGAATAGTTTCACAGCTCACGCCACATGGAACACCACAGCATAATGGTGTGTCCGAACGTCATAACCACACTTTATTGGATATGGTGCAATCTATGATGTATCTTACCGATTTACCACTGTCGTTTTGGGGTTATGCATTAGAGACAGTTGCATTCACTATAAAAAGGGCACCATCAAAATCCGTTGAGACGGTGCCTTATGAACTGTGGTTTGGCAAGAAACCAAAGTTGTCGTATCTTAAAGTTTGGGGCTGCAATGCTTATGTGAAAAAGTTTTAACCTGATAAGCTCGAACCCAAATCGGACAAGTGCATCTTCATAAAATAGCCAAAGGAAACTGTTGGGTACACCTTCTATCACAGATCCGAAGGAAAAATATTTGTTGCTAAGATGGATCCTTTCTAGAGAAGGAGTTTCTCTCGAAAGAAGTGAGTGGGAGGAAAGTAGAGCTTGATAAGCTAATTGTACCTTCTCCCGAATTGGAAAGTAGTTCATCACAGAAACCAATTCCAGTGATGCCTACACCGATTAGTGATGAAGTTAATGATGATGATCATGAAACTTCAGATCAAGTTACTACCGAACCTCGTAGGTCAACTAGAGTAAGATCCGCACCAGGGTGGTGCAGTAATCCTGTTCTGGAGGTCATATTACTTGACCATGACGAACCTACGAACTATGAGGAAGCGATGATGAGCCCAGATTCCGCGAAATGGCTTAAGGCTATGAAATTTGAGATAGGATCCATGTATGAGAACAAAGTGTGGACTTTGGTTGACTTGCCCGATGATCGGCAAGCCATAGAAAATAAATGGATCTTCAAGAGGAAGACGGACGCTGATAGTTGTGTTGCTATCTACAAAGCTCGAAATGTCCAAAAGGGTTTTTGACAAGTTCAAGGTGTTGAATACAATGAGATTTTCTCACTCGTATCGATGCTTAAAAGTCTGTCCAAATCATGTTAGCAATTGCCGCATTTTATGAAATTCGGCAAATGGATGTCAAAACTACATTCCTTAATGGATTTCTTGAAAAAGAGTTGTATATGATGCAACCAGAAGGTTTTGTCAATCCGAAAGGTGCTAACAAAGTGTGCAAGCTCCAGTGATCGATCTATGGACTGGTGCAAGCATCTCGGAGTTGGAATATACGCTTTGATGAGTTGATCAAAGCATATAGTTTTATACAAACTTGCGGTGAAGCCTGTATTTACAGGAAAGTGAGTGGGAACACTACAGCCTTTCTGATAAGTATATGTGAATGACATATTGTTGATCAGAAATAATGTAGAATTTTTCTAGAAAGCATAAAGGAGTGTTTGAAAGGAGTTCTTCAAAAGAAAGACCTCAGTAAAGCTACTTACATATTGAGCATCAAGATCTATTGAGATAGATCAAGACGCTTGATAAGATTTTCAATGAGTACATACCTTGACAAGATTTTGAAGTAGTTCAAAATGGAACAGTCAAAGAAAGAGTTCTTGCTTGTGTTGCAAAGGTGTGAAATTGAGTAAGACTCAAATCCCGACCACGGCAAAAATTAGAAAGAGAATGAAAGTCATTCCCTATGCCTCAGTCATAGGTTCTATAAAGTATGCTATGCTGTGTACCAGACCTATTGTATACCTTGTTCTGAATTTGGCAAGGGAGTACAATTTTGATCTTGGAGTAGATCACTAGACATTGGTCAAGAATATCCTTAGTGAGGACTAAGGAGATGTTTCTCGATTATGGAGGTGATAAAAGAGTTCATCGTAAAGAGTTACATCGATGCAAGCTTTTACACTAATCCAGATGACTCTAAGTCTCAATCTGGATACATATGGAAAGTGGGAGCAATTAGCTAGAGTAGCTTCGTGCAGAGCATTGTAGACATAGAATATTTGCAAAATACATACGGCTCTGAATGTGACAGACCCATTGACTAAACTTCTCTCACGAACAAAAACATGATCATACCTTTATGCTTTCCAGAAAAATTCTACATTATTATGTGATTATTGACTCCTTTATGCTTTCCAAAAAAATTCTTTGGGTGTTAATCACATAGCAATGTGAACTAGATTATTGACTCTAGTAAACCCTTTGGGTGTTGGTCACATGACGATGTGAACTATGGGTGTTAATCACATATAGATGTGAATATTGGTGTTAAATCACATGATGATGTGAACTAGATTATTGACTCTAGTGCAAGTGGGAGACTGAAGGAAATATGCCCTAGAGGCAATAATAAAGTTATTATTTATTTCCTTATTTCATGATAAATGTTTATTATTCATGCTAGAATTGTATTAACCAGAAACATAATACATGTGTGAATACATAGACAAACATAGTGTCACTAGTATGCCTCTACTTGACTAGCTCGTTGAATAAAATGGTTAAGTTTCCTAGCCATAGACATGAGTTGTCATTTGATTAACGGGATCACATCATTAGAGAATGATGTGATTGACTTGACCCATTCCATTAGCTTAGCACTTGATCGTTTAGTATGTTGCTATTGCTTTCTTCATGACTTATACATGTCCCTAAGACTATGAGATTATGCAACTCCCGTTTACCGGAGGAACACTTTGTGTGCTACCAAACGTCACAACATATCTGGGTGATTATAAATGTGCTCTACAGGTGTCTCCAAAGGTACTTGTTGAGTTGGCGTATTTCAAGATTAGGATTTGTCACTCCCGATTGTCGGAGAGGTATCTCTAGGCCCTCTCGGTAATGCACATCACTATAAGCCTTGCAAGCAATGTGACTAATGAGTTAGTTGCAGGATGATGCATTACATAACGAGTAAAGAGACTTGCCGGTAACGAGATTGAACTAGGTATTGAGATACCGACGATCGAATCTCGGGCTAGTAACATACCGATGACAAAGGGAATAACGTATGTTGTTATGCGGTTCGACTGATAAAGATCTTCGTAGAACATGTAGGAGCCAATATGGGCATCCAGGTGCCGCTATTGGTTATTGACCAGAGAGATGTCTCGGTCATGTCTACATAGTTCTCGAACCCGTAGGGTCCGCACGCTTAATGTTCGTTGACGATATAGTATTATATGAGTTATGTATGTTGGTGACTGAATGTTATTCGGAGTCTCGGATATGATCACGGACATGACGAGGAACTCCGGAATGGTCCGGATATAAAGATTGATATATGGGATAATAGTGTTTGGTCTCTGGAAGGGTTCTAGAATTCACCGGAAGGGTTCCGGATGTTTCCCGAAATGTTTGGGTACAAGAACACTTTATTTGGGCCAAAGGGGAAAGCCCACAAGGTTTTTGGAAAGCGCAAAAGAAAGTTTTGCAGAGTCCAGGGGCTAGACGCCAGGGTCCCTGGCGTCTGGCCCTGGAGTCCGAGAAGGACTCTTGCCTTTCGGATGAAACCGACTTCGTGGAGGATTTTACTCCAAGTTTCGACCCCAAGGCTCAACATATAAATAGAGGAGCAGGATATTCACCAAAGACACATCAAGAAACACCAAGCCGTGTGCCGGCAACCCCGTCCCCTCTAGTTTATCCTCTGTCATAGTTTCTGTAGTGCTTAGGCGAAGCCCTGCGGAGATTGTTCTTCACCAACACCGTCACCACGCCGTCGTGCTGACAGAACTCTCCCGTGAAACTCTGCTGGATCAAAGTTCGCGGGATGTCATCGAGCTGAACGTGTGCTCAACTCGGAGGTGCCGTACATTCGGTACTTGGATCGGTCGGATCATGAAGGTGTACGACTACATCAACCGCGTTGATAAACGTTTCCGCTTAGCGATCTTCAAGGGTATGAAGATACACTCTCCCTCTCGTTGCTATGCATCACCATGATCTTGCGTGTGCGTAGGATTTTCTTTGAAATTACTACGTTCCCCAACAGGTATCTGACACATAGACATAATGTATCAAACGAGCACACACAAATGTCCAACCAAAATGCAAGAGCGACAAAGAAAGCAACACTCTCTCTCGAAGCCTATGATCTATACATTTCTCCCCCTTTGGCAACAAGTTACCAAAAAGTTTGAAAATGCATAGTGATATGCGTCTCTCAAGCTTGGTCTTCGGGAGGTGGTGTAGAGAGAACTCCAAGGACGAAGGCATCATGATACGTCTCCAACGTATCTATAATTTTTGATTGTTCCATGTTATTATATTACCCGTTTTGGATGTTTATGGGATTTACTTTACACTTTTATATCATTTTTGGGACTAACCTACTAACCGGAGGCCCATACCATATTGCTGTTTTCTTGCCTATTTCAGTGTTTCGAATAAAAGGAATATCAAACGGAGTCCAAACGGAATGAAACCTTCGGGAGCATTATTTTTGGAACGAAAGAAATCCAGGGGACTTGGAGTGCAAGTCAAGGAAGCTTCGAGGAGGCCACGAGGCAGGGGGCATGCCCACCCCCTAGGCGCGCCCTCCACCCTCGTAGGCCCCTCGAGGCTCCCCCGACCGACTTCTGTCGCCTATATAAGTCCATATACCCCAAAACCTTCGAAGACAACAATAGATCGGGAGTTCCGCCGCCGCAAGCCTCTGTAGCCACCAAAAACCTCTCGGGAGCCCGTTCCGGCACCCTGCCGGAGGAGGAACCCATCACCGGTGGCCATCTTCATCATCCCGGCACTCTCCATGACGAGGAGGGAGTAGTTCACCCTCGGGGCTGAGGGTATGTACCAGTAGCTATGTGTTTGATCTCTCTCGTGTTCTCTCTATGGCACGATCTTGATGTATCACGAGCTTTGCGATTATAGTTGGATCTTATGATGTTTCTCCCCCTCTACTCTCTTGTGATGAATTGAGTTTTCCCCTTGAAGTTGTTTTGTCGCATTGAGTCTTTAAGGATTTGAGAACACTTGATGTATGTCTTGCCGTGCTTATCTGTGGTGACAATGGGATATCACATGATCCACTTGATGTATGTTTTGGTGATCAACTTGCGGGTTCAATGAACCTATGCATAGGGGTTGGCACACGTTTTTGTCTTGACTCTTCGGTAGAAACTTTGGGGCACTCTTTGAAGTACTTTCTGTTGGTTGAATAGATGAATCTGA
Organism: Triticum dicoccoides; assembly: GCF_002162155.2. Taxonomy (NCBI): domain Eukaryota; kingdom Viridiplantae; phylum Streptophyta; class Magnoliopsida; order Poales; family Poaceae; genus Triticum; species Triticum dicoccoides. Next base: position 645,063,608 of record NC_041381.1, on the reverse strand, counting down.
GATTTTGTGATGCATATCGTATAATCATGCCCACGGATACTTGAGGTGACAATGGAGTATCTAGGTGACATTAGGGTTTTGGTTGATTTGTGTCTTAAGGTGTTATTCTAGTACGAACTCTATGATAGATTGAACGGAAAGAATAGCTTTGTGTTATTTTACTACGGACTCTTGAATAGATCGAGCAGAAAGAATAACTTTGAGGTGGTTTCGTACCCTACCATAATCTCTTCGTTTGTGCTCCGCTATTAGTGACTTTGGAGTGACTCTTTGTTGCATGTTGAGGGATAGTTATGTGATCCAGTTATGTTATTATTGTTGACAGAACTTGCACTATTGAAAGTATGAACCTTAGACCTTGTTTCCTACCATTGCAATACCGTTTACGCTCACTTTTATCATTAGTTACCTTGCTGATTTTATAATTTCAGATTACAAAAACCTATATCTACCATCCATATTGCACTTGTATCACCATCTCTTCGCCGAACTAGTGCACCTATACAATTTACCATTGTATTGCGTGTGTTAGGGACACAAGGGACTCTTTGTTATTTGGTTGCAGGGTTGCTTGAGAGAGACCATCTTCATCCTACGCCTCCCACAGATTGATAAACCTTAGGTAATCCACTTGAGGGAAATTTGCTACTGTCCTACGAACCTCTGCACTTGGAGGCCCAACAATGTCTACAAGAAGAAGGTTGTGTAGTAGACATCAAGCTCTTTTCTGGCATCGTTGCCGGGGAGTTGAGTGCTTGAAGGTATATCTTTAGGTCTTGCAATCGAATCTTTTTGTTTCTTGTTTTATCACTAGTTCAGTGTATAAAAGAAAACTACAAAAAAATGGAATTGAGTTTGTCTCATACGCTTCATCTTTTTAATACCTTTCGTGGGAATGATGGAAGGAAAATTGTGCTCAATTTCTAGAAGAAGGATGCATTAAAAATGCTTGGTACTAAATCTTTGAATGATGAGCATGATTGCAATGTTGTTAGTATGAACTCTTTGAATATCCATAGCACTAATGATGATTGCACTTTTAATGATGATTGCACTAGTTATGATGAAAATGTCTCCTATAAGCATGTCGATTTTTGTGGAGTGCATTGGGTTTGCAAGTACACACCAAATAGGTAAAATAGATATTGCAAGAGGCATAAGCATTTAGAAACTAAATGGTTGCAAGCAAGGCTTAGTGTTAGTGCTGAAAATTTAAAATATCTCCGCCGTACTTGTGAACTTTGCAATGAACATGGTCATTTAAATCTCCGATGCAAATTGTTTCATGATCGAATCGTGTCCAAAAATTGTGATGACTTGATTTCCCCTGCACTTCATAATGAACTTAGTTTGCTTTTGGGTTATGAAGCAACTAAGCTTATTCCAGAATTTAACCTTGAGAAATTCCTTGATATTGATCTAGAGGAGATTTATATGTATTGTGCGGTGAATTGCATTGAAAATCCTTATATTGCCAATTACATAAAGAAAAGAAAGCAAATAGAAGATGAAGAGAATACTAATGGAAGGGAAGAGACTTCCCAATATCCTCCTATTATTTCTTATGATGAATCAGGTAACGAGGAGGAGCTTTCTATTCAACCAATCTCATCAACAAGGAGCTCAAAAAAGAGGATGAACCCACACATAATGTGAAGAAGAAAAAGAAAAGAAGGAGCAAGAAAGGTAAATGGTATCCCTACCAAATGATGTTGCTCCTACAGTCCTACTACTCATTGTGATGATGATAATTGCTATACTATTGGTGCTATCCATACTATTAATGATGAGAGTGATTATGATTATGATATGAAAAGGCCCAAGCTTGGGGAAGCTATGTTTGATGAGGATGACATATTTGAGAATATATTTGCTGCAATTAATGTTTGTCCCAAGCTTGGGGATGCTATGTTTAATGAAGATGATATTTTTAGCCTCCCAAGTTTTGATATGCAAAGTTGTTATGATGATAGCATGCCTCTTACCTATGATGATTATATTTGATGAAAGTGGGTTTGGAAGAGTGTTAACTTTAGGAAGTAATGATCCCACTATTTTGGAGGATATTGAATCTTATTGCGATGAATATGAAAGTGGATTTGGAAGAGTGTCAACTTTATTTAGTGATGATTCCACTATCTTGGAAGAGGTTTCAATCGATTATGATGAGAACAAAGTTGCTTATTATGATGATTACTGTGATGAAACTTATGCTATAAAAAATAGTGATGATTATATTTATAAAACTTGTCATGATTATGATTACCCTTTTTCTGAACATTACTCTTTTAATGTGGAAACAATTTATAGTATTCAAGTCTCTTATGATACTCCCACTATTCCGAATAAGAAGAATTTTGCTTATGTGGAGAGTAGTAAATTTTCTATTCTTGTAGATCATGAAAAGAATGCTTTAGGTGCTGGTTATATTTTTGGATTCATTCATGATGCTACTGAAAATTATTATGAGGGAGTAATATATGCTTGTAGGAATTGCAAAAATATCAAGTTTCCTCTCTATGTTCTTAAAATCTTGAAGTTATGCTTGTTTTGCCTTCCTATGCTAGTTGATTATTGTTCTCATAAGTTGTTTGCTCACAAAATCCCTATGCATAGGAAGTGGGTTAGGCTTAAATGTGCTAGTCATATGCTTCATGATGCTCCCGTTATGTTTCAACCCTTATCTTTTATGTGAGCATCATTGTCACACTACAAAAAAAAGACACATCCGTGGCATTTTGGGCCGAATGAAATTTTTTTCTGTCATACATATGACACTTCTATGACGATAATTGTGACAAAACCCGGTATCATCATAGATGTGGTGGGCTCCTACTTCTATGACAAAAAATCATGACAGAAAATGGGCTTTTCGTCCTGGGCGGGCCGGAGACGCAGCTGCATGACATTCTTTGGGCCGTCCATGACGGAAAAAGCCATGGTAGAAGCGAGGGCGAGGAAAATTTCGGGGAGTTCCTGGTTACGATGGGTGGTCGTGGACCGAGCGATGCGCGTTTCTCTCGTACACGTACGCGCGTGTGTGCGAGGCGTTGGCTCTAACTGAACCCGGGTGAGGCATTGGGCTCTAACTGAACCCGAGCGATTGCACTGTAGGCTACACGTTACTGAACCCGAGCGATCGATCGATGGCTGTTAACTGAACCCGAGCGATCGATTCCTTTGCTACTGCTGCTAACTGAAGCCGATCGATGCTGCCTCTC
>NC_041381.1:645027901-645060076 GCF_002162155.2 Triticum dicoccoides | reverse complement strand
CCCCGATCGATCGAGTCGGTTGGGGATGGATGAACAGGACCCCGTGGAGGGCTGGATGAACAGTAGACGGTGGAGGGTTGGATGAACAGTAGCCCATGGAGGGGTGGTTGAACAGGAGCCCGTGGAGAGGGGTGGTTGAATAGTAGCCGGTAGAGTAGCGCGCGGTGGAGGCTGGATGAATAGGATCCTGTGGATGAATAGTCGCATGTGGAGGCTGGAGGAGGTCGACGGTGGAGAAGAACAGTATCCCATGGAGTCCCATTTTGCGGTACGCCACACCCCTCCCGATGAACAGGACCCCCATTTCGACCGTAGCGCTCCAACACAAGTCTGTTTCGTCCATTTTGCGGTACGCCACACCCCTCCCGATCAACAGGACCCCCGTTTCGACTGTAGGAGGTCCGTTTCCTCCGTTTTGCGGTACGCCACACCCCTCCCGATCAACAGGACCCCCGTTTCGACCGTAGGAGGTCTGTTTCCTCCGTTTTGCGGTACGCCAGACCCCTCCCGATCAACAGGACCCCGTTTCAAATGTGGTCGGTCGAACACAAGGCTGTTTCCTCCGTTCTGCGGTACACCAGGCCTCTTTTCCATCACATGTTCTGTCCAAGCCCTCCCGATGAACACGACCACGCATTCCGTTCCGACCCAGCCGGTTGGCTCCCCATGAACACGACGATGACGCAGTTTCTCCGTTCTGACCCAGCCAATGTACATGAGCCCTGGCCGTACGTATATATGCGCGAGTAGGCGTTCGAGACCCAGCCCGTATGTACACATACGTGGCCGTATTTTCTTTCTTGCACCCTGGCCGCTGTACGTACATGTACATGCTACGTGCGTGCCTCTACTACGACACGTGCACGCCTCTACCACGACACGTGCGTGCCTCTACATCCACCAGTATATATGTACGTACACGTTCGCGACCTGAATGACAACGCGACGTACGCTTCCACCAGGTGGGTCCCGACTGTCAGGCACTTCCTTGCATGCGAAGATGTAGATGGTGGGTCCCAGCAGTCAGGGGGGTGAATCGATTTTTTTCGGACGCACTTCCTTGCGTGCGAAGATGTAGCTGGTGGGTCCCAGCAGTCAGGGGGGCGAATCATTTTTTTTTGCCCGGACGCACTTCCTTCCATGCGAAGATGTAGCTGGTGGGTCCCAGTAGTCAGGGGGAAATGTTTTTTTCATGAAATACAGTGGCCCGTCTGGTGGGTCCCTGCTGTCAGGTGAAGGAATAATTATTTTCCGCATAATAAGGAGGCACTTCCTTGCTGCGGCCATGGACCCAGCTGTCAGCCTCTCCACGTACAATCCACGTCCGATGGAAGTCGTTCCTTGACCATGTTGACCACGCCGCACCGAGAGCACCAGGGCGGTGGACGACGACGAGTGAGGGAGTCTTGGATTAGGGGGTATCCGGACAGCCGGACTGTATACATCGTCCGGACTATTGAAGTGTGAAGATACAAGACTCAAGACTTCGGCCCGTGTCCGGATGGGACTCTCCTTTGCGTGGGAGACAAGCTTGGCGATCAGGATATTATGTTTCCTTCCTTGTAACCGACTCCATGTAAACCCTAGCCCTCTCCGTGTCTATATAAACCGGAGAGGATGGTCCTTAGAAGGCCAATCACAATTACAATCATACCATCATAGGCTAGCTCTTAGGGTTTAGCCTCTACGATCTCGTGGTAGATCCACTCTTGTACTACTCATATCTTCAATATTAATCAAGCAGGAAGTAGGGTTTTACCTCCATCGAGAGGGCCCGAACCTGGGTAAACATTGTGTCCCTTGCTTCCTATTACTATTAGCCTAAGACGCACAGATCGGGACCCCCTACCCGAGATCCGCCGGTTTTGACACCGACATTGGTGCTTTCATTGAGAGTTCCTCTGTGTCGTCGCTTCAAGGCTTGATGGCGTCTTCAATCGCCAACAACACGGTCCAGGGCGAGACTTTTCTCCCTAGACAGATCTTTGTGTTTGGCGGCTTCGCACTGCGGGCCAATTCGCTTGGTCATCTGGAGCAGATCGACAACTACGCCCCTGGCCACCAGACCAGGTTCGGAAACTTGAACTACACGGCAGACATTCACGGAGACTTGATCTTCGACGGATTAGGGCCTGTGCCAGGAGCACCGGACAGTCACGACGAGCACGGCTTAGACCTGCTGTCGGACAGTGCTTAGGACATCATCCTTGCAGCAGCCCCGGATCTAAATCCGGAGCAGGTTGCGTTGCCTAAGGACGGAGGGGTGGACCCCGCCCCGTAGGCCACACGCTCATCGGCGGTGGAGCCGAACACATGTCGCATCTCTGTGGAGACCTGTATCCCCGGGCCCCCGGACTTGTATCCGGTTGTTGGTCCCAGTCCGCACACTCTCGAGCCAGCCGAGCCAGGTTGGGCTACGGTAATGGAGTTTACCGCTGCAGACATCTTTCAGCACTCGCCCTTTGGCGACATGCTGAACTCATTAAAGTCTCTCTCTTTGTCAGAGGCTCTGGGCCGAACTATGTCCGGCTTGAGTGGGAAGCAGGCGACGAAGGAATTCGCTACCCACCCACCACCCACTTAATTGCCACGATTGATGATTTAACCGACGTGCTTGACTTCGACTTCAAAGACATCGATGGTATGGACGACGATGCCGGAGACGTACAGGAGCCACCGCTCACAGGGCGGTGGACAGCCACCTCTTCACACGATATATACATGGTGGACACTCTGAAATAAACCAATGGCGATGAGGCAACGGAGGATAACCCCTCCAAGAAGAAAGCAAAGCATGGGCGTCGCCCGCGCCACTCCAAGCCCCGCCAAGGCAATACCGGCACCGGAGACGAAAACAATCCGGACGGTGCCGACGATGAATACAACCCCGAACAGCCCGCCTTTGAGCAGGCCGAACAGGAAGATGGGCATGACAGCCCAGATGAACAGGCGACGGACGGGTATCCGGAGGAGGACAACTACATGCCCCTCTCGGAAGACGAGATTAGCCTCGGCGACGATGAGTTCGGCGTGCCCGAGGACCCCACGGAGTAGGAGCGCTTCAAGCGTCGGCTTATTGCCACTGCAAGAAGCCTGAAGAAGAAGCAGCAGCAGCTTCAAGCTGATCAAGACCCGCTCGCAGATAGATGGACAGAAGTCCTGGCATCCCAGGAATATGGACTCGAGCGCCACACGGCTGACCGGCCGCCTCGAGGTCGGGATAAAATGGCACATCACCCCGAATACCAGCCCACACCCCCGCACCAGTTTACTACGACCCGGGGCAATACTCAGGACCTGCGCGATATACTGGATAACACCGCAGGACAACCAAGATCGATCTACGGATCACAGGGGCGCGCCGTGACACATGACGATGACCGTCATACCGTATACACTAACAGCAAATCCGGCCGGGTCGAATATAACCAGTCAGACGTAGCCGGACTGCGTCGCGACATAGCCCAGTACAGAGGCGCCGCAGACCCCCTCTGCTTCACCGATGAAGTGATGGATCATGAATTTCCAGAAGGGTTCAAACCCGTAAACATCGAATCATACGATGGCACAACAGACCCCGCGGTGAAGATTTCCTTCTCCACATTCACATGGCCCGCGGAGATGATCTACATGCCATCAAGTATCTTGCCCTTAAGCTCAAAGGACCCGCCCGGCACTGGCTAAACAGCCTGCCCGCAAATTCCATTGGCAGTTGGGAAAACCTGGAAGACGCATTTCTTGACAACTTCCAAGGCACATATGTGCGACCTCCGGATGACGATGACTTGAGCCACATTACTCAACAGCCCGGAGAACCAACCAGGAAATTCTGGACTCGACTCCTAACTAAAAAGAACCAAATAGTCGACTGTTCGGACGCTGAAGCCCTGGCGGCTTTCAAGCATAATATCCGGGACGAGTGGCTTGCCCGACACCTCGGCCAGGAGAAACCCAAGTCCATGGCAGCTCTCACGACACTAATGACCCGCTTTTGTGCGGGCGAGGACAGCTGGTTGGCTCGCAGTAGCACTACGCCACATTCTGGCACTTCAGATGTCTAGGACAATAATAGCAAGCTATGGCGCAACATACACAAACGATGGAACAACGGCGACAACACCAAAGACACAGCGGTCAATGCCGGATTTAGCGGACCCAAATCCGGTCAGCGGAAGAAGCCATTCAAACGCAACAATCAGGGACCATCCAGTCTAGACTGTATATTGGAGCGCTCGTGCCAAATTCATGGCACCCCGGACAAGCTAGTCAACCACACCAATAGAGACTGCTGGGTATTTAAATAGGCCGGCAAAACAAATGCTAAAAACAAGGACAAGGGGCTGCACAGCGACGATGACGAGGAGCCCCGGCGTCCGAATATGGGGGGACAGAAGAAATCCCCCCCCCCCAGGTGAAAACGGTCAACATGATCTACGCCACCCACATCCCCAAGCGGGAACGGAAGCGAGCACTATGGGACGTCTACGTGATGGAGCCAGTCGTCCCCAAATTCAACCCATGGTCAGCTTGTCTGATCACCTTTGATCGTAGGGATCATCCTACTAGCATCCGTCACGGCGGCTCGACCGCATTGGTTCTAGACCCAATCATAGAGGGATTTCACCTCACAAGAGTCGTTATGGACAGAGGCAGCAGCCTGAACCTGCTTTACCAGGACACAGTGCACAAAATGGGCATTGATCCTTCAAGGATTAAGCTCACCAAAACCACCTTTAAAGGTGTAATTCTTGGAGTAGAGGCCCGTTGTACGGGCTCTATAACATTGGAAGTGGTCTTCGGATCTCCGGATAACTTCCGAAGCGAAGAGCTAATCTTTGATATCGTCCCTTTCCGTAGTGGTTACCACGCATGGCTCGGACGAACCGCATTTGCTAGATTCAATGCGGTACCACACTATGCATACCTCAAGCTCAAGATGCCAGGCCCGCGCGGGGTCATAACAGTCAAAGTAAATATGGACCGCTCTCTCTGTACAGAAGAGCATACTGCAGCCCTTGCGGCCGACGTACAATGCGGCCTCCTCCGGCGAACCACCAATCCGGCGACGACAACCTCAAGCTCCGTCAAGAGAGGGCGGAGCACCCCGCAACAGGATCAGCAGGAACGCCAAGATCACGACTAGCAGTCTGGCCTCCGCTCAAATCCCATCAAAGCAGCATTCGTGCCACGCGTACACAATTACGCACACAAAATACCATGGGCACAGGTGGAGTCTTAGCAGTGGCTCAGTCAACAGTACGGTATCGCTTCATAACCTTTCCATTTACCTTTAAGGACATTGCTTTAGTGCATCTTCTCCAGAAGAGACGGATTGTCGGACTTACATAGGAGAGAAAACCAAGGAGGCAACAGGCTTTGCGCACAGAAGGAAATACCCAGGTGGAATCTATTTATGACTGTTAAACCTGCTTTATCTATATGTATGTAGCCTGCCCTTGGATAGGATATGTCAAATAATCCTATTTATCTCCGCTTAATGCATTCACTGTAAACATACGCTTAAACGTATTATTCATCAATGGGAGATCACATATAGCGTCAGCTTATTATTCTTATTTGAGCATTTTTTTTTCTTACAAATGTCTTTTAATATTGCATCCGTACACTTTGGTACATTGAGTTTGCCAGGGGCTTCTTATGGCGCCCCATAATACGGTAAGAAAAGTCCGAACACTTTCAATAGTGCGGCGCCCCGAACTTATAGCATTATATGCATCAGCTCCGAATCATGTCTTGGGTCTACAGTTGGGATAGCCCGGCTCCCTTGTTGTGGTGCCTTACGTTCCGTTAATTCGGCTAAGGTAGCGCAGGGAGAACTAGTGCAATTGTGCCCTGGTTCTTCCGGACGAGCACCTCAGTAGAGAAAGCCGAAAACTGACCGGCATGATGTGGCGAGAGCTGGTCGCTGTTCGAGAGGTCTTAAAAATCCTTAAAGAATTTTCCGCTTTAGGCGATAATTCGGCTTTTTCCTATATAGGCGTATATAGCACCCCAATTTGGCCTTCCGGATTCTAGGGGCTTCACCGAAATTTAAAATTGTAGACTTCTATGGCTAAGTGAAGGTTATAAAGCCGCATAGTTCGATTGCCTTGTTCGCTGCACTAGACACCTCCTTAAGGGACCAAACATTTGGATAAAGAGTGTCCGGGTTTTCCACGAACACCCCAGTACTAGTTACATGGGGCGGAAGCCGACAACTGGCCTACTTTCAGAATTTGATAAACAGCCGCACAGAAGGTAATATTTTAAATAACAAAAGTGCTACATAGCGCAAGTAACTTCGTCCTTAAATTACAAACATGACAGAAGTGAATTCATTCAAAAATTATGTCCTTGGTACATTCATCGGCCACGAGGCGAGTGCCCTTCATAATGCCATCATAATACTTCTCGGGAACGCGATGCGGCTTGCCTTCTGGCGGCCCGTCCTTCACCAGCTTCTCCACATCCAGCTTTCCCCAATGCACCTTCGCACGGGCAAGGGCCCGACGGGCACCCTCAATGCAAACGGATCACTTGATGACTTCCAGTCGTGGACAGGCATTCACCATCCGCTTGATCAGGCCGAAGTAGCTGGTGGGCAGGGGCTCACCAGGCCACATCTGGACTACGAAATCCTTCATAGCCACTTCGGCCGCCTTGTGGAGTTCGACCAACTGCTTCAGTTGGTCACTCAGTGGCGTGGAATGTTCGGCCCCAGCATACTGGGACCAGAACAGCTTCTCCATTGAGCTCCCCTCCTGGGCACGATAGAACTCTGCGGCATCTGATACGCTGCGTGGCAGATTTGTGAATGCCCCTGGAGAGCTCCGGACTCGGGTAAGTAAAATAAACACCTCATCCACATGTTTGCTTTGCATAAAGAATTTCTTACCCGCCGTTATCTTTTTGGCCTCCTGGATTTCCTGTTGTGCCTTCTCGGCTTCGGCCTTGGCATCTTTTATACTTATAAGGGCCTTCGCAAGCTCGGCCTCTTTTGCTTTAAGCTCATGCTCCACGGACTCGAACCTTTTGCCGAGCTCCTGGAGCTCTTCTTGTACTTCGCCCACCCGGGCTTCTTGCTTTTTGCGCTCCTTGCATTCCAAGGCCGCCTTGAGTTCGGCCTCGGACAACGCTTTCTTAAGAGACGCCACTTTGGTGGTGGCTTATGTTACCAAATCATGACGCCTCGTCGTTAGAATAACCAATTTTATTTATAATTTACTATATGAGATAGGGGAATCATTCACCTTTGCTCTCCTAGAGCTGCCTCCTCATGAGGCCGAGCTCTCCCTGTGCCCGCTCCAAGTCCTGCTTTAGGTCAGCTATTTCGGCCGTACGGGCAGCAGCGGCCAGCAGCACAGCCTGTTTATTCACATTCACACTTACTGTTAGACTCCTGCGGATTATAATTGACCCTCCGTTTGGTTTTTCCTTTCGAACACCAAACAGAGTATCAGGGGCTACTACCTATCGGGTGGTAATTTCACACATTTTTACTACTTACCTCAAAGCCTGTTAGGAGGCTGGTGCAGGCTTCGGTTAGTCCACTCTTGGCGGACAAAACCTTCTGAATCACCACACTCCTGAGAGTACGGTGCTCTTCATCTATGGAAGCGCCGTGAAGCGCTTCCAGCAGATGATCTGACGCCTCGGGCGTAGCATAAGAACTCGGCACAGTCAGCCTGCCCTCCTTAACGAGGGGCTGTCCGCCTGAGTCCGGAACCATGGGAGGTTCCGGAACGGTGTTCGGCTGAGAGTTCGGCTTATTGCGGCTCTCACCGACACGATCCGCGGGGATCTTGAACCCCGCCTGCCCGACGGTTGGAATGTCGTCTTGGGGCGCCTCCAGATCCACCTCCCCCGATCGGGGAGCCTTTGGGACAACACCTCCGTGTTGTCCGCAGGCCGAGGAGAAGTGGCTGTCGGGAGTGAGTTTATTGCTGACTCACTCAAGGACCTGTCCGAAGACGACACCTCGGGATGGGCCCTGGCCGGACTGCATACAAGTTCGGCGTTATAACAAAACTATGAAGCAAAATTATGATGGAGTGCGGATACTTACGATCGCACTAGGGGCTTCTCCCTGGGCAGCCACCCTTCCTTGCTATCAGCGGCGGTGGCGGAGTAGTCCGGAAGGGACACCTTTCCCTTCTTGGATGTCCCAGTCTCCCCCACCGGGGTGGTCTTCCTCTCCCCCCCCCCCCAATACGGGGAGGTGGAGTTTATTCTTGTTTCCCCCCGCCTCCGCGGGAGGAATCTGCCTCGTCGTCATCGGACGATGAGGATATGACGGCCTTGCACCGGGGGCCTCTCATGGTCGCCTGGTCTGCCCTCTCAGGCCCCCCGTCCTTTCCGGGTGGGGCGGCCTCCTCTTCTTCTTCTTCTTCTTCCCCTTCGGGGGAGGAGTGCGCCTCATCGTCTTCGGACGAGGCTTGCGCAACCTTACGTCAGAGACCCTTTCGGGTCCCTGGGGCCTTCTTATCGGCCTTCTTCTCCGGCCCCTTGTAGGGCGCCGGGACCAGCATCTTCGTCAGGAGATCAGTAGTAGGGCTTTCTGGCAGTGGAGCCGGGCAGTCTATCTGCTTCGCTGTCTCCACATAATCCTGCACAAATATACACAATTACTTAAGGCTCCCCCATGAATATATTGGGAAGAACCGAACCCGGTGGCAGCCTGGGAACTCACCTGAACAGGATGCCGCGTGGCGTGAAGCCCACGGTCCTCGGATATGAGAGGAGGTACTTCGGAGGCCTTGAACAACACCTTCCACGCGTTTTTGTGCTTCGTGCCGTAGAGCCTCTGGAGTGTCTGGTGTTCGGCTGGAACGAATTCCCACAGATTAAATGCCCGCTGAGGGAGTCCCGGATTAGGGGGTGTCCGGATGACCGGACTATGACCTTTGGCCGGACTCCTGGCTATGAAGATACAAGATTGAAGACTTCGTCCCGTGTCCGGATGGGACTTTCCTTGGCGTGGAAGGCAAGCTTGGCGATACGGATATGTAGATCTCCTCCCATTGTAACCGACTCTGTGTAACCCTAGCCCTCTCCGGTGTCTATATAAACCGGAGAGTTTAGTCCGTAGGACGAACAACAATCATACCATAGGCTAGCTTCTAGGGTTTAGCCTCTCTGATCTCGTGGTAGATCTACTCTTGTACTACCCATATCATCAACATTAATCAAGCAGGAGTAGGGTTTTACCTCCATCGAGAGGGCCCGAACCTGGGTAAAAACATCGTGTCCCTTGTCTCATGTTACCATCCGCCTAGACGCACAGTTCGGGACCCCCTACCCGAGATCCGCAGGTTTTGACACCGACATTGGTGCTTTCATTGAGAGTTCCGCTGTGTCATCGCCATCAGGAAGGATGCCGCATCCCGTCTTTAAAGACGACGCTGTTGCTAAAGGAGCTTTGGCTATCGGCCAAACTCTCCAGCTAGGCGGTTTTCTTATGACCGCCTGTTCGGCCGCCGCGCCGACGATGACTTCTCGGGTCATCGAAAGCAATCTCCACGTCAACTTGGAACTCGCCGAGCAGTTAGATCCGATGGAGCTCTCTTCCTTAAATGAGCTCTTGGATCGCATCGCCGCCCTCGGAGTCGCTACAGACTACAATCAGATTGGGCTTAAACCCGATCTGAGAGAGATTGACTCTCCCCAGGTCACCCATCATGTCGCAGTGGTGGAGGAACAATGCGGCGAATCTTCATCCATCTTAAGGACCAGATATGTCCAGATTCCCGATCCCTCCAAGCCGGATACCCACGGAGGGGAGGACGTCACTCGAGCCCTGGACCTAAAGTCAGGCAGCGGGCTAGATCCATTGGACAACATCCAAGAACCCAAGCTTCCGAGTTCGGAAACTCCTTGGCCCCTGAGTCTCAGATTGGGCGAGGCTCCGGATTTAACTCCACCCGCCCACCCAAATATAAGGGATCTATCCCAAATTCGGCAAGAGCCTACAGAAACAGTGCACCATTACCGGGCCAGATTCCTCCTGGCTATGAACAGGATAGAGGACTGCCGCGAGGAGGACGCAATTTCATTCTTCTGCAATAATTGCACGGACATCGGAATCCTCAATGCCATAAGTCGCCGTGAAATTACACGCTTCGCAGACTTGGCGTCCGTAGTACGAAAATACTGTGCGATGGAAAGCGTCCGGAAAACTGAAATAAAATTCTGGGACGATCCGGCCTTGAATACAACCCAGTCGGAAATAAAAGGTCGCATTATCGCCAGGCACCTGGGCTAAACACCAAAAATCAAAAACCCTCTATAGGGTATGGAACCGTACTGGAGGGATGGCTCAATGGACCCTGTAAAATTCATAGTACAGAGGGCGCCACACCAACTCATAGCCTTAGAGCATGTTGGATACTCCGGCAGGTGGCCAGAAGTGGCGAGGAGCTTCGAACTCCAGAATCCGCAGAGCACCAGCCCAGGAATACCAGTACGGTATCAACAGTCTTCGAGACTTTCGCATCAAACAATATGCGGAAACAAACACTCCGCAACCTTACCGAAGTCTAGCAGGTAGCAACAATAAACCCATGGAGTGACACGGCTATTACCTTTATCGCCTCCTCCGGCGCACCGAACACTTCGAGTGGACGGATGTCGCCATGGCCGGACTCGAAGAAATAAAAGCCATATTGGCAACAAACCCGGTCCTTCCGCGCCTAACACCGGTGAACCAATGCTATTATACATTGCAGCAACTCATCAAGTTGTAAGCGCAGTGCTCGTCGTCGAACGAGAAACGGACGGACACAAATTCCCCCTTCAAAAACCAGTTTACTACGTGTCCATTGTCCTCACTCCATGAAAGTCACGGTACCCGCATTATCAAAAGATAGCGTACGTGGTGTTCATGGCATCCCGGAAGCTACGACACTACTTTCAAGAGTGTTCAATAACAGTAGCCTCCGAAGCACCTCTTAACAATATTATAAACAACCACGACGCGACGGGCCGGATTGCCAAATGGGCCATTGAGCTCCTCCCGTTCGACATAACCTACAAGCCACGGCGAGCTATCAAGTCGCATGTTTTGGCCGACTTTGTCGCCGAATGGACTGAAGTCGAACTCCCTAAAGAGTACGACACATATTCCAACTGGACCATGCACTTCGATGGCTCCAAAATGTTAGCGGGTCTGGGGGCTGGCGTTGTTCTGACGTCCCCAACAGGAGATACAGTTCAATATGTACTCCAGATAATGTATACGGACTCTAACAATGCAGCTGAATACGAGGCCCTTCTACATGGTCTCCGGATGGCAGTCTCCGTGGGCATCCAGCGCCTAGAGGTGCATGGGGATTTGAACCTCGCGATATCCCAAATAAATGGAGATTTTGACGCCAAGGATCCGAAAATGGCAGCTTATCGCAACACCGTCCTAAAAATGTCAGCTCGGTTCGAGGGGCTCGAATTTCACCATATAGCCCGGGAAAACAATCAGGCAGCAGACGTCTTGGCACACATCGGTGCAAAGCGCGATACAGTCCCCCCCAACATTTTCTTGGAGAGGCTATTCAAGCCATCCGTACAATGGGAAGGGGAATCCGGAAATAACAACCCGGACCTAGCCACACCACCTGACACCGAAGATTCTGACACAACGGGAGGCTCTGCCAACGAGGTAACATCCTCAGCCCACGTAATAATGGCAGTCATTGCCCCATGGACAGAACCATTCTTAGCCTACTTAACTAGGCAGGAACTTCCCGAGGACCAAAACGAGGCACGCTGCATAGTGTGGCGATCTAAAGCCTATAAAGTCCATGAAGGAGAGCTTTATAAGAAAAGCACCACCGGAGTCCTTCAAAGGTGTACCTCCGAAGAGGAAGGGCGGAACCTTCTAGCTGAAATACATGCCGGACTCGGCGGGCACCACGCCGCAGCCCGGGCCCTTGTAAGCAAGGCCTTCCATACTGGATTTTATTGGCCGACGGCCCGGGTAGATGCTCAGGACTTAGTCCAACGATGCGTCGGTTGCCAATTATTTGCTAACCAAAGCCATATGCCACCCACCGCCCTCCAAACTATACCCATCACCTGGCCCTTTGTGTTCTGGGGGCTTGACATGGTTGGACCCCTTAAAGGAGGAACCCACAAGCAAAAATACCTATTGGTCATGGTTGACAAATTCACCAAATGGATAGAGGCTAAGCGTGTTAAGACGGCCGAATCCGGACTGGTGATAGACTTCATATCAGGGGTCATACACCGTTACGGCGTCCCCCACAGCATCATCACTGATAACGGCATGAACTTTACGGCCGACGAGGTAAAACTCTGGTGCAAAAACATGGGCATCAAGCTCGACTACGCTTCAGTCTATCACCCACAAACTAACGGTCAAGTCGAGCGAGCAAATGGTCTAATCATGAGCAGCATCAAACCCAGACTAGTGCGGTCCCTCAAGGAATCTAACATGCACTGGGTAGAGGAGCTCGACTCCGTACTTTGGGGGCTGCGGACCACGCTGAATCGCACTACCGAATTCACACCATTCTTTATGGTATACGGCGTAGAGGCAGTTCTGCCCTGCGACATAATTCATGACTCACCTCGTGTGCGCATGTACGAAGAAAGAGAAGCCGAACTTGATCGGCAGGAGGAGCGCGATGTGGCAAAAGCCCGTTCCGCATTCTGTCAACAGCAAGCTCGAAGATATCAAAGCAGAGTACGGGCCAAAACTTACAATGTTGGCGAACTAGTTCTACGCCTGCCGGACAAGAAAAAGGACAAACTCAAGCCCAAATGGGAAGGTTCCTTCATAATCGACCAAGTCCTGACTGGCGGTGCGTACCGTCTGCGAAACGCATTGGATAACCGACTCGAGCCGAATCCATGGAACGCAGCCCGTCTACAAAGATTCTATGCCTAGTGCCGGACTCTGTGTTCGTCTCCTTCCTCTATCCATTTTTTACACATTAGCTGTCTTATATTTCTCTCCTTCTCCCTCATTTTCTCTTACAGCCTTTTAAAGGCTCGTTTGCGCCTCATTAGCACACAATTGATGTGCTCTCCGCGCTCATTATACCTGGGGGCTTCTTTAACAGAAGCTTGTCTATACGGGCCTCATGCCCAACACATGTGTCACACTTCCACATGTACCTTTCATTCACCATTATATGCATCGATATGACTTAAGTTTTGGCCAAGTTGGGTTGCCTGGCTCCTGTGCATACCCCTACGTTCCCGATTGTTCGGCTAGGTGGTAAAGGGAGCACCTCTGCGATTGTTACTGCCGGGTCAGCCGGATGTGTACCTCAGACTGGGTGAAGCCGAAAGCTAGCGTTCTTAAGGGAATATTCGGTCGGTGAACTAAAAGATGATTTTTAACTCGTTTATTTATCCGCCCCCAGATGCTTTTCTGCTTTTTTTGCAGTCCGGACATGCACTTTAGGGCATGCCTCCCAGGGAAAGGAACCCCTAATGGAACTATTCTCCCTAGAAGATGTTTCTTACTAACCATGTAATATAACATAACTAGTTGGGCACTTGTCTGATAAAGCACTAATGACCCCTACACCTGGTCTCCATGCATGCCCCGGTTCTTACATAACCGAGAGGGTATTCGGACACACTCCAGACTATCGGGTCTCGAGGTCGAAGCGAAAAGGTCCGCCATGACAAACGATCTACAATCCGGCTAGAAGGCATTTTACATGTCATTTTAAATTACATAGTCAATTTGACTGGGTATATTCCTCTTCAATACCATCCAACAGGCTGTCTATTTTACAGTCTTGTTGGGAATATTTGGCGGCCAACTATACCTGGCCGTACACTAAACTGACAGGGATCTCCTTCCCATCGGGCCCTATAGGTCCGACCTCGGCCATGTGGTTTGGGTCATCCTTCGTGTACTGCATCTTCACCATGGCCCAGGCCTCCCTGGCGCCTTGACGGCAGGCCGATATCTTCCATAATCGGAAGCATTGTCGCACTCCCTTCAGCTTCTCTGCAAGCTCTCCAAGGCCTTCGGGCATGGAGATGGACGGCCACAAGGCCTGGGTGACGCCTTGCATCACCTGCCGAACTCGTTCATGCAGTTGTGAGAGCTCGGGAAGAAGGTCACCGTAGAACCGGGCATTTCCTCCACAGGTCGACCTTTCAGCATACCTACAGACATAAATCTGTCAATCGACTTCCTCACCGAACTCTTCTTTTCATAGTTCGTTCAAGAACTTACTAAAAATGCCGCGTCGTAGCCGCCGATTCTCCTTTACGGAGTCCGACAGCTAAGCACGAACATCCTTTAGTTCCTCGCCCAGCTGGGTGTTGGCATCTTGGAGCTTATTCTTCTCTTGCCTCACCCTCGTAAGCACGCTCTCGCCGGCTTTTAACCGGCACAAGAGTTGTTGCTTGTCCGGATCCACTCCAGCGTCATCTGCAATGTTATTGTCAGATTTGCAAGCAGGCCGCACTCTTCAACATACTTATCTTTCGAAGCATATATTACCAGAGGGGGTCTCCTTGGCCTCCCCTGTCGCGGCTAGTGCGGCCTCAAGTTGGGCCTTGCACTCTTCAAGCTCCTGGGACACTTGGGTATTCTTTTCTATAAGATCTTGCATAACAAATGATCCTTAAATCAGTTGTTCTAACTGTTTCAAGTCTCGGGGGCTACTGGCATATATAACCATCAAATTTTCTCACCCGTATGTCTTTTACATACTACTCTGTGTCTCTGGCTAGACCATTTTCAGCGGCATGGAGGTACGCATCTCCTGTATTAAAGGCGTCCAATGCCTCTTGGGAGAAACAAGCGTCATGAAGAATTGTCCGGCGACGCCTATGGTTCATGGCACTCTCCACCTCAGAATTGGTGGCAGACAGCCAGTCCGCATCCTCTATCGGAGGAGTGTCCGGTGCGCGCCTCGTGTTTGCCTCCGCTTCCGGACCCGGCCTTAGAGCCTGGCCAGTAGAGGCGCGATTGGAAACCTCTCCGGATATAGTCCGGCGAGCGCTCTTCTTCGCGGAAAAAGCACGAGCGTTAGTATGCCTTGAGGGAATACAACCTGGGAATAAAACGGCACGCCGTACCGTTGTGCCGGCGTCTCAATCCGAACCGCACTTCTTTTCAGCCTGCCAGGCCTTGATGCCCCTTATTGGCTAGCCGCCACGGGCTCGGCCCTCCGCCTCAAGGACTTCCCCTGCGAAAACACCATTGATATACGGTGATCAAAAATAAGCACGGTGGATCATTTTAAAGGTACTGGAACTTCGGTCTCGATTACTTGTGAGGATGGAAGTAGTTCGGGATAATCAGTCGTAATGGCCACTAAGGTGTTGTCCTTGGTCAATTGGTGAAACACCCCATCGATCAGCTCCACACATAAGTCCGGGTCCTCTTGGGAGTCCTGGTCGAGGGGCTGCTCCGGGTCCTCGGGTTGTGGAGGAGGGCTGTTTATCTCCTTTACAGTCTGGCGCAGCTCCTGCGTTGAAATTGCTAGACTAAGTACTTAACTATGGGAATATGAAACGGATGGTCAAGTGAAAGTGTTCTCTTACCCAGCTTAGAGGATTGTACATAGAAAATCCACCCCGTGGGTTAACGCGGAGGAATTCCTCATCCTCTCCCTTGTACAAAGCGAATAAGATCTTTATTAGAGCGGCGGCCGACTCGGGCCCCTTACGGCCGCACCGGGTGGCGTCGTCCTCCCCGTTGAAATCCCACATGGGGTGGCCTCTGTACAGAAGCAGCTGCACCCCCCGCATAATGCATGTGGCCATGAACTCAATCATGGTCAGTCCGGAATGAGCTAACAACCTTATCCGGTTCATCAGATAAGGGACGTCCTTGTCATTTTCCTTCTGAGGGCTCCGTGGACGCCAGCTTAGGCGCTTCTTCAGAGTAGCATTGTCGAACTCAGGGAGGCCGATCCGAACAGGGTCCGGCAGGGGGACGTCTTCTATGTAAAACCAGGCCAGTCTTCGGACGCCTTCTTCGGGGTTCCGGGTAGTTTTCCGGTCCCGGAGATGCGCCATAGTTCGGCTCCGCCCACTTGATATATCGACCCCTCCTAAGAACAGGGCACGAGGCAGAACAGCTTCTTCCACAACGTGAAATGGGCCTCGATGCCCAAGAATAGCTCGCAAAGGGCTACGAAGCCCGCAATATGCAATATGGAGGCAGGCGTAAGGTTGTGTAACTGGAGGCCATAGAACTCCAGGAGCCCCCAGAGAAATGGATGAATTGGAAATCCGAGCCCTCTTATCAAATAAGGGACATGGCATATCCGCTCTCCTTTGGAGGGATTGGGGACGCTCTCCGCTTGCTCTCCGCCATTATAGGTGGCAAGCCCGGCTCGAACTGGGACCATGTAGGCTGGGGGGAGAAGCCCCTTGGCTTGGAGCGCCACTAGCTCGCTGTGCGGGACGGAACACCTCTCCCAATCTCCAGGCTGAGGGCTGGGGGTGAGAGGAGGAGCTGCGTCGACCGGCCATGATGGAATGGATCTCTGTCGAATGCGCTCTGATGAATGCTCGCGGAGGGAGGCTGCTGTGATTCGGATCTAAATCCCCGTCTCTTCTATAGACGGCCCATTTTGCACAGCTAGGGGGGTAAATGAAAAAACACCATGTCTTTTCGCATTCGTTTGACACGTGGAAGATGGCCATTATTGAGCGCAGAATCCAAGGAGCGCAACGTTCACCAGAAGCCGAACACTATTCAGCAGGTATATGGGATTTGGAGAAGAACCCGCCTTGCAATGCCGAAGACAAATTTGTGCGCCGGACTCATCGTCATTGAAGCCTGGTTCGGGGGCTACTGAGGGAGTCCCGGATTAGGGGGTGTCCAGATGACCGGACTATGACCTTTGGCCAAACTCCTGGACTATGAAGATACAAGATTGAAGACTTCGTCCTG
This sequence comes from Triticum dicoccoides, assembly GCF_002162155.2. Classification (NCBI taxonomy): domain Eukaryota; kingdom Viridiplantae; phylum Streptophyta; class Magnoliopsida; order Poales; family Poaceae; genus Triticum; species Triticum dicoccoides. The sequence continues at coordinate 645,043,185 of NC_041381.1, read as the reverse complement.
TGTCCGGATGGGACTTTCCTTGGCGTGGAAGGCAAGCTTGGCGATACGGATATGTAGATCTCCTCCCATTGTAACCGACTCTGTGTAACCCTAGCCCTCTCCGGTGTCTATATAAACCGGAGGGTTTTAGTCCGTAGGACGAACAACAATCATACCATAGGCTAGCTTCTAGGGTTTAGCCTCTCTGATCTCATGGTAGATCTACTCTTGTACTACCCATATCATCAATATTAATCAAGCAGGAGTAGGGTTTTGCCCGAACCTGGGTAAAAACATCGTGTCCCTTGTCTCCTGTTACCATCTGCCTAGACGCACAGTTCGGGACCCCCTACCCGAGATCCGCCGGTTTTGACACCGACACCCGCCTTTGGCACGGCAGAATCCAGCGAACGAGCATGACCTTGGATCACATTGACAAGCTTGATGTTCTTGTCCTTCATGCCCTTGATGCAGTTTATGTGTCCGGTCAGCTCTGTAGATTCACCCCATAACAGGCCCTTCTGTTCCCAGGAGGTGAGCCGCATAGGGGTTCCAGATCGGAACTCGGGGGCCGCCACCCAGTTGGCGTCGCACGGTTCGGTGATGTAGAACCACCCTGACTGCCACCCCTTTACGGTTTCCACAAAGGAGCCGTCAAGCCAGGTGACGTTAGTCATTTTGCCCACCATGGCTCCTCCGCACTCCGCTTGCTGGCCGCTCACGATCTTCGGCTTCACGCAGAAGATTTGCAGCCACAAGCCGAAATGTGGCTTGATGCGGAGGAAAGCCTCGCATACGACGATGAACACCGAGATGTTGAGGACGAAGTTCGGGGCTAGATCATGGAAATCTAGCCCGTAGTAGAACATGAGCCCGCGAACGAAGGGGTGGAGTGGAAACCCTAGTCCACGGACGAAGTGGGCAAGGAACAGGACCCTTCATGGGGTCCTGGAGTTGGAATGACCTGCCCGCCGTCTGGTAGCCGGTGCGCTATGTCTGCGGCCAAGTATCCGGCCGCCCGAAGACTTGCGATGTTCTTCTCCTTCATGGTGGAAGCCACCCATTTGCCTCCTGCTCCGGACATGTTTAGATGTGCGGAGAAGACTTGGACTAGGGCACTGGAGCTCGAGGAGGCGAGAGTGGGCAGAGGAGGAAGAAGGCGTGGGTAAGAACGGGGAACTCTTATCCCTTTATAGAGGCAATGAAAGCGGTGCGCCTCCCCTCTAGCCTGTTGAGAATCGCTTACTTCCCAAGCGCCACGATTGATGGCATGGGGGAATTACCCATACCCGTATTGATGAGAATCCCGTGATAAGGGGACATGATCTCTGCTTCGACAAGATGTGTCAAGGAAACTGCCTCGCAATACACGATGTGGCTGGTTGCAAAAAAACAGTTCGAATAATGATCCGACCGTAAGGACATGTCACGTCATTTAAAAAGTTGTCAGCTGAAGTATCATTCTCTCTACGGTGGTTCGTGAAGATCATTTTGCAGATCCGGACACGACCTACGTGTTCGATAATAACCTTGGAGTATTCGGAAGGAGGAACCCGCCTTGCAATGTTGTGCGCCGGACTCATCGTCATTGAAGCCTAGTTCAGGGGCTACTGAGGGAGTCCTGGATTAGGGGGTATCCGGACAGCCGGACTGTATACATCATCCGGACTATTGAAGCGTGAAGATACAAGACTCAAGACTTCGGCACGTGTCCGGATGGGACTCTCCTTTGTGTGGGAGACAAACTTGGCGATCCGGATATTATGTTTCCTTCCTTGTAACCGACTCCATGTAAACCCTAGCCCTCTCCGGTGTCTATATAAACTGGACAGGATGGTCCTTAGAAGGCCGATCACAATTACAATCATACCATCATAGGCTAGCTCTTAGGGTTTAGCCTCTACGATCTCGTGGTAGATCCACTCTTGTACGACTCATATCTTCAATATTAATCAAGCAGGAAGTAGGGTTTTACCTCCATCGAGAGGGCCCGAACCTGGGTAAACATTGTGTCCCTTGCTTCCTATTACCATCAGCCTAAGACGCACAGATCGGGACCCCCTACCCGAGATCCTCCAGTTTTGACACTGACAGCGAGGCCTAGGAAGGGGACGACGCGGAGCCGGGGAAGACGCGGCTGTGGAAGCCCGCGCGGAGAGGAGTACGAGGGTTCACCGGTTCGGCTGAGGTGTGAGGTTGTCGTCGCCATAGAATAACAGGGGGTGTGGGTGAGTAGAGGGATGCCCTGGCCAGCGGTGGGAGTAGTAGGGGGCGCTGAGGCCTGCGCGACAGCACAGCCGGGCCACGGGAGGTGGGAGCAGGCGGTCCCGCCGGCGCTGCTTTGGCGGTTGGAGCAAGAAGATCAGAGATTGAAGAAACACGACGGCCGTTGGATTGACATCCAGAGGACGTCTGCTAGAATCGTTTGTTGATGTATATAATAACTAAAAAAATCTTGCATACGCGTCAACTAAATAGGCCCACAAGTCAGACCACTTCTTCTTCTTTTTAATAATTTATATATAGCTCATGGCAAATTCTTATGCAAATTATTACAGTCGTTTTTTTCAGTTGGCCAGGGCCAATTTCGCATATTTCTTTGGGTTCCAAACTATTTTTAATTCCAAAATGTCGAGCCAGATTTAAAGTACTTTGAAGATGTATTTAGATTAGGTTAATGCCCAGTGAAATAGGAATCTGAAAATGTGAAAAAAAATTATAAAGTAATTGCCAATTTGTCATCTGTTTTTATATTTACAACCCATTTCATATTACTTTCAAGATTTACAGGCGTCTTGAAAGAGTTGCAGCCCATCAGGGCGTAGAAAAATAAGTAGGCCTGGATTGGGTATTCTTCAGAAAAAATAAATGAGGCTCATTTTTACAAAGAAAAAATAGCTGGGCTGGTCACATGGTGAACATAAAATATAAGCCTGGGCTAGACGGGCCACAGCCCAGTTCAAACCCTGCTCCGTCTCAACAATAACAAAAAAAGAATACTGCTCGAGCAGCTACGTCCCAGGTGTCAGCCGATCTTGTGCTCTTCTCTTGTCTATTGACTATATACGCTTACAATGACGTGGGTCCCAGATGTCAGGAAAACACTAGGAGGAAGCATTTTATTTTTCCATACGCTGACGTGGTGGGCCCCTACTATCATCCTATCCACGTACTTCTGCCGATTCATGTTGTTTGTTGACCATGTTGACAACGCGAGAGGGCAGCGCCGCGGCGAGCGCACCAAACCTCGCGGAGGACGTCATCGTTAACGATTTAGGAGACGGTGGGGCGGCGATGTGTGCGCTAAGGCACAGCCAACCGTGGGAGGCGGAAGCAGGCGGCCCCACCGGCGCTGGTTTAGTTTTGGCGGCTTGAGGAAGACAGGACTGAAGAAACACGATAGACTGTAAAAGCAGCAGGAGTACTTAACAACCTTAACTAAAACGAGCAGGGGCACTTAACAACCAAAGCTGAAAGCAGTATGAGTACTTATACAGGTTCAACCGTACAAAGCACGCCTCGAACAGTGCTACTTTGCCTACAGTTAACCAAGTGTGAGGCCGCCAAGCCCCAGGACCGCCACCCCGCGCATCCACAACCTTTTGAAAGCGGCTTCATCTCACAATGTGGTAAATAAACAGGATATTCACTTTAGAGCCATGGAAAAGCATGAACATAATCTTCTGTCCTATTCTCCAAGATGGACGGGCCTTCATTATTTGAGACCACCCATGAATAAGTATATTTTCACCTCCAAGGGGAATTGAGTAGGTCAACATAAACATCATGTTGTGACCAAGCGCAAGTCTGACCGGACCATGGTCAGGCATCTGTATAGGAACAATAGAACTGGGCAGTTCCTGTTCCAAGAAGATCATAGCTATAAAACTGTGTATAAGCAATAGTTTATGAACAACATATATAACAGAAAACAGCTCGTACCATAAGTTTCTCGACACATTTGGACATGTTCAACGAGTGCAGCAGTGGCACACATATCCCACGTGGCCTTCCACCATTGAAACGCCCCACAAGGACCTCAAGACAATCAATAAAGTGTAGGAACTTGTGGATGTCGATCCAGTCAACTTCACTGCCATCAGTCAGCCGAGTTATTACAGAGTAACAAACGAGCAGACTGCTTAACTCTGAAAAAACCTACACGTGCCACCAATTATAAGAAAATATTAGTTAGAAGTAGCATCTTCGTGAGAGATTCGTTGCTACTTCTAAAGTTAAATTGTGATTAGTTAGACAGAATAGGTGGATTAAGAAGTAACCGAGGCAACAAGCAAGAACCAGATACAAAACTAACATGGATGAACAATTGGAACGACGCCGGGGTGGAAAATTGCAGTGAAGATGATACCAGGTTCTGCTATTTCCATCAACATTCGTGCGCCAACTTTCAGTCTGTAAGACTTGAGAAAGTTTATCCAAGTTCGGCCATAAAAAAGCAGCGATCTTCTTGGTTCATGAACCCAACTCGGAACTGATATCCATGGCTTTTCTTCACTATGACCATTAAACTAGTGTATTCATTTATGGCAAGGCCGAGCATCTTGAGTACATGTGTTCTAGCAGAGCAAATAATACACTGCAGGAAAAATAATATGAGAACACAGCATGTTAAAAAAAACCCACCCTCCCGGATAGAAAAGAGGATTCTAGGAACATACTATGCGCGTTTCAAAATGCTGTGTTAGGATGAGAAGAAACAAGTGTGGCGTCTCGCCGAGGGCGCAGAAACCTGTAGGGTCCTCACACTTTGGGCAGTGCAAATGAAACACAATAGATTCCGTAGGAAGAAAAATGCATCAACAGCGGTGGCTGCCATCCTAGGATTACCTGCGACCAAGGGACTTGGATTTATCGGAGATGGATGAAGAATTCATACCTGGTTCTCCATGAGAAAACCCTATGCAATCGCCGAGAGGGGGTTTTCTCTGAACAAGCAAACGAGGGAGAAGGGGATTCAGGCCCAGTGGAATATTGCCGCTTCGTCCGTCCAGCTTACTGCTAAAGCCGGAAAGGGGGGTTGTGATTTGACGGCTAATTGGGCATTACTGTGGTGCTACGACCGAGGTGTGTCTACCGTGCAGTTGTGCACTCCAATTTGTGCATATGGCACGTGGACCCCGTTGCCGGTTGGCCCACATATCAGTGAAAGGAAGTAGAAAGACAGGAGTAACTAGTTACACATAAATATATATTTTGACAGAGAGATACTCCCTCTGTAAAGAAATATACAAATCTTTTATATCACAACTTTATACATAAGAAAAATCAAGGGGAATATATATAACATATATCTCTACTCTTATAAAAAACAAAGTTGGTGATGATGGTGTGCCTGCCATCCTGCAATATAAGCCGTCCGTTTATATCTAATGGATAGGAAGGGAAAATGGAAATTTTGCAAAAAGATACCCACACCGACTCAACATTTGCAAATAAGGCCTTCCCTCGTTCATCCTTTTCTCCCACAAGATAAACTACTCATACAAATGCATCTTGATGTTCCTGCAACGCATGGGCATCTTGCTAGTAATTATAAAAAACAGAGTTGTTTTTCACACAGTATAGACGAGTTGGTGATGATGGTGTGCCTGCCATCCTGCAATATAGGCCGTCCGATTTATATCTGACGAATAGGAAGGATACTATGGCAACTTTGCAAAAAGGTACACACACCTCTCCACATTTGCAAATAAGGCCTTCCCTCGTTCATCCTTTTCTCTCACAAGATAAAATACTCATACAAATGCATCTTGATGTTACGTGCAACGCACAGGCATTATGGGAGTTTAGCTTTTTCTATGGGGATTCGTCTAAGAATATAATATTCAAACAGGCTCACGGTTCTGAACTTTGGGCCGCAGGCCCACCCTGCATGTTTGGGGGCCCATGGGTTCTACCTCAGCGCTTTTCATATTGCAAGCGATCGGTACGGCGCTGGTTTTAGATGCTATCGCAAGGCGAATACACAAAATTGAATAACGCATGACAGCTGTTGGAATGAAATCGAACGACAGTTCCTAACTAGCAATCAGAGTTGCAATTCTATCAACGATATACCATGTGATAAATAATACTGTCATACTACTTATGCACATAGGGCACTTGTTTCACCATGCCAGATTATTACATCAAAATCTCTCGGAGGATAGATCAGTTCGGCAGTTGCGTGCTGCTACTGAAGAATTTCAAAGTTGATTTGGACCAGCTCTCCTTGCCGAGAAAGTTCTATTTTGACATCATCCCCTACCGCAAGATATGATTTAGATTTGAACCTTGACCATCCTTTAGCATCAACCATCATGCGACCATCCTTTGTACTTACGGTATATTGAGCAGGTTCATTCACACCAAGGCTGCCCATGGTAAGATAAACTTGGCCGCGGTTGCCCGGATTGTTGAACGACTCCCTCATTGCTCTAGGAATTCTCTGTTTGCAAACAAGAAGACATACCCAAACAGTTAGATCAACACAGTGAATCATGTGAAACAACATGAAAAGAAAAAAGAACGAAGCACTTGGGCGGCCAATGCTTACCAAGAAGGTGGACATGTCGGTTTTCGTAAGGACTTTGGTATATGAAGCGCGAACTGCAGCCCAGTCTGTTGCCGGTGCAACTGCACGAGCCGGAGCAGATGCAAGTGCAAGTGTTGGTGCAGGTGCCAAAGCCGCTGTTGCTGCCGGAGATGGTGCTCCTTGTAGAGCTGGTGTCGGTGTCGGAGCAAGTGCCGGTGTCGATGCCCGATCCTCCGGTAGATCAGACTGATCCGCTGACGCGGTCGGTGCCCAATCCTCAGCTGGATCAGACTGAGCTGCTACCGCTGTCAGTGCTAGAGCAACTGCCGGTGCTCAATTCGTTGCTGAAGGTGGTACCGATGTGCGAGACAGCAGCGATAGTGTCTGGTCTGCTATGATCAGCTTTCTAACTTGACTAGGATCCGTGACCTTGATCCAGTCTTTTTCTTCATTTCTTCTAAACGCGAGAAGGACTAATTGTGGCGTTTTTGTTAAACCAAATTGCAGTTCATCATAGGGATTCAGCTTGTACTCAGACAACAGACTGATCAAATTTTTTCCAGTAATATAAGTGATGGACAGTGCCTTTGTTACTGACACGACATAAGAAGTCAAACCTGCAAAAATAGCCATCGTAGAGCAAACCAAACGGTTTATTCTGTGATGAATGTCACATGGCAAAACCTGCATCATAAAATTGCAGGAAAAGAAAGAAAACATGACATTAAATCAATAAGATTTAGACAGTAAATCAATAAGATTTCCTTGAAGTGACACGAGTGAATCCTTACCAGGAAATCACTATGTTGAAGTACTAAACAGAAGATCGTCCAACTACAGCTGGCATGCAGGGGCCCCTCCTACTCCCACAAGCAGGACAATCCAAAGGTCGTGACAAATCATATGGACCGAACATCCATGGGGCTAGAAAACCTGGTGGGTGCGATAACCCTGCAATGCATACAGATATTGGAGTGTAACCATAATTGATAAACCGTCCTCACAAAAAAAATGATCTGGATACTTCAAAATATACATACTAAATTGAGTGGACAGACATTAACATAGATCGTTCTCAGGACTGACCACACACCAAAAGCGGCAGTACTAATAAACAATACAGGGTTCACAAACACAAATCAAGTACTGAACAATAGTACTTACTACAGACAAGCAAAGTTGCACTAATTAAACTCTGCAGACTATTTCTTGCCACCGACCTACGGGATGAACCCCGCATAACTGACTAGGCCATGAACTTCGTGAGAGATGTCTACATGCACCATCACCATCTTGTCAACCTTGGAGAACCTAACAGAGTGGTCTTTCCACTCATAAACATGATGATGAAGACAGACCGCATCAGATTTGTTGGGAAGCTTTACAAGAACCATACCCTTCGTAATCGAAGGCACAGCCAGGAAATTGTTGTGGTCAAGTACAGCCTCGAGAACACGCCTGACAACAATGCTACAGTAAAACACTAGTTCAGGACACGTGGCGACAAGGACACATCAGCTGGATAGTTTAGCAGTAGAACTCATCCCCAGGTCTTCCAGTGCACACGGCATGACTTTGATAACTTCATCTCCACCACGGACCTGGTTCTAATTCAAACAGAAACCATATTTTATTACTACCTCTGTTCAGAAATATAAGATGATTTTCGATATTATACTCCATATATTACTACATATATGCACAAAAACGAGTGAACAAAGACACTAGAACATGTCTTCAAAGGCATGAGAGCAGAGGGATTACTTGCAATATCCATAACACAAGTTACTGAGGCAAATATACCCTCTTCAAAGGTAGCATTTATGTTCATAAAGTACTCCCTCCGTCCCAAAATTATTATCTTAGATTTGTCTAGATACGGATGTATCAAGTCACATTTTAGTATTAGATACATCCGTATCTAGACAAATCTAAGACAAGAAATTTGGAACAGAGGGAGTAGTTGAAAGTAATCTATAAGAAATCAGTGTCAACCTCTCGCATGTTTTGGTCAAAAGAGGAATTTAGAACTGTCATTTGGCACACTAAAATCACATGCAAGATCACCCAGAAAGTTGTACTACCAGTACTAGTACTGCATGTTAGATGAAAAAACACGATCAAGATTGAGAAAAAGATCGTCAACAAGAGACATTACCTGGACTTTCTTAATGAGGGTTCCCGGAGAGGGGGGCTTGGATAGGGCGATGGCTTTGAGCTTGTCTGCGGTAGTCTCGGCGGGGTGCTTGCGCTTCTTCGTACCATGAGCCTCGACGGTTTTGGCCAGAGCCATAGACATCACGTCGGGCGGTGCTCCAGCATCCATCCAAGAGAGGAAGCTGAGAGAGAAGAGTGAAAGGAGGAACGAGATGAGGGAGAAGCGAAGCGAGTGGGGTTTTTCTTCAAGAGAGGAAGCTGAGAGAGAAGAGTGAAATTATGGTTGCTTCGTCCGTCCAACTTACTGCTGGAAAGGAGGGGGATTTTGTGATTTGACGGCTCATTGGGCATTACTGCGGCGCTTCGATCGGGGTAGTCTACCATCACTCTACTACAGAGTAATTTAGTGCATGGCTGGTGGACCCAGGTGCTGGCTGTCCCACACGTCAGCGAAAGTGAGTAATTTAGCGCATGGCTGGAGGAGGATCCGCACAGTAGATCGTCTCCACTTTTTTTCTGAAGAAAAAAATGATTACAGCAAGTGTTTCCACTCTTACGATGGAGGAGTGCGAAACACGGCAGCCACTTGAACATACACAGTGCTCCTACTACTAGGCATGTGCAGTGGTTCATACGTCAGTACTAGACAATCTTGTTGCTAGTGTAGTAAGATATGACGATAACAAATGATGTTGTGCGCATGTCAACCACTCCTATATGTAACATAGTACCACTTTTTGACTGTCCGGTCGAGAATGAACGGTGAGATCAATGTTAACAGAAGTAGGTCTATAGCACACAGAGAGTACGGTGCTACAGTACTCCACGAAACATGAACCATATGAAGCACGAAAAGTGTTAGGCAGGGTGTATGAAGGGGAATTCCGTATGAAGGGTGCACGGGATGGGAGCAAAAGTTCCCTTCTCGACCCACTTTTGGGTGTTTGGCACAGTGCATGAAGGGTGCATGAGTCCACACCAGTAGGTTAACAAAAATACACAAAGAGGAAACAACTATATTGAGATGAGAATGCAACCAAACACACCCACATGCTTTGTGCTATGGTGACTGATCTGCACCATCTGAGTTTGATCCAACGGTCATGTTGCGCCGAGACATGGACATGCCCATGCAAAGGGCGCCTAAACACCACCGAAGTCCCTATACTTCTCGAGGCGCACAACATTGGTGATGCAGGGTGCAACCGCCCGCAGAGCCCGCTCCTGGTCCACGGGCGTCAGCTCGTCAAAGACGGCGTCCAATGGCACGAATGGATTCCGGTGACGGAGCCCTGAAAGGATTCGCCCGGCAACGGCGACGGCAGCCCGCAACCCCTCCTTGTCCAGATCAGCCCCCACCATCGCGTGGAGATGGCTCAGCTCCTCGGAGATATAGGTGAAGAAGGAGACCAGGTCAGGAAACCGCGGCTCGTTGAAGTCGACCTGGTGGTCGAATGGGTTTAGCCCGATGGCCGGCATCGTCGTGCTGGCACGACGGTAGGCATCGCACAGCCGCAACATGTGCTTGGCAACTTGGTTCACCAAGTGGCTGAGGCGATCCTGGACCTCGTCACGATCGGCCCACTCGCGCTCCAGCCAGCTCCCCTGACGGCCTATTGTATCTCCCACTTTCTGCAGCAACACCGCCGATGCCTCGAGCATCTTTGTGGTGGACGCCTGCCGCTTTTGAAGCTCCGTGAACTCCCACACATAATGGAGGAGCATGACACTCCTCTCCTCCTTGAGCTCACGGAACTCCACGTCCTTGGCCCTGAGCTCCGCATCCTTGGCATGGAGCTCCTGAATCAGGCGCCTCACCTTGGACTCCGTGATCTGCTGCACCGCCATGGCACCAGGTAGAAGCAATAGGGGGAGGAAGCAAAGGGGGCGAAACGGCTGAAAGGCAATGCAATCTACGGGAAGGCGGAGGGAGCCAGCCGAGGAGCGGGGAATCTTTTAGTTTTCACCACGGTAAAACACCAGTCGATGACTTCTCACATCAGGGAGCAGTGGGTTTTACAGGCGGAGTCATTGTGACTAATTGCTGCCGCGCCTGCTCCCGTCAATCAAAATATTAAAAATCCTGCCGCGCTTGCTCCTGTCAATCGAAAAATTAAAAATCCTGCCACACCCAAACACCATAGCAACGCCGCGGTGGATATTTAAATTTACCTGCCGGCAAGTAGATAAAAAAAGGGGTGAAAAAACAAATGTGGCGGCGGCCTAGCTAATCGGTCGAACTAGCCCAACTAGCTAGCCACCGTGCTTCACTGATGTACTCGGCGGGAAAGGTGGTCTTTCATGATTTGATGACTCATTTACTTGCTTCAGTGCTACGACCGAGGAGGACCCAGAAAACGCGCGGTAGGGCGTCACACGTCAGGAAGAATATATGTGTGCACCACCCGGGAGGACCCTGAAACCGCGCGGTAGGGTGTGCCACGTCTCGGCACGGAGGAAAAATGTGCGTGTAGAAATATACTCCCTCCGTCTAGATGTGTAAGTCATCTTACAAAAATCAAATAATCCCAAAACACTTACGCGCGATGCATTAACTTCTATCTCGTTTGTTGTTTCTTGACATAACAACCAATACGAGATGAGGGGTGTGCATGCTTTTAATGATTTGAGACTACCAAACACGAGATGCAGTGGTTAGTTCATTGTATGCAATGTTATTAGTTAGCAAATAAACATTAAGGTCTCTCGTTTTCCCCTCCTCCTTGGTCACGGTGACTTACTCACCTAGACGGAGGGAGTACTGTATCAGACGTCAACAGTAACTCTAGTAGTACCTATGGTTCGACCTTGGGACCCAGCCAGTCGGTCGAAAACACGCCACTAGCCACACAACTTCATCATGCAAACGTGGCACGGAGGATTATGTGGTTAGCTCCGTCTCGACCAGCCACAACGTCTCTTGTTCTAGGCGATTCTTCTATTTTCCAAGCTTTTTTTTGTTATTGTAATAACACCATGCACTACTAGGGAAAAGGCTAGCAGCAGCGCGGGTTTTAGATGTATCAGTAGCGTGGGGATAGGTGCTACTAATAAGGCGCTACAGCTAACACATAGCAGTAGCGCGTGCTCACCGGCGCTACTGCCAACTACAACAACGCCATCCATCTAAACAAAGGTATACGCAAGTGTAGCAGCAGCGCTGTTAGCGGAAGCTCGCTACTGCTAGTATCTCTAGCGCGCTTTGCCTGGACGCGCTACTGCTATCCCGGCGCTGCTGCTAACTTTTATACACCCGCTACTGCTAATTTAAGTAGTTTTTTTGGCATATTTGTTTTGTATTTGAACAGGCTTTATAGAAGAATCTTTAGCACATAGAAATGTCATCATGATACACATACAAATGCCTGCGAGACCACAAATGTAATCATAGCATATACATACAAATAGTCTCATCATAATCATCATCCAACACAAAGTGATATCTTGTCATCATCTCGAAAATAGCGATACATGCAAGTCTCGAATACTTGCAACTACAACAACGCCATCCATCTAAACAAAGGTATACGCAAGAAGTTCTATCACTATGAGTGAGAGTGGAACTATGCAGTGCATGAGGTGGCGGTTACGAGTCCTCTCTCGCGCTAGCGTGAACCTCAAGTAACTAGCTTCTCCTTCTTGTCTGCTTTTGAAGCCTTTATGGCTGGCGCCCGTGAACCCATTCACTTGCGCCTGACACTCATGCCACTCGTTGTACACCCCCGGAACCTTCCCTTTGTACATGACATAGCAATTCCACCGCGCCATCAAGAAACTAGGTACCTGTTAGAGATGCATGTTCATGAAGAGGATGTACAATCATATATATGCAACAAAATATACTAGAGCAACAACGAAAAAGAAAGGGTTAGCAACTAGATGCAACATACAGTATGCAAATTAATTAACTAGAGGTACGCAGGTCATCGTACGCAAACTAACAAAGTAGCATTATGCAAGTTCGGCAGGGACCATGGACATCACAAAGTTTCATCGCTACAAAAAGTATACAAGTTCAACCGACACATATCATCATCATCGGCATCATAAATCACTAGAAGTTCCATCCTTCCATATCATCGAGGACGAACCCTAGCTTCTTGAATGGCGTGAGGTCTACACGTTGCATGCCTATGCGAGTTCGGACGTCAGCTCGCGATATAGGGCCTTGGTGGAACATCCCCTTCTCATCGACGACTTCTTTCATGATGATTGTCGCAATGTCGCTTTGGATGCGAAAGAAGTCATCTCTAAGTTTATAATCCGCTTCTCCAAGAGATTCTAGCCACTTGTGGATATGATCATCATTTCTGCTGTTAATGCGAAGCTTTTGGTGATCCGTGTTGAACTGAATCATGAGATGCATGATGTAGAATCCATCCTTCTTGCTTGGTTTTGGGACATGGATGCAGGAGAAGTTAGTTTTATGCGCAAAACCCATCTTCTTGTTCCTTTGTTTCTTGACCTGCACGTGGCCACCTTTAAAGTTGAAGCCTTGGAGAGCATCATCTAGAATATTCATTATGTGGGTGTAGTCTTTTTTCTCGTAGTCTCTGGAAGGGTCAAAATACACGGCGTGGGAGACTTGCGGGTAAAGAACGATAAGGACGGCACGCCCGTTGCAGACTAAGACATAGCCTAGTGGTGGGAAGGAGCTGATGCCTTCCCACCCACCCAGGTTCAAGGCATGGTACTTGCAATTTGGGGTTGTTGCACCAATTATACTGTAGGGGGTTCCCTTACAGTCTTTCTGTCAAAAAAAAATGGCGCGCCCGTTGCTGCGGGGAAAAGACACCTCAAATTATTCCCCATATGAGAGAGAAGGAATGATTGAAATGTATGAAAGGGTTGTTCGGAACTGACTTACTTTGGATGATAAAGCACGAGGACAATTTCCCGGTCCTTATTTTGTACCATGAAGTTTTGGAGGTACTCCCTAGCAGTTTCATGCTCAAAGTCGCCGAGACTCAAGAAAGACTCGTGCATGTAGTACGGATCCGCCACACAGATTTGCGAGACTTCTTCACTCTTCATGACGGAGCTCATATGTAGCGCAAAAAGGCGGACGATAGTAAAAATAAGCCGCCTTGTTAGAAACATCTCAAAGATATGGTCAAACCGCAGGAAGAACACCTCCGCGGGCCGTGTGTCGACGTAGCACTTCCCCTCAGGCACACAAGCCACATATGTTGGATATCCTGGATCCTTTGAGGCTAGTAGGCTTTTCTCAGTCGACAGCACATGGTCGTGCAGTCTCCTGAGATCCCCTGATAGTGCCTCCAGCGGTTTCGGAGGTAGCATTGGCTCGCCCGTGAGATGGAACATGACCGCACCTTTCACGGGTACACGCTCTTCAGAATGCATCATCAGGCTGCTATGTGCTCTGGCTTGTTTGGAGGCAGTTACCTTCCCCGATCTCTTCCTCTCCTTTTTCTTGGGCACACCTTCCAGACCCTTCCTTAACCCCTGCCCTAGTGTTCCCGGGCTAAGTACTGTACGACCCTCACGCCCGGCTAGTTGAGCCTGTGCTGAGGCGGCATGTTCAGGCGTGTCCTGTGAGGATTTCATGAAGAGAGACTTTTTGCAATCCATGCTCATGGCGTGATTGTTAATCTTTTTCATCTTCGGATCATCCCACGGTTGTTCTATGTTATCATCCCAGTCGGGGAACTTGAATCTCTTGTGCAACTTCGTTAGGATCAACTGCGTCAAATGTTCTTTACTCCTTAAGTCATCGCCGTTGATGCTCGCGCATTCCCGTAGGATGCATCCAACTTGGTTCCCATAGCACTTGCGAGGTTCTTCCGGCTCTAACGGCTCAAACTTGCCAGGTGCCATCTTTGTGATCACAAGTCGTCCAATCCCTAGTTTGTTAGGTTTTCGTATCCTCTGCTTCTTATGCTTCCTCTTTTCGGTAGCGGCATCGGGGCCAGTACCTTCCCCGCCGGTACCTTCCCCACCGGTCTCGGTGCCGCCATCGGTGCCAGCGCCGTCGGTGTCAATGTCGGCGTCAGTACCATCATCGAGGCCGACCTGCAAACCTTGCTTAGCAGTCAAATAGTCGAGGTACTCTTGTTCACCCTCATAATCCCTCTCGACTGCATCTTGGTCAGAAGGCCCAGTTTCTTCGTTATTCGACATGTTTCTTATGATTAAGTGTCCTCATTTATTTCTAAAAGTATGAATAAATGAGAAATGACATAAAAACAAATCTATGTGCCAGCACTCGATATGCCAACTATGTAGCACAAATCATGCCTTTATTCACGGGAAATTTCGGCATGACCTTTGCTAAAAAATGGACATATCGAGCGCCTGAAATTCACCGGAACGGAAATGAATCAACATTCCGGCGTAACATAGGCCACTCGGATCATTTTCCAAACATGACATGTCCAAAACATGACATATGCACATATCACATGTCTAGTTCAAATTTGCACATAAATTCAGCTAATTTTGAAACCTAGCTAAATTCATAACTAAATAGATAACCTAATTAACATACTGCCCTAACTAAAACCTAAATAAATTAACCGAAGAACCCTAGCAGAGAGAGAGGGGGGTTTACAGAGGGTGCAGGGGCGAGGAGGCAGGCCCGACGACGGCCGGG
>NC_041381.1:645022782-645027439 GCF_002162155.2 Triticum dicoccoides | reverse complement strand
AGCGCCGGCGCCGGGGTCGGGGGCGAGGGCCGGGTCGGGGGCGAGCGCCGGGGTCGGGGTTGGGGGCGAGGGCCGGGTCGGGGGCGAGCGCCGGTGTCGGGGGCTAGCACCGGCGCTGGAGTCGGGGGCAAGCGCCCGGGCCGGGTCGGGCGCGGCGGTGCGACGGGGGGAAGAGAGAGTGGGGATTTGGGGGGGAAAGGCGGGATGAAGCAGGGCGAGTTCGAATTTGGGGTTAAGTGGACGTAGCAGTAGCGCATTTGGACAAAACACGCTGCTACTACCTTCAGTAGCTGTAGCGCTTTATACGTAATTCGCTACTACTAACTTCAGTAGCTGTAGCGGTTTAGGCAAAACGCGCTACTACTACCTTCGCTACTGCCAGTTTTCCTTTTTCTTTTCCTTTATTTTATCCCACTTTTATTTCCCGAGGGCAGTGAACGAAGGGAGGGCGATATATATTGCATCATTTGACGGGTAAATATGTATGCAAAATACGAACATATATATTACACATCATTGGACCCATGCATAATAATGGCTAAGTGTGTATACAAAATAGGAACATATATATATATTACATCATTTGACCGATAACATACGTTTCCTCAGTGCTGACGTTTTCGTTTTTGAGTCAGCTTCTTTCCCTTCTTGTTCGTCGAAGAATAATTGAGCCCCTCATTGTGACTTTGCCTTTTCCATGGAGTATGATTTTTCTTAGGTAATGTAGTATTGATTCTTTTTTTGACGTATACTTCATCATCATCATCATCTTCCCTCATTGGGTTGTCGTACTGATCATAGTCTTCCTCGTTAGCGACTCCATCCATTCCAATGATGTTCCTTTTGCCTCTCCTCACGATAACACGGTTGGGATTGCGCGGGTCAGTTATGAAGAAGCATTGTGTCACGTGCTTAGCGTGTACCCATGCCTCGTTTTTTACGATAGCGTTCACGGTAGCGCTCTTGGCGTCGGGTATAGTCATGGTAGTGAAAATCCGGCTTTCTCTTTCGACATTCTTAGCCCATCTGACACGGAACATCGTCGTGTTGTGCAATCCAGAGTAGTCAAGCTCCCAGATCTCCTCGACCCTTCCATAAAATCGTCCAGTTGCGCCGTTGTCGCTGCTGGTCATGCATTCCATCGTCACCCCTGAGTTCTGATCATCACTGTCCATATCTTTGGCCTTCGTGTAGAACGTGTATCCGTTGATATCATATGCCTGATAGGTTACAAGGTTGGGCGAGGGGCCGTGTGCTAAGGCATATATGAGCAATCCGTCCTTAGAGCCCTCCTCCGGGGGATTAGTAATAATATGCTCTTTGAACCAATGCAGGAAAGTGGAGGTGTGCTCTCTAGTAACTCCGGCGTCCGTCCTGCATACCCCCCGGTCACGATACTTCTTTGCGATAATTTCTTTGTGCAGTGCCACGAAAGGATCTAGCTCGTCTAGGTGTTGTAGCACTACCAAGTTTGCTCTGTCGAAGTCGCTGCATCGATCTGAGTATGCCACGTGCAGTTCCCTGCGACCGTTGCAGTGACCATCTCTTCGAGCCTCCCATCATGCTTGTTAATGGGCAAACCAACACTAACACCAGGCGGCTGGTCTGCGCCATATAGAAAATTCTCACAGAAAGAGATGCACTCTTGTGCCAAATAGCCCTGGACGATGCTTCCATCTGGATGGGACATGTTACGAACGAATCCTTTGATGATCCCATTCATCCTCTCAAACGGCATCATGTTGTGCAGAAATGACGGCCCTAGGTCTATTATGTCATCCACAATATGGACACACAGATGCACCATCACGTCAAAGAACGCGGGCGGGAAGTACATCTCAAGCTCATTCAGTATCACAACAATCTCTTCCTGTAGCCTTTGGAGCTGCTTCACACTGATCGACTTTCGAGAGATGACATCAAAAAAATTGCAGAGACCAATAAGCGTGTCACGGACATGCTTGTCCATTATCCCTCTAAGGGTAACAGGTAGTATCTGCGTCATCATCACATGACAGTCATGAGACTTCATCCCGCTGAACCTTTTCTTGTCCATGTCTAGATATCTCCTTATCTTGCCACAGTAACCGAAACTAACTTTGACTCTGGTAAGGCACTTAAAGAAGGCATTGATCTCAGCCTGACTTAAGGTGAAGCAAGAAGGGGGGCAATAATCCTCTTTCTTTATTTTCTTGCCCTTCTTCTCCGGTGCCTTTGTCTACGTCTCTGTCTCGTCTGACATTTTACGGGGCGGCATGTGCAGATCTTCCCTGATTTTCAAATCTTGCAAGTCTTTTCTTGCCTTCGGCCCATCCTTAGTCTTATCCGGTATGTTCATCAGTGTTGCGAGCAAGCTCTCAAGGACATTCTTATAGATATGCATTTGATCAAGGCAATGAGGTGTATCGAGTTTGTGCCAGTACTCCAAGTCCCAGAACACAGACCTCGTCTTCCATACCTTCAGCAGCGGCTCCGGCGCCTTTCTCATCGTCTTTCTCGGCGCGGGGCACTCCTTCCAGTTTTTCAACAGCTCATCGATTTCGGCACCGCTCCGCTTACGTGGAGGTCCTCGATGCTCAGTGTGACCATTGAATAGATCTCCATGGTTTCTCCACGGGTCGTCCTGTTCAAGCCATCTTCGATGCCCCATGTACACGATTTTCCCAGACCCGCCATCTTTCCTTGACGTTAGCTGCTGAGACGTCGTATCATCCATGCACCACGTGCATCCGCAATATCCATGGCACACCTGGCCTGCCACATATCCGTAACCGAGATAGTCCTGCACTGTCGTGATCAGCACAGCTCTCATGTTGAAATACTCACCTTTGCTGGCGTCCCATGTCTTGGCCGGTGTTTTCCATAACGTGTCTAACTCCTCTTGAAGTAGCCCCAGATACAAATTAATATTATTTCCTGGTTGTTTTGGGCCTTGAATAAGCATGCTCATGCGAATGTACTTCAATTTCATGCACAATCAGGGGGAGGTTGTACATCCATACAAACACGGGCCATGTGCTATGGTTGGTGTTCTAGTTGCCAAACAGATTCATGCCATCGGTACACGCGCCGAGCACGATGTTCCTTGCATCAAATTCAAAATACCGATAGAAGCTGTTCAACGCTCTCCACTGGCTTCCATCCTTCATGTGTCTCAGCTTCGGATCATCTCCATCATCGGGCTTCTTCCTCTCCGCGTGCCAGCGCATTAGCTTTGCTTCCTTGGGATCTACAAAATACCTCTGGAGACGGGGAGTGATCGGTATGTACCATACAACTTTCTGGGGACATTTCTTCCTGGCCTTCTTGTATCGAGAAGCATTGGACACTGGACAACTTGTATTTTCCACGTGCTCCTTCCAATAAATTATGCAATCGTTGATGCATGCATGGTATCTAACGTGTGGCAGATCAAGAGGGCACACGATATTCTTGGCCTCATCGACACTAGTAGGACATAGATTACCCGCGGGAAGAACATCCTTTAGGTACTTGAGATGCTCATTGAGGCTAGTGTCGGTCCATTTGTTTTTAACCTTCGTCTTCAGGAGTTGGAGCGTGAAACTCAAGCGGGTCACCTCAGGATTGCAACCATCATACAATGGAGTGTTCGAGTCTACCACCAAATGCTCCAGCTTAGCCTCCTCTCTAGAAGAACCTCTCTCAGTACTCGTCTCCTTGCGAAGCAATGCTTGAACATGAGGGTCCCGCACGATTGAACTTAGTATCGATGAACTCTGCTGCGTGGAGTCCATGTCGTTCTCTCCACCGCCATGTCCAGCCCCTTCTCCTCCGCCATGTCCGGCCCCTTCTCTGCCGCCATGTCTGGCCTCTTCCCCGCCGGCATTATCGATCATCTCTTCGTCTTGCCCCGTGTCATCATTGTCTGCCCCGTCGGCATCCTCAACATCGTCATCCTCATCTTCAATTATCCACCGAGTATAGCCATCCATGAAACCAGTCATTAGCAGGTGTGCTTCGACACGACCATCGTCATGGGGGTCGAGCCAAACTATTCCTTTGCATTTTCGACACGGACATAAAACCTCTGTCCGGTTATTTTCTTTCATGTCCTGCACCGCCGACCGCAACCACCTGTCCACCATCGTTCCACTAACCATCGTCAACTCTGCACGGTAATAATAAACAAATTGATTATAAAAATGCATGCATGCATCAAAGTCATACACAAATTTGGCATGACCTTCCCTAAAAATAGGACATATATGGATCTGGAGTTTGCCCGGAATTCGTCGAAACGGAAATAAATCGACATTTCGGCAAAACATAGGCAACTCAAAAGCACAATTTGGCGTCAACTATGCCACACACACAATTTCCACAAACATATCACACACACATAAACATATTTCCATTTTGCAAAAGCATGAAATTTTCATCACCTCTATCTCGATCGAGATCGAGCACACGGTGGAGATGATGTTGTAGGGAGATCAAAAGTGCACAAAGCTCTTCTTGACAAAGATAGATCTAGTTAGGGGGCAAATAGGTCACTTAACTAAATCCTACATCTACCTAGCTACCTAATTTGGGAGGAGACAACTTCAACTAGTGGAGGGGAAAGGAAAAAGAGAAAGGAGATGCATTAATGGAGGTGGTGTAGTTAGGTAGGAGTAATGAAGAGAGAGAAAGGTGG
>NC_041381.1:645015364-645022418 GCF_002162155.2 Triticum dicoccoides | reverse complement strand
AACTTCAACTAGTGGAGGGGAAAGGAAAAAGAGAAAGGAGTTGCATTAATGGAGGTGGTGTAGTTAGGTAGGAGTAATGAAGAGAGAGAAAGGTGGATAGAAGAGAGAGAGTAATGGGGGAGAAGTATTGAGGAAGAAGAAGAGTGAGAGTGGGAGCATGTGGGGGAGGTAGGGGGAAGGGAAGAGAGGAGGGGGAGGGGAGGGACGAGTGGGGAAAAGGTGGTGGGTTGGTGCGGGTTAGCAGTAGCGCGGGAGCTAAAACGCGCTGCTGCTAAGGAATTAGCGGCAGCGCGCTTTGGGCGACGGCGCTACTGCTAAGAGGGACAAAAAAGTGTGCCAATTTGAAATTTAGCAGCAGCAATCTCAGAAAAAGCGCGCTACTACTACATCCGTAGCAGTAGCGCGGTTCGCGCCACCGCGCTACTGCTAAATGGAGTTAGGTGAACACCGCCAGTCGATATTTGTCGCAGCGCGGTTTACACCGAG
This sequence comes from Triticum dicoccoides, assembly GCF_002162155.2. Lineage (NCBI taxonomy): Eukaryota > Viridiplantae > Streptophyta > Magnoliopsida > Poales > Poaceae > Triticum > Triticum dicoccoides. The sequence goes on along the minus strand of NC_041381.1, from coordinate 645,021,932 downwards.
CGCGCTACTGCTAAAAACCTATCAGCAGCGTGTTTCCCGCACATGCGCTACTAGTAATTAGCAGTAGTGCTCCTTTTCGAGCCGCGCTGCTGCTAAGATTCTGTGTATAGGCTTTTCCCTAGTAGTGATGGCAAGCTAGCGCCGCTCTTCGTGTGTGCCCGTGCAAAGGTTAGACGATGGAGAGAAGAGAGATTGAGATCGCGGACCTGGGACCCACTAGTAAGTGAGACAATGGTCATGCACGTATTGACGAGGCACTCCCTTTACTCTACTCAACGTAATACTGTATAAAATCAAGTTATGGGACAAAACCAACATCCGTTGTTGTTTCAGGCTATCGACTTACGCTTTTTAGTCCAGGTTGCCAGTTCGAATCTCCTCTTTCAGATTTGTTAGTTTTAGGTCCAAATTTGATTAATGACAAGTGGGACCCCCCGTGTGTTGTTCCGATATTTCAGTGTAGGATATTTTTTTTGAACAAACACTTTGCGCGGTTAGACAATTAAAGGCACGAGTTACACGTATTTTGCAAGTTTACGAACAAAAATGACAGCGGCATAGAATATCACATCCACCCCGCAGCTTAGATACCATGGTGATTCGAGTTTTTACACCGTTGGAAGTGAGATCCAATGTCTTGGGAGTAGTCTTTGTAATTATGCGCAATTTCCAAACTCTCCAAAGGTTTTTTTGCAAATAAAACATTCAGGCCTCGTGTGTGCCGCTGCATCTTCGATCCAACGGCTCCCCCTTGCTCATATTAGGTGCTCCTCGTGGCTTAATTACCCGCTATGGTGATATGAGCATCTAGGTCGTCTGATCAGTGATCAGATGGCACAATACTTGTACTTTCTACGCATTTCCCAAACTCTATCAGCCGTATATTGCAAAAACATTCAAACCTCCTACTGTGGGCCGTTAGATCTCAGTGAACTCGTATCACCATAGAATCTACAGTGCGGGAACACCTCATATACTGTTGTGCGAGAAAACATAAGGTGCTATTGCAGCTTGGATGCTACGGTGATGCGAGCTTCGAGGTCGTTTGATCTGAGATCCAATGGCATCTGAGCAGTCTTTGTGCTTGTAAGCAGTGGCCGAACTCTTTTGGGGCTTTTCTGCAAAAAACCATTCGAACCACCAAGGAGGTGTTGGGTCACAAATCCAACGGCTCTGAAGAGCTTGTATCTCCAAAGCATCTAAGGTGTGGTAGCACATGATATTCTTACATACAGGAGAATATGATGTCCTCCTTCATCTTAGATGCTACGGTGATACCAGCTTCGAGGTCGTTGGATATGGGATCCAAGGGCATCTGAGTAGTTTTTGTACAAATTGTGTGCAATTCTCAAACTAATCAAGGTTTCCTGTTAAAATATTAAGACACATCATGTGAGCTGCTATATCTCAGATCTACAAGCTCCAAGCAACTCGTATTGGCATATAGCATCTAAGGTATGGGGGCACATGATATTCTCCCGGGGAGGAGGGGTGGGGGTGCACAACCAATCGGTGGTTGGGGGGTGGGGACAAATATAATCTAAACAACCCTAAACAGAGTTCCACAATTTTATCTAAGGTCGAGGGGTTGACCCCCGACAATCATAGCTCCGCCTAAACACAACATTTGCATGTACTGTAGTACTAGACTTAATATTCATGTTTCAGTCTCATATTCATTTTAAATATTGAACTGAGGACCATGCATGTCTTACATTTTACTCCATTTGTTCCTATAAATATTAGTTTTTTTAGAGATTTCAAATGGACTGGCACATACGGATGCACTATTTTAGAGTCTAGATTCACTCATTTTGCTCCGTATGTAGTCACTTGTTGAACTCCCTAAAAGACTAATATCTAGGAATAGAAGGAGTATTTTTGAATTCGTGTCATACATGCATGGTTTGGAAAAATAGATGCACTATACTTATTGGATTGTTGTTGTGTTCGTGCGTGTGTGTCTCTGTGTGTGTGTGTGGTCATATGCTTGATACATACAAACTTTTCTTACCTCCATATTGTTCATCTTTTAAATTTGAATTTGAATTGGAAAACTTAGTAGGGATACCATGAAGTGTGAAATCCACGTTGAGATCACTATATCACAAACTCACTCTAATTCAACAACTCGTCATAAACCAATTACCACGTTAAGATTAGTATTTGCAAGGAAAATATAGGTATTGTAATACACATAGATTCGTTTGGCAATTTAAAAGGTTCCTTTCGTATTCTCGAATGGTAGGACCCAACAGCGTACCAGCCAGACCTTGGCTCCTGTTAATCCTAAAAAAATAAAAAAAAATAAAAAAACCGGGCTCGTGTCCTTTGGTGGCGTGCGTGGTAGGCACATTAGGTAACCCCAACCAGTCGAGCCTCAGCGTTTCAAGTTGAAATATCTGGCCGACAGAATTCTAGCCCTAGGAAATTCCCCTCATGTCCCCGGTCCATAATGACTACCTATGAACAACGGAGGGATGCTTTAGTAACTAGACAACGTTACCTACCGTGCCGAGCACGGTTCAATTCCCTCGGTCGCTGCTTGTCAAGGTCACCCGTCAACTGCATTGCCTAGTACTACTACTACTACACCAGGATGAGCACAGAATTGAGCTCGTTTGTTCCTGCCTAGTACTTGAGTTAATATATCAGGCAATGCACTCGTACGGAAGGATTATCCTTTTACTCTGCATATATAACTTGTCTGAAGTCTAAGTAAGCAAAATGTTTGACGAAATCCTTTCTTAAGAAATACAACAGGACATATGTAAGGCTTGAAAATTTATTGCATGATGCAGGTTATGATATTGTTTCGAATCCTGGATCTTAAATTTCAGAAAATCCAAAAGTGAGCTTGAATTCTTGAAAGTGAGCATGGTCACATGATATGGCACAAATATTTCTTCGTAAGTTTTTTCTTCAATTTGAGACAAGCTGCTTATGACAAGTTGCACAAATGAAGAGCCAAGGTATTTTGGAACAAAGACCTGTCACGTTAAGGAGAACATTTTCACTATTGAAACCGTGGGCGTTTCGTGCCGCCACAAGTCCCCGCTTCTCATCGGCAGGTGTCATCCGAGCAAGCGTGTGATGAGTAGACGGGAGGCGTGCAAGCAGATCGCTGCGCCGGCTAACAGGGAGGCGTGCAAGCAGACCGCTGTGCAGGCTCACCGGGAGGCGAGCCCTTCCCAACTGCTCCCACTTTTAATGTCTCCGGCGCCGCAGTTTAAAATCAAGCCCGCACTACCCGGTATCACTACAATCTTCTCTCTTCCTCTCCGATTCTCCTGTTGTCTACCTCCAACTAGCCTGACCTAAACGTACGCCATGCCGCATCACGATGGTCTGCCCTTAGTGTTCTAGTTTCCTAAAGAAGACACCTAGCCGAAGTCTTAAGAACATAAGGCGCTTTGGGAAGAGCTTGAACTGGCCTTGCGGGAAGACGCCGTGCTTGTCCCTGCTCCCGTTCCGGCTCCCGTCGCCCCGACTGCGCCAGCGCCCATCCCCGTGGCATTGATGGGCTGCGAGCCGCACATTGTCGCCGACTTGATCCCACGGGGTTCCACGAGGTCCCCACTGACTTTCACGCGCCCGTGCACCTGCCAGCGCATGCGCCTGCGCGTGCACTGACGCGCACGCCCGTGCCGGTGCCCGTGCACCTGCCAGCGCATGTGCCTGCGCGTGCACTGACGCAGAAGGGGAGGAGAGAGAGAGAGACGCCGCCGTCACCGTCGGTCAGTGGCCCGACGACACACAGAGCACGGCAGAGGAGCCGCTTCCCACCACAAGACGCCCCCGTCGCCGCCGCGTAATCTAAATTTGCCATGAAAAACGTTCGGATTGCCATGCTTAAAATCCGAACGTTTATCATTTCCATTTATTTTATATCGATCCTTGTATAATTTAAAGTCGGAGTCAGACTGAACGAAATATATGGTTTGATCGATTGAATGTTTTACTAGAGTCGTATCAAATTAAATATAAAACATCATCAAGCCACATGTATTCATTGTCATCCAATGACCTAGACTGCTTCAATGTCGAGCGCTCAACACGTTTAGCGTGCAGTTAATTTCATGCCAAAATAGTGCTAATCACATAATAACACGCAAATAATATCCTACTTAATATTTGTATGCACTTAATATACTTCCAAATTAACGTGCATTGCACGTACACACTGACTAGTGCTGCTAGTACGTGAAACTGGTGCCGTGACTTGTGAATGCGTCTAGATATGGTCAACGGCAACATCACCCGCGAGTTCTTCGTGTTTGCCCGTGCGTCTAAACGCAGAAGGGGAGGAGAGAGAGAGAGCACACATGGAACCCACCAGTAAGTGAATGCGAATAGTACTAAAAATAATATTACATGTTATCCATTAAATAGGTTGTGGTAATATAAAAACATTATGTGAACAAAGGGGGGTACAACAAACATTGTTGTTCTACATATGTTGCCTGTTGACGTGCGGCTTGAAGGCCTGGTCGCATGTTCGATCCTCATCCTTTATTTTTTAATTTGTATATGGTTCCAAATTTGTTTCATGACATGTGGGCCCCTCGGTGTGTAGTTTGTAGCACTTTAATTTGTGGGTCGAATTTTGTTCCATTCCAAGTGGACTATCGGTGTGTAGTTTTGTAGCTTATTTATAATAATTAAAGAGAACAACATAGTTTTTTGCAGTAATACCATGGTGCGACGTTGAAGGCGGGAAAGGACGTGCGAGAGAGCGATGACCGAGCCAGAGGGAAATCAACTAGGGGAGTTGTGTGGGTTGCAACGGTGTTTGGAGTAGTTGTGGGCCGAATGCTACGAAAATATAATCTAAACCCATCGGAATAAATGCCTACACAAATTAATCCAAGGTCGGAGTGCCACTAGCAATGTAAATAGCTCCGGCTTTGCGAGGGATGGAGAGGTAGTAGCTTCAATGCGTGGAAGATACGGTGTGAGAAAGCGAGGTCAATTGAGAGACATATAGATAGAGAGACAAAGTGAGTGTGGTCCGACATTCATTAAACAGATATATATGCTCTGGAGAGATATTGTCCGATTGAGCTTTTGGCAAGGGTGAGGTCTATAAGATAGAGCTTGAGAGATGATCCCGTCATAGAAGTGTAGATATATTTTGTGCGTGGGAGGAAGCAAGGTCAATCGATCACATAGGGTCGTCGTGCGATCGAAAGAGTGAGACGGGTTGGAGAGAGTGACCTATATAGACAATGTGCGTGAGAGAGTATACAATGTGAATAGGCCGAATTGGGCTCAAACATGGTGATATATCATTTTTGTCCGAGAAAGAGCAAGGTCAATCGAGACATATAGAGAGAGACAGAGAGAGAGATTGAGTGAGCGTGGCCCACCATGAGGTCGAAAGAGTGGCGGCGGCTTGGATGGACTGACCTAGATAGACAATCTGTGTGAGAGAGTATAGAGTGTGTCGATCGAGGCCCGAACAGGGAGATATATCATTTGTGTGTGAAAGAAAACGAGGTTAAACGAGATTCAGATAAAGAGAGCAAGATTGAGCGAGTGTGGCCTGGTGTGCGGAAGAAAGAGTGAGACAGTCTCAAGGGAGTGACCTAGATATACAACATGCGTGCGTGCGCACGAGAGGTTGGGGGGCTAGATTGGCAATGCATGTATTTAGCACGAGAGGGTGAGAGGGAGAGGGGGAGAGAGAGAGAAAGCTCAGCATGGGGTGCAATGGCGGGTGTGTGAGGTAAATACATTTGGTAACAGAGTGGAAAAAGGGGTTGTGTAGTTGAGAGACTTAGAGATTGAAACATGGAGAGAAAGAATGAACGTGTGTTGGAAACCGATAGCTTCCTAAGGTGGTAAGAGAGGAAGATTGACCGATACATGTAGTATGTAGCGTGTGTGTGGGGGGGTGGTTGAATGTACATAGTACCGGACTTAACATCGATGTTTGAATTCGGTGTACATTGTAAGATTTGAACTGAGGACCATGCATACGAGTAATTATTTCGAATTCGTGCCATACTAAGTTTCGAAAAGTTGACATTGACTCAATTTGTTGTGCTTTTTTGTAGGTCATATGTTTGAATCCATCCAAAAGTTTTCTCACTACCATGGTGTTCATCATATACATATGAATTTGTATTAAAAAAGTAGCGTGGATATAGTGAAATGCGAAATCCACGTTAGAATTGGAGATCACTACGTGACACACACTCTAATTCAAATAACTAATTATGTGACACACACTCTAATCCACGTTAGGTGGATACCGTTTCGATTTTTTTTTCAAATACCTCCTCATTAATTAATTTATAGTACTCCCTCTGTTCACTTTTATAAGACCTTGAAGACATTTTAGACAATGTGCAAAACAGTTCATTTTAAGTTGTCTGAAATGACTTACAAAAGTGAACGGAGGGAGTATCTCGTTTCGAATGACTAATTATTGCAAGGAAAACACGTGTATGGTAATACATACAGATTCGTTTGCAAATGAAAGAAGATTCGTTTGCATTCTCAAATGTAGGTGCACCAGGCAGACCAGGGTCGTGTCGGGGTGGACGCTGCTTCGGTGCCTTAA
>NC_041381.1:644992633-645015161 GCF_002162155.2 Triticum dicoccoides | reverse complement strand
GACGACAAAATAAGTTTGCTCTTCCATGTTTGAGATTGAAATATCTGGTGGCCCCAATTCCAGCCCTGCAAAATCTCTCTTCTCCACCGTCCCCTTCCGCGCCAAGATTGCTCAAATCCCTAATTCGCCGCCAACCCAAGCAAAGTTCGAATCGCCCCTCGTCTTGTCTCTTTCCCCGCCTCTGTGCCGGACGACAACGACAAAGACGACGGTCGTGCTTCACCACCGCACCGGAGCTACCTCATCTACGCCCTCGTCCACCGCACCGGGTGGTCCACCGACAACGTCGGCCGCCGCAACCGACGTGCCTCATAGACATCGAGTTCCACCACATCAGGTGTGCTTCACCGACGTCGTCTCCCAGCTCAACGGGGCTACTTCACCGAGCACATCGTCGCACCTCCATCCCCCGAGGCCGTTGGGGCTTCACCAACGGTCTTGTCCACCGCGTCGTAGCGCTCCGCTGCCACTCAAGATCTGCATCAGTGCGCGGCCAGCCAACTCCAGCGCATCACCCTCAATGGCTCTAAAGTGACCCGCACTCTATCTAGGCGAGCATGCCCAAACGCCGGCCCGAACTAGGTATCCACACATCACTCCCTTGTGCACTGTTCCGACGATGTTTGGATATCCTTTCACTGCTCTCTTAGCTTACATGCCTATGCAACTCTGACTTTAACTCATATTTCTTCTGGAGATATCATCTGAAACAAGCAAATCCATTTTTTAGCGAAGCATGACGGTGCTACGGGATCTGGTACACATCCTGCACACTCGTATAACCTTGTAAGTATTTGTCCTCCGGTACAACATCAAGGTCGATTCCTCTTATTTGATCAACCATTCGCCGTGTCAAAAATGTAGAGGGGGATGCAAGGAGCACAAAGCCTGCACATCCAAGCAAGGGGTAACATGGACTTGTACATGGAACATCCCAAGCGCAACCAGAGCTGCAGTGAGCCTGTACAACGAGCTAGCGTAAGTCCCTGCATTTCATTTAATTCATACTGGCATTCGTGTATGATTTGTGTGCAGTGGCGGATCCACGAATTCAAGTTACCAGGGGTGAACATTTAACTTAAAAAATACGAAGGCACTTGCACTCTGGAAATCAACATAACTTGAGAAATGTGAAGCTACATGCACTTTGAAAACCAGCTAATGATCCAAAGTAGTTTAGATTATAAACACTAAATGATGCAAGCACCAAAAAACACAAAATGCAACATGGTCTACAAGGACTACAAACATGGTCTGTACCTGCTTGAATTATTCGTCTCTGGCTGAAAATATCAAAGTGTAATTGCACCTATAACCAGTGCACAGACTGCATGTCAATATATCTATCCTGCACAAGTATGCCAATAGTTTCAAACAACCGATTAGAAAAGTATTTATGCTATGTTGTCATGATACGGGGACTTTCTGGTAGATGGCCTCGACGTTTCCTCAAGCTATGAAAAATGCACTATAATTTGCTTGTCATCAATGCCTGCAAATCTCTGTCTCTCTCAACATAGCAGATCATCATTAGACACTAAATCCTTCAATGAGCTTGTAAAATGCTTGCACTAGATCCCTCATTAGACACTATATGTTCATCACCAGGAGAATGTAAAATGTTTGCATCAAATCCTTCATTAGCAGTCTGTTCATTAGACACTTCAGGATCAAGAACAACATGAGCTTGTATGTTTGCATCGGAAACTTGATTAGATACATCAGATTCAGTCAGTTCAGTATTGATTAGGGGAGTTATAAAATAAGTAGAAATTGGTTTATTTTCTCATAGATTCCCTACATACAAGCAGTTTTACAACACCGTCAGGTTTAACCATTGGCCAGAAATTGAAGAGTTGAATTAGATATAATCAGGGATGTGATGTACCTGCTCGTTGCGCATGCTACTCTTGCAAGCTACTACTGTCCGTCTGCGCAAGCTCGATGCCATGCCCGCGCTGCCACTGCTGCCTCCCACGCAGGCTACACCCAGGGTTGGATCTTCACCTTCTTGTCCTTCCGTCCGCTTGAAGCCCGGCGACCGCCCTCCAACGAGGGCGCGAGGAAGTGCTGTGTCGGTCTGTCCAGCGGCGGCTAGGTTAGGAGCGAACTAGACTGGAGGCTAGAGCGAATCAATTGGGATTTTTCCTACTGTCAATCGATATGGGAGGCGCTCGTTTGGGCCGCGAGCCTGCTATATGGCATGCCTTGCACTTATGTTATTGGCCCATCCAGACTTACATTGCCTGCTCGTGCGTTGGGACAAACAAAACTAGCATGGGCCAACCTGGATGACTCAAATTAGGTGCACACTTTCCAGCTACCTGAGGCGGTCGCCCATACCAGCCCCTATGGTGGCGTCGCCCCTTTTTGCGTGTATGATTGGGTAGTGAAAAATATTCCAGTGGAGCTTTTGATTTACCCACAGAATGGTTGAATTGCTTGTTTCTATGAGCTGAGTTCGCCAATAATGTGAAGGATGCCAGTCTTTTCATCCTATTGTAGATTGCTTAGATCTCGATATGCCAAAAGTAATCGCATGAAATATACAGTAAAAGCCAGTGTGATGTGTGTGGCTACAACTAGTCTGACTACACGTCCTCATATAACATATCAAGGACGCACCATCTTACCAGATTAACCATTCGATTTACGAATGCAGTGTGGGAAGAAAGAAGTATTGGGACTGCGTATCCAAGCAATTGATGCCATGGACTCCTTCATACAACCTTGTAAGCGAAAAAGAAGTTGCAGTGTGCCTGTACAAAGAACTAGCATAAGTTCAGTTACCTCCTTCTCGGAAGTTTTGTTAGCCACTTATTGCAAAATTGTTCAATTACGTTGCTTGGCTTAATTTAGTTCGCTACTGATTACATAATGCCACAGCCTGTTAATCATATTGTAGACTACGCCTATATATGTGTTTGATACTTACTGTTAAGAATTACCTGTTTGCCTTAACTTAAATATCTACTTGTTTGTTTAACTGCTTTGCTGCTGCAACAGCGGGTTACAATGATGTTAATAACTACTTTTCAGTATCCAATTGAAACTCTTTAATTCCTTGTTTGTTTAACTGGTTTGCTGTTATAACTCCCAGTTGAGATGTTTTCCTAACTTCCAACTTTTCTGAATCCAATTGAAACTTTAATGGCAAAACAGGCTAGCCCAAGATCAAAGAGCGAGGTCACCATGGACGTTGCATCATCCCACAGCAGTGGCACCGGCCCAATCATGCATTATGAATTGCCAACTGCTGATGCTCTAGAGGCTAAACCAGTGGTAGAAAGAGATTCTGCTTCCGCACTTAGAGATGAAGTTGACATGTTGAGGAAGCAAATAGCACAATCACAAGCAGTACTCAAGACAACCATTAAATATTTGGTGGATTTCAAAACGAAGCAAGCTGAGACTGACCAGATTGTTAAGGTCCTGAAGGAAAAAAAGAAATTAAATTCCTACTTGGTAAATCATAGGTGAAATGTTCTTTCCATCGTTGAATAATCTTTGTGTTGTCTGTTCATGTAATCAATCAAACCATTTGTTTTAGAGATCTTGTAATAATTGTTTTTTTTTGGTTTTTTGGTTTGTAATTTTATTTGAGCACAAGTCTGTGTTAATCGATAAGACTCGGAGACATTTCATTTGGATTGCTGTGCCAGACCTACAAATATGCCAATCGGGCTGAATGTGCATTCAGCAATAGTAGTAGTATAGATGGACCATAAGTGGCACGCATCGGAAAGGGCCAAGATGCTGGCTAAAAAAAGGATGTTGTTGTAGCCAAAAAAAAAGTACAGTGGCCTGGCTTATGTGTGTTAGTTGATATTATTGATCCATATACTCTATAAGTGTTTATATGTCTGTTAGTTCTGTACATTCTTGGTTGATTGACTCGGTATTTGAATCTTGATACATAGCTTGTGTACATATCTAAATGGGAGTACACATTATGTTGCGTGTGACATTTGAGTTGGACATGAAGTGTTCCAAATATTCGAATTCACCTTAAACTAGATTCTAGCTTCTGAATTTGAGTATCGGCATTTGTAAACCATATTCATATATGATAGTGGAATACATCTTTGTCGTCCTTTTGAAGATATATAAAAACACGTAGAATGGTTTATAAAGATTGATATAGGAATACAAAATGGATTCGAATTTAGTTGCCAGGGTAAACGTGGATGCTTATTGTCCCAAAATTCGAAAGAAGCGGCAAAATGTCCACTCCCATATCGGCTGCCCGAAGCCAAGTGTTTGGGAGATGGAAATTACTATCTACCCATTACACGGACAATCCATCGGCCCGATCTCCACTGCTCTAAATAGGGGTAGGTTAGTAACTTCAGTTAGATGTGACATGACCGCCTCTGAGCCCATTCCGACATGGTGGGCGTAAAACATGGGCGGCAAAACACATTTGATTCAAGCTCGTCCGAAAGACCTCTGTTTCTCCCTCCATTCCCCATTCATACACGGTGGGCGGCAAAAACAGACTCGACTCGGCCGAAATTGATGTAGTAAAATATTTTCAATAGGGACAGGTTTGTAACTTCACTCAGACGTGACACAACCACCCTACCTGTCAGCCCCATTCATACACCGTGGGCGCCAACCACCCTCTCCTCACCCGAAATCACTCTGGGCAAATATTGGCGAGATGCGAGATTACCGTCCTATCCCCAACCGACGAGATGTCCAAATTTTAAACGGGGGCTAAGTTCGTAACTTTCCCATATTTCAGACAGGCGCGTCCCAAAAGCATGGTTCCCCGTACCTCTCCCTCCATTTTCCGATTCATACACCGTTCGCGCTAGAACACCCCATCCCCACACCAGCCTCCGTCCGCCACCCCATCCATCACCGCCGTCCTCCACCACATCCATCGCCACCGTCCTCCACCATGCCGGAGCGCCTACCAAGACCGCGTCGTCCACTGCTAGAGATGGACATTTCTCATCCACGGTGACAGACCAATAGCCTTGCATCGCGTCCTCTCACTTCATCGGCGCCGTCGTCCTCTTTGTCGGGGCCGCTCACATGACCTTCTCTTCCACCGCAACGGGACTTATCCCCCTATGCACCCGTCTACCATCACAGATCTGCTTCAATGCCATCGACAGCGATCGCACCCCGGATGCCTACACGGTGCCGCAAGAGAGGTGGTACTTCATATCTCCTCAACTTTTTGATCTCAACCAGAAAATAGATCTTAACTTGGTTGTTGTACTTTCTTTTCAGCTCTTAGAATTTAGTTCTTAGTTTGAAGCAAACAATGGATGCTAAATATCATTTCTTCGGTTTGCAGCTTCAAATCTTCCATGGCACAGCCATAATATGGTTTAATTTACCATGCTTAGGGTTTAATTGATCATGTTGGTTCCGTGGTGGTTTCTTTAATAGAAATCGGAGGGGAAACCCTCTTTTACTAAAAAAAATATGCTTAGAGTTTCCCCCTTTTATGATCACTATACGATCAGAATACGTGCTTCGTGTCATAATAACACTGATCCACCCATCAAGCTAAACAAGCTTAGTTGTTCAAATATGAATCTGATATTATTAAAATAGAGTTGTTTAATTGGTCAGCTAAATGTTCCTAAATTAGTTTCAAAAATGCATGTTCACCGCTCGGGTGTGTATCTCTACAGGGTGCCCACGGTGGGCCGGCCCACCCTGGGATTTTGGGTCGTCCCAGGCCCAGATTCCCCTCTGTTCTGCTGCGCGCTTCCGATCTCTACTCGCCCCAGCCGCCTGCCTCGCCGCCAACTTGCCGTCCCCGGACGGCATGACTCTAGGAGGAGACGCCGGACTAACAGGAGGCCAGGAGCCGCTCGCCCAACAGCGTCACCGCTGCCCAGACGCGCCGCCGTGCCTACCTTCCCAGTCCGTTCAGGGCTCAGGCGTGCAGCACCCACGAAGCCAACCCGATTTATCCTGAGATACTTCCTCAACACTCAGCAGCCACTCCTCATCAGCCATTTTATAATTGATTCATTACTCATTAGGCAGGACTATTATTAGGGTTTGTTGTGTGCTCAGTGCTACCTACACTTACTGGTTCAGATGTATTTCGGTAATCTTTAGTACCTCTAAAGTTCACAGGGTTTTCAAAATTCCGGCTCTCGGAATAGACACTAGTCATTTTGGATTGTTGGTCATAGTGACATTGACCCAGATTACTACTGCAAGCCAGGTTTGTTGACAATTTTACTTGTCTTTCTTACTCATTTGCTATAATATCCAATTATTCACGTCGATTAGTTGCAAACAATAAGTGCTATACAAACTTCTTCATTCAGATTTTGGACGGTCTCTTACTGCAGTTACAATTCTGCATACTTGTCCTAGTAAGCTCACAAGTAAATGATTGATTCACTACATCTATGCTTGCCTTGTCATATTTGTTGTCAATATTATTTTAGGGTGGACCACCCTGTTTTTAAACACTGGAACCGTATACATGAGTGAATAGTATTTCTCTATGTGATCTCTTCCATCATGTGTGGGCAACGAACACTGCATTCTATAGAAAGAAAGTGTCATTTCCCGCTTTTACATAGGTTTCGATCTTTTACATGGAATACAATCTGCCTACTTGCTTTGTGTCGCACTACCAACACTCCACCCTTGAAGCTAAACATTATGCCACTCATACTTGCTTAGTTTATTTGTTCAAATATGAATTTCATATGATTCTAATGTTCCTACTTCAGTTTTGAAATGTGTGCCTGCCTGTTATAGAGACATAAGGGGTTTGTATTTCTGTGTGTGGTCTGGTCAGCATGGTTGGGGCGTGAACTTTGCATATGCATGGGTTTATAGGGTGACACTCTTCGAGTTGAATCCGCAATGCATTCCATAGATAATCTGACTACTTTTTATGTTTTCATGAATCTCAGATTCTGAACAGCATCATAATGATTATGAGCTTGCGCGCATGAAAAGAATAAAGCAAAACAATGCCATGGCTGTCAAACTTGGCATTAAGGAACTAAAATCAAGTCTAGATGCAATGCAATGCAAACGCTCTCCACCTATAGATTCATGCTCAAAATATGATCCTAACAGTGATTCTGAGCTAGAGGGAGACCTAAGTCAATGTAGCTCCCTAGTGGAGGAGTCAGAGGAAGATGCCCTATCTTATTCACCCATCAAGGTACTTGCTCTAACTTTCCAAGGTTACATTGCTCGCACATATCTTGCAACTGATGCTTTGCATTGCTTCTACTTTGTTGAACTTCCATTAGCTTAGTTTACACATCGTGTATGTGAATACGCCCTGCCTATCCATTTTTAGTACATATTCCATCTATCATCATTCCATATTTATCCATTCAAATGTTGTTCTTGTGTATCAGACGTTCAAAAGGAAGAGGGCGATTGCTGATCGTGGAGGAGCACAAGCAAAGTATTTGGAAAAGGTAGTGGCACCTGATAAATCAAATAGCCCATTAGGTATAGTTGCAATATCACCTGACCCACAAAACACCCCAACTCTAGCAGACTCTAGCCCTACTACACTGGTCATTTCTGATGCCCCAACTCAGCAGACCCCAACTGCAGCAAACAGTATGATTATGCCAGTTGACATAGCACCAGCTCTACGATGCAAAACCCCCATTCCAGCAAAGAGTACACCAAATCCAGTTGCCAAATTCCTTTTCGAACCAGCGAGAGCCCCAATTGCAGCAAATAGGAGCCCTGTTCCATTTCTTCCCAGTTTAGAAGATGGAGCTTATGTTGTTGTCAGGAACTTTGTGCGTATCTTTCCTTCATGGAAAGATTATACCGCAGACACAGAACAATTTCTAGTCTTCCTCCGCAACTTACACGTAAGTAATGTACTAATGTTATTCATGGTCATTACTGCATATGTTTCTGCTGTTAGAAGACACAAGACTTCATTCTTTTAAATAGGCGAGGAGCAAACTGGATTGTGAAGATGAGCAAGGGTTGGTTGCGCTTTTCAAGCACTCGTTGATGAGTATCGTTCCTACCTGAGGAAAGCGCACTTCGATGGCAAGCCTCTGAACGAAATTTCAGTAAAGTTTCCGGTGCTACATTTATCCGATGGTGACTGGAATAATCTTGTTACACATTGGTCTCGGCTGCAGCGTAAGTTACTGTCTATGCTATCACATCACAATTTGAACTACATTTCTGCATTTGCCTTAATGTCTCACTTGTACGAAAGCTGTTAGCAGAAGAACATTCGTTCTCAAGGGACCACAGAATCTCGCAACTATACTACACACTGCATTGCTCTTGTGAGTACCTCTTGCCCTGTATGACCATACTTACTTTCATAGATGTTTGATTATGTAGCATCACTGCACATGTTAGCATTGTAATCGTCCATTTGGTGGACATTATAAGATCCGTATGGACTCTTACATAAATTTAGAATCAACCCAATGCTTTTGAAGAGGTTTAGCTCTGCAGTCCTCTTGTAAGGACTGAACGTGGTCTATCACTGTACTTACATTAACAGCTACTCCCTGTGTCCCATAATATAAGAACGTTTTGTACAGTACACCGGTGTTCAAAACACTCTTGTATTATGGGAAGAAGGATTGGTTCATTGTGTAGCATTCTGCATCTTATCTCCCCCGCCCACCATTTACTAAAAAAGATCAGATCTATATTTAATCTTACCAACAAGTAGAATACAGACAATGCCAGTGCAGAAGTGTAGCCCATTGCTCTTTTCAGTACATTTTGTCCTGTAACGCTTGTACTTCCAGGGATTGGTAGTTGATTATGTAGCATCAATCAGCATCTTATATTCATTATCCTCTATCCCTTCCAGTATTATCATATCTATAATTACTCTCTACAAAATGTAGAGTATAGGCAATGCTTATGAAGAAGATTTTGTGCTGAAATTCTTGAGTTATCCTTCCCTCGACATGGAGAAGGGCATTCTAAAGCCGGTGTTAACTGTTAATGTAAGTCAGTCCTTCTAAAGCCTCTATCCTCAACTGCTGTTTAATTTGCTCATACTCCCTATCGTTTACTGCTGTTTAGTTTGCTGTTTCTACCAAAATGCATGTTCGCAAGAACCATAAGTTCTAAGTTTTACTTTTAAAACCAAATTCCTTATTCATACCATGCACATTACTTAATACTCCCTATATATATGCTTTTTTTGTGGAACTATAATCCAGTGTGTGGTGAAGCAGCCCACGTTTGCACCTTGTCATCTCTTGTTTTATCTTACTGATGTGGCTGATGATATGAACAACATACCATGCATATTATCCAAAATAGATACAATGATTTTCTTTGCCCTTCATCTATGCTTGTTATGTGACATGGTAATCCAGTAGTGTGGTGAAGCTCCCCGCATTATGAACAATGCCAAATTATGTTATTGATATTTTGAATTTACTCTTTATTTTCTAATTTGAAATTGGATGGAATTGACAGCACAGTTATCATCTTTGTTAATACACGTGCAAAACCTGTCATCTTTCTGCTTTGTTTCAGGGTGATATGCCTGATGGTATGCACAAGTCTGCTGAAGGCTGTGAGACAAACCCAACATATATTGCAGCAAAGAAGGCAAAACATCTTGAAGATAGCGAGACAACCCCAAAGTCTTGTCTTGATGTAGTGTTCAAGTTACTTGAGACTAGCAGTCAGACAAGCTCATAAAATTCATTGTCTGAATCAGTTCGACTTCTTAGTCCCAAGTTCTAGCAGAAAGGCATTCTGCAACTCAACTTCGACTTGAAGTCCTATCTCTAAGAAAGATTGCGGAGAACACCAATGAGAACCTCATCGCTAAACAGCTACACCTGGAAGCTATGACCGACATGCTAGGCCGGTCTCACAGCCTTGCTCAGCAGCTTGCGCAGCAGTTCCCTAGCAAGGCTAACCTTTCTTGAACTGTCTTGGAAGTGGTCTCGGTTCAGTATTATTTTGTTACGCTGCAATGGTGCCCAGTTTTTGTAATTTGCTTCTTCATTGCGCTTTATGATCACTGGTGGCGAACTTCGATGCCCAGTGGATGTAATATACCTTAAATCCTTTATTGTATAGTGTAGGTTTATTCTTAGTTACTATGTCGTAGTTTCTTTATTGTATGGAGTAGGTTTGTTCTTAATTCCTACTAGTTACTACCATCATTCGCTATCTGAAAAAAAATCAGATGTAGTCGACCGGGCCAAAACATTCGACTCTAACGGGCTTGGTTTTTAGCGGGCCACAATTGGGCCGGCCTGCGTCTTTCTTGGGCCCGAATGATTGGGGCCTTCACACATTGTGCCAGGCCGAAACTTACACCAGCCTATATTTTAGTTGGGCCTTTTGTCGACCCAGCGCTTAGTTTGGCCCAGGTAGCATTGGGCCATTAACAGGCTGAATGTTATACTGGCCTGTTACGGCCGAGATGAAACCACGGGCCTTTAGCAGGCCAAAATGCATGTTGGGCCACAATTTCCACTAGTCGTCGACGGGCCTTCAGCAGGCTGAAATGTAGACCGGGCCTTTTTGGGCCCAGTTAGCTCACGGGGTGTCACTAGGCCGAAACATATCTCGGGCTTTAGTTGGCCCACTGATATCATGGGCCTTTAAGTGTAACATCCCAATTTTCAATTTGGGTGTTTATTAATAGATCATTCATATGCATCCATGATTTATGCATCTTGCACTTCATTTCTTTTATTTGAATTTTGATCCATGGAACTTTATGCAATTCAAGGACCAAAAGAGAGAATTGGAAGTTTCTTTAAATCCAATTTTTTAAAATTCTTTTAATTCAAAATTTGGAGTTTGGATCAAATTTGGTTTCACTAAATTCATTTCCATTATATCAAAAATAAAATAAAGAGAGAAGATAAAATGACTTCTTCAAAAACACAAAGAAAATATTAGAAATTAAATTTGGAACCAAAATATTTTTTTTGGGTTTTATTTGCAATTTATTTTATTAGTTTAGCAAAAAATGTTTATTTTTGAAAAATTGCATTTTAGGCCGGATAAATGTTCACAAGGTCATATATAAGACCATATAATTATGTGGAATTTTCCGGGATTTTTTTAGGCTAATTTATTTGTATTTATCGGTGTTTCATTGCTTCTATAAAAAAAACGTTTACGAAAAAAAACACGCAGCCCAGCACGCCCTGGCCAGGCCTAAGGCCCATACATCTTCCCACGTACTCATCTTCTTCCTCCTCTCATACGTGGGTCACGATTTCCCTCTAGTTAGGGTTTGCCTTTTTCTCCCGGAGGCGACCACGCCGCCGTCGAGTTCTATCTTCCCCTACCACGTACCCCTATCTCAGGCGATCGTTTACGACGCTGGGAGCGGCCGTGTGCCGCAGCCCTGCTTCTGCTTGGCTAGGGAACGGTGGAGTTAGGGTTCCCCAAACAAAAAACCCGATCTGTTGTCTCATCGGGTTAGGGTTCTTGATGGCTTCGAACGCGGCATCGGCCACGGCGGAAGCAGAGGATGTTGAGGCGATGATGCGAGAGCTGGGACTGACGGAGGAAGACCTAGATGATGTGATCTTTGATGAGAAGCAAGCTCCTGCGGAGGGGCCTAGATGGATCATGCTTGCCAGAGTCAACACCACCAAGACATACAGCCAGACCTGGCTCTATAGGAACATGCGTTCGGCGTGGGATGCTGCGCAGGAAGTGAAGTTCAAACCTCTTGAAGAGAATCTGTATACCGTCCAATTCTCGTGCTTGGGAGATTGGGAGAGGGTGATCAATGACGGGCCGTGGAACTTCAGAGGAGATGCGGTGGTAATGGCTCGCTATGATGGGATCTCAAAGCCGTCGACGGTCAAGTTAGAGACGATCGATATCTGGATTCAAATCCACGACCTGCCCGATCTGTATGCCCATCTGATTACCCCTCTGGCGGCCAAAGTAGGGGAAGTCTTGTTTACGGAGCCCTTGTCTCATGATTTCATTGGTAATTTCTACCGGGTCTGGGTGCGGATCAATGTATCCAAACCTTTGAAGAATGCTGTATCCATGGTCAGAGAGGGGAAGAGGCAGATCTACAGAGTCAAATACGAAAAGCTGCCTGACTGGTGTGCCGTCTGTGGTAGGCTTGGGCATCTTTACAAGGAGCATGGGAACGGGATCCACCCACCATCTGCCCTGGTGTTCAAGGACCTGCGAGCGAGCTGGGTAATGCGTACAGGAAGAGGCCCGGGGGGAGGCCGTGGCAATCGTGGAGGCAGGAGAGGAGGCCGTTCTGGTGGTAGGAACAACACCAGGTATGAAGAGGGCAATACTAGCTATGCTGGGACCAAGAACATGGGAAGAACAGGGACGGCTGCAGCGCCGGGGGCTGAGGACGTAGACATGGAAGACGCGACCAGGAAAAGGCTAGCGGCTGGACTGTTAGAAAGGACACAGAACGATACTGCAGGGCAGGGAAGGACTACAGCTGACAATAATCTAGCCTTGGTGCCTGTGGGCAGCTCTGTTGCCAGTCCACCACCGACGAGGGAGTTGAAGAGATCTAAGACTTTTGAAGAAGGGAATGAAGGATCAAACTCAGCAGTTAAGAACTTGGCGGGCTCCTTCGAGGAGCGCCGCCGGGCCCAATGAGTACCATGTGTTGGAACTGCCGTGGCGCGGGCAAAGCCGCGGCGGTTCGTGAGCTTCGTGATTTCGCGAGGCAATTTGCCCCTACCCTGTTGTGCATAGTTGAAACACAAATAGATGGTAATAGGGTAGAAGCTTTAGCTGGTACGTTGGGTTATGATAATGCATATGCTGTTAGTAGTCAGGGCCGAAGTGGTGGCATTGGTTTGTTTTGGAATAATTCAATAAATGTTGAGATTTTTGGTTACTCTGATTATCACTTGGATGTTTTGGTCGAGGAACAGAACCAGGATAGGTGGAGGCTGACATGTGTATATGGGGAAGCACAAACAAATTTGAGGCACCAAACCTGGACAGTTTTGAAGAATATCAGTACTTTGAGCTCCTTGCCGTGGTTGTGCGTGGGTGATTTCAACGAAGTGTTACGTCCGGAAGAGCATGCGGGGGTTGGGCAGCGGAGTAATGCTCAAATACAAGCATTCCGAGATACTATAGATATTTGCATGTTGCAAGATTTGGGCTACTCGGGGCACTTTTGGACCTTTGAGAAAAAAGTTGTTGGAGGAAGCTACACAAGATGCAGGTTGGACAGAGCATTAGCTAATGCGGGATGGATGAACAAGTTTCCTATGGCCTCGGTTTCACATCTCACATGCGCCACGTCGGATCACGCACCGATTTTGGTGGAGTTCAGAGATACAGATCGGTTGCAAGCACAGAAATCTTTTAAATACGAGGTGATGTGGGAATCACATGAAGGTTTTAAGGATGTGGTTCTAGCAGATTGGGAAGCTAGCCCTCCATGTCTGTCGGTGGAGGATTTGAAACAAAAACTGCAAACCATCTCACAGGGCCTAGTTAAATGGAGCAGAGACACTTTCGGCAGCGTCCGGAAGGAAATAAAGAGGCTTAAGAAGGAGTTGGAAGATCTGCGGGCCGATCCAGCAAGGATAGCTCCCTCACATAATGAGTTGAAAATAAACCAAAATTTGATCGAGGTGTATCATCATGAGGAAGTTATGTGGAGGCAAAGATCCAGGATAGAATGGCTCACTGCGGGCGATCGCAACACGAAGTTTTTTCATCTACGAGCCAGTATCCGAAGGAAGAAAAACATGATAAAAGCCCTCCAAAATTCCCTCGGGGTAGTGGTTGATGATCCGGCTGAACTACGGGCGTTGGCCAATGAATTCTATCACAATCTGTACACTTCGGAGGGTGTTCAAAACATGGATGCAGTACTTGATCATGTTCCGAGGAAGGTGTCAGCAGAGATGAATGCCTCATTGTGTGCCCCTTATACGAATGAGGAGGTTAAGACCGCCCTCTTTCAGATGTTTCCAACAAAAGCGCCGGGGCCCGATGGTTTCCCGGCTCATTTTTACCAAAGACACTGGGATGTGTGTGGAGAGGAGGTAACAAAAATTATCTTGAGTATTGTCCGGAGGGAGGAGAGTCCGGAATGCATCAATGATACGGTTTTGGTGCTCATACCCAAGGTAACAAGCCCCACTGCTTTATCTCAGTATAGACCTATCAGTTTGTGCAATGTGTTATACAAGATAGCATCCAAGGTAATTGCAAATAGACTGAAACTCATTCTGCCAGACATTATCTCTGAGGAGCAGTCCGCTTTTGTCCCCGGAAGGTTAATTACTGACAATATAATTTCAGCTTATGAGTGTCTGCACTTTATGAAGCGGTCTAGATCAAAATCAAATAATTTTTGTGCACTGAAATTGGACATGATGAAGGCCTATGATTGGGTAGAGTGGACATATCTGAGGGCTATCATGACTAAACTTGGGTTTGCAGGACAGTGGATTGATACTGTGATGAGCATGGTGTCTTCGGTATCTTTCTCGGTAATGTTCAACGGAGAGAAGCTCGAATCGTTCCAACCATCGAGAGGAATCCGACAAGGAGATCCAATCTCCCCCTACTTATTCTTGATTGCAGCAGAGGGCCTTTCGTGCCTCCTTAAATCAAGTTCTTCGTCATCGTTTGCAGGTATTCAAGTGGCCCCAACGGCTCCCACCGTTAACCACTTGTTGTTTGCAGATGATAGCCTGTTGCTATTCAAGGCCAACGTAGAGGGTGCAGGTGTGGCATCAAACTTGCTCGAGACCTACTGCGCAGCTTCGGGGCAGAGAATCAATCATGAGAAGTCTTCAATTTTCTTCAGTAAGTCGTGTCAGGCCACGTTGAAGGAATCAATAAAAAACACCTTGCATGTGCACAAGGAGACTTTGAATGAACGCTATCTAGGCATGCCAACCGATGTGGGACGTTCGAAAAATGGCACGTTCAAATACTTGAGAGACCGGGTGTGGGAGAAGATCAAAGGATGGATGGAGAAGCTGTTGTCCTCAGCAGGTAAAGAAGTGTTAATCAAGGCTGTGGCCCAAGCGATACCAGTCTATTCTATGTCCTGTTTCAGGTTGCCAAGAGGCCTTTGTGAAAATATAACCTCAATCATACGGCAGTTTTGGTGGGGAAGCAAGCAGGGGAGAAGAAAGCCCGCATGGGTGGCTTGGGATATTATGACAAGCCCGAAAAGTTTGGGAGGGTTGGGATTTCGGGATATGGAGATCTTCAACTTAGCTCTACTAGCACGGCAAGCGTGGAGGCTGCTAACGGGGGAACTGAGCTTAAGTGCCAGGATTTTAAAAGCTGTTTATTTCCCGGAGGTTTCTATTCTTGAGGCGGAGCTTGGGTCACACCCTTCTCAGGTTTGGCGCTCGATCATTGACGGTCGGGATGTTTTGATACAGGGTACTGTGAAGAGGATTGGAGATGGCGAGTCCACTTATATCTGGAGACACAATTGGATACCGAGGGAGGGAGTAAGAAGACCTATCACATCGCTAACGCAAAACCCTCCGATCATGGTCTCCGAGCTTATAGATAGTACCACGGCATCGTGGAAAGAGGAGCTGATTCGAGCAACCTTTGCTCGGTTTGATGCCGACGATATTCTGAAGATACCACTGTGTACTCGCAAGGTTGCGGACTTTTGGGCTTGGCAGGAAGAACCAAGAGGAAATTTCAGTGTTCGGTCCTGTTACCGCATGATCCTCAGAACAAAGCATGAGCGGGAGGCCTGGCTGAGCGGAGAAGCGGGAACTTCTATTGTGCAGCAGGAGGCGGACAAGTGGAGTACTATTTGGCACATGCAGGTTCCATCGAAACTACGCATGTTCGTTTGGAGATTGGCGAGAAACTCCATGCCCACTATTGATTTACTCAAACACCGCAATATGGCCACCGAGGATAAATGCCCTTTGTGCGGGGCGGTTGACTCTTGGAGACATGCACTCTTTATGTGTCCGATGTCAAGCAGCGTTTGGGCCTTAGCTCCGGAGGAGTTGGTTCATCATCTCGTGGACAGAGTGGAAGAACACCCCAAGGATTGGCTTTTTGCTATGAGTGGAGTGTTGAACGGAGATATGTTTGCACACATGATTGTTATTATGTGGGCAATTTGGCGAGCACGAAGGAAAGCGATCTATGAGGACATCTTCCAATCACCGCAATCTACTTATGGATTTATCACAAGCTTTCTTGATGACTTGAGATATATTAAGGCAAGTGAACCTCGGAGGACCGTAGTCAAAGCTGCAAGACCAACCCAGTGGCAGGCTCCGGCCACGGGATGCGTGAAGATCAATGTGGACGCGGCCGCACCAAGGCAAGCCCGTTTCGGGGCTGTGGGTGCAATCTGCAGAAGTTCAGATGGTCTGTTTTTGGGAGCTTCGGCGCTGATCATAGAGCATATTGGGGACCCGGAAACGCTGGAGGCCATGGCGATCAGAGAAGGCCTTGCACTTGCGGAGGACTTGTACCAAAGGCGCATTCATGTTGCATCGGATTGCAAGAAGGCAGTAGACTCTCTGAAAAAGGAGGACGCATCTCCATATGGTGCTATTGTGCATGAAATATTAAGCCATTCTGCAACTTTTGATATGTGTAGGTTTAGCCATGAGTTTAGGAGCTCAAATTATGAAGCTCACAACTTAGCGAAGCATGCTTTATCTCTCGGGGGTGGCCGCCGTGTATGGTTAGGCCATCCCGGAGATCTTTCTTTCGTCCCTGTAAACATTGTGACGAATCAATAAAAAGCTTCGTGTGTTGTCTCAAAAAAAAAATCTTCTTCCTCCTCTCTTTACGTGTACGTGAACACTGACAGAACTTTCATCCATGGAGCCTCCACCTCTTCCTTCCCTTCTCTTCCTCTCCCTCGCCCCGAAAACCCTCTGAATGGAATCCCCTCGACTCCCTCGACCGTTTCCACCCCCTAGTGCGCCTCCTAGACAACCATAATGGCCACCACGAACGCTTCATACTGCAGCCATTAAACACATTAATTCCGGCAACGCCCCGCTCTCCTCTGGCTTCCCCTAACCCTTTATAAAAGCCCAGAGCTTTGCCCCAGTTCCCCTCGTCCGAAGCCCCCTATTTGCAGAAGCTATCTCCCTCCCTAACCTCGCCAATTGCTCGCCGGAGTTCGTGTATTCCGGCGGTTTCTCCACCACGCCAGGAGGCGACACCGACCCTGCTGTGTTGTTCCTCGTATCCGCCTCACGTTGCTCTTCACCGTCCCGCACGTGTCCTTCGCCAAAGCACGCCGGCGTCGCCTTCTTCCTCATCTCCGGCGACAAGTCCGGTGAACACCCAAGCCAATTTTTTCTCTTTTTCCAGTATTTTTTTCAATCTCAGATTCTATACCAATTCATGTTTCTTATATATCTTTTAGTATATAGATCCGATGTAGTTGATTCTTTTTCCTAATAGTTCATAGAAATCCTCTCTATCCAGAGAATGAAACGAAAAATATTTTTGAAAATTTTAAATTTTGAATTCAAACAGATCTGTATTCAAACTTCGTTAGGCCGTAACTCGAGTTTCGTAACTCCGTTTTAGGTGATTCTTTTTGCAAATCGAAGCTCGTAACATGTACTTTCTGTTACAACCCAAACACACACTTTTTTGCTACTATAAAAATTACGTTCTATACAGAAACTTTATTTGGATGTTTTGGAGTTTTTCGAAGTCTTTCATTTGTTTTCTTTTTGGATCTTTTGCTTGTATGCTTATGTATGTTATTGCTTGCTTCGTTAGATCATCCGGAGTGCGAAGCTTGCTACTACGAATCTTTAGGGCTCGACGATCGTCAGCAAGGCAAGTTCACACTTTGATCATAATTTTTTTAATACCCAGTTTTTACTATGCATTAGTTTAACCCTCAAAGATTGCACGGATAGGATAGGGAACATTTGGATATGCTATGTAGTTCATGTGGTAGGAACCTATGACCTTTGATCACCCCGGAGATTTTCGTTATGTCATATATTGCTTAGCCATGCTCGTAGACGGGGATTGGTATGAGTGATCCATGCAAGTTGTGAGAGATAATAATTTTTGGGACAACATAAGGTGGCAACTTTAATACACATCTGGGTGGATTGTTTGGGGCACCTGGAGTAACCAGTGCTTGCCCAAGGGGAATCCCGGAGTACCCGTGTGATTACCCTAGGTCCGCCACCCAGGCTCAAAGGGATCATAAGATATTTCATGCCTAGAAACTTCCGTGTGCGGCCACAAGCCATTATGGGCTCTGGCATAGTTGAGTAAGTTGTGTGACCTCTTTTCGTGGTAGACTAGCTGATGTAAGGGAAAGTAGGTGTACCGGTCTACCCAGGGTTAAGGGCAAATGCTTCTAAAAGGCTATGTCTCGATCTTCCGATCATGGAGGTGGTCGAGTCTTGTGGGGAAAAGTGTGCAAACCTCTGCAGAGTGTACAATCTAATCATGATTAGCCGTGTCCCCGGTTACGGACATCTTGAGTATCTAGAAGTGAATTATTGGTTGATCTCATCACTCTTTTTAATCAAATTATTGGGTTACTAATAACTTGGGAATTTTGGGATTGAGTTGGAGGAACCTTCTCAATAATGGCATTTTAATTTAGTAGTTAATAAAAATTTATTCCTTTGTTGTAGGGTAAAATTGGCTTTATGCAAAAATTTAACTTAGAGCCTCCACCAGCTAAATTTGCATATAGAGATAGTCTTTTCATTTATTATTATTCTATGGTGTGAAATTGCCAGCATATTCCATGTGCTGACCTACACGGCTGCAACGTCTCATGTTGCAGACTTTTCCGACGAGGATAAAAGGTGCGATAGGTCGTTGTTCTGCACTCAGTTTGCCGTGGAGTTGGATGGACTCATTTACCTTCGATGCTTCCGCAGTTATTTTGTTTTAGATGGCCTTTGGCCGTATTATTGTAATAAGTACTCTTTTGAGGATATCGATGTAATAAAGTGTGTGATTGAACTCTGTTATAATTCCTCGAGTACTGTGTGTGTCAGCATACCGATCCAGGGATGACACATAAGCATAGAGACTTCGATCCATTTGGGTCGGGTCGCTACAAGATGGTATCAGAGCACACGCTGACTGTAGGACACGACCACTAGGAAATGGAAAGCCATAGGAAGAAAACTCTATTTTACGACTTCCTTCAATATCCGTTGGTATATACTCTTCTCTATTCATTTTTATCTCTTCTCCACTTCAATAAAATAGTTGTTGAACCCCATCACCAAGTTTCTCAACCCGATGAGACCATGACCTATGAAGACATCATTGACGAAGAAGAAGAAGAAGCTAGAGTTGACTTTGATTTGAGAAGATTTAGTTCAGACCACCACTACCAAGTTGAGTCCGACGAATGATTGCGGTAGTATGAAGAGATCATATCTCTTGTGGATATGACCTTACCTCTAGGTTTTGCTTGTGTGGTGTGATCTGTGTGAATTGCTTGATTTGAATTTTTTTTGCTATCATAAGCATATGGGTAGTGATTTCTCTCATTAGGCCCTTATTCTAATCTAATTTCTCATCCACTCTAAACCTAATAGATGCCTCCAAGACGTGACCCGGAATTCCCACCGGAACTTACCCAATTGATCCAGAACCAGAATGCCCTCATGCAGCTACTCATCCAGAATCAGAACCAGAACAACAACAACCCACCGCCACCACCCCCGGTCGACAACCTTACCCGTTTCCTGAGGTTGAACCCACCAATGTTCTCTAGCAGCACGGAGCCGATCATTGCAGATGACTGGCTTCGCAAGATCGGAAAGGAGCTGACCACCGCAGGATGCACTGACGCTGAGAAGGTGCGCTTTGCCGCACATCAACTGGATGGACCAGCAGCCTCGTGGTGGGAGAATTAAACCACCACATTCCCCATAGCCAATGTGACTTGGGATCAGTTCCAGCAGGCGTTCTGTACCGCACATGTTTCAGCCGGAGCTATGAGTCTGAAGAAGCGTGAGTTCCGCAACTTACGCCAGGGAAATCGTTCTGTTGGTGATTATGTGGAGGAATTCAGCAAGTTATCCAGGTATGCTCCCGGAGACGTGGCTGATGATGCCGCTAAGCAGGAGAAGTTTCTGGAGGGACTAAATGATGATCTGGGACTTCAGTTGACTGTGGCTACCTTTAACAATTATCAAGAGTTGGTCGACAAGGCTCTCATTCTGGAAGGCAAGCAGCAGAAGGTGGAGAATCGCAAGAGGAAGTACGGACAGGGAAAGTACAACTCTGGTGTTCAGCAGAAGCCTCGCTATACCCCATACTCGGGAAATAATGGATCAGGATCCGGCAAGTATGGTGGACACACTCACCATAACCATGGAGGACATTCACATCATGGAGGGAATGGACACAACCATAATGGCCATAGGAATGGCAATGGGAACGGAGGAAACAACAATCAGCATCAGTCCAACCCTGCTACACCGGCAAAGAAGGATCTGAGCCATATTACCTGTTTCAAGTGCGGGAAAACTGGACACTACGCCACCGATTGCCCTGAGGCCAAGAACGGGAATGGTAATGGAAGCTCTGGAGGCAAGAAGCCCAATCCCTTCACCAGAGGTCAGGTGAACCATGTCAATGTGGAGGAAGTTTATGACCAGCCTGACATCGTTGTTGGTAAGTTCTTGATTAATTCATTTACAGCCTTGTTCTTTTTGACACTGGTGCATCACATTCATTCATATCAAGGGGGTTTGTGGATAAGTTTAAGTTGCCGACCGAAGCCCTTAAGTCACCTATGTTAGTGAGTTCCCCAGGAGCAGAGTATATGGCTAGTCGGGGATGTTTTCAGTTGCCATTGACCATAGGGAGACACGTTTTCCCCACAGACCTCATCATCCTAGAATCACAAGGATTGGACGTAATTCTAGGCATGGACTGGCTATCCAAGTATGAAGGGAATATTGATTTGTGCCCGTAAGTCGATTCATCTCACCACCCTAGAGGGGAAACGGATCAAGTATGTTTTGAGGCATACGCCAAGGAGGACTCAAGTGAACTCTCTTTCGGGAGTTGTTCAGGAGGAAGTGCCAGTTGTGAAGGATTATCCCGATGTATTCCCCGAGGAATTGCCCGGCATGCCACCGGATCGGGACATAGAGTTTTTGATCGAATTGTTACCAGACACCGGACCAATATCCAAGAGACCATACCGGATGCCCACAAATGATCTGGAGGAAATTAAGAAGCAGATTAAGGAATTATTGGAGAAATGTTATATTCGACCGAGTTCATCACCTTGGGGAGCCCCAGTGCTTTTAGTTGAGAATAAGGATGGAACCTTGAGAATGGTTGTAGATTATCATGCGCTAAACGAGGTGACGATTAAGAACAAGTACCCTCTGCCAATGATCAATGATTTGTTTGACCAGCTACAAGGAGCAAAAGTTTTCTCCAAGATCGATCTTCGATCAGGATATCACCAGCTGAAGATTCGAGAACATGATATACCTAAGACAACCTTTACCACGAGATATGGGCTTTATGAGTATACGGTCATGTCTTTTGGTTTGACTAATGCCCCTGCCTATTTTATGAGTATGATGAATAAGGTATTCATGGAGTTCTTGGATAAGTTTGTTGTGGTATTCATTGATGACATATTGATTTACTCGAAGAATGAAGAAGAACACAAGGAACATTTGCGCTTGGTTCTAGACAAGCTCAGGGAACATCAATTATACGCAAAGTTCAGCAAGTGTGAATTCTGGTTGAAGGAAGTCGGATTTCTCGGACATGTTATATCAGGAGAAGGAATAGCAGTAGACCCCTCCAAGGTTGAAGCCGTCACCGAATGGAAGGCACCCACCTCAGTCGGAGAGATTCGCGGTTTTCTTGGACTTGCAGGATATTACCGGAGGTTTATTGAGAATTTCTCCAAGATCGCGAAGCCAATGACAGAATTATTGAAGAAAGACACTAAGTTTGTTTGAACCGACGAATGTGAGGCCAGTTTCCAGGAGCTAAAGAAACGTTTGGTCACAGCCCCAGTGCTAATTCTTCCGAATATACGCAAGGATTTCCAAGTATATTGCGACGCTTCTCGTCAGGGACTTGGAGGTGTTCTTATACAAGAAGGAAGAGTTGTTTCATATGCCTCACGTCAGCTTCGACCTCATGAGCGGAATTATGCCACACATGATTTGGAGTTAGCAGCCGTAGTGCACGCACTCAAGACCTGGAGACATTTTCTTATTGGAAATAGGTGTGATGTTTCACGGATCACAAGAGTTTGAAATACATCTTCACGCAGAAGGAGTTGAACCTCAGGCAGAGAAGATGGTTGGAGCTTATAAAGGATTATGATATGAAATTGCACTATCACCCATGAAAGGCCAATGTTGTGGCAGATGCATTGAGCCGCAAGAGCTATGTCAATACCCTCACAGCAGGAGGATTACCTCAGGAGTTAATTGATGATCTCAGAAATCTTCGATTGGAGATAGTACCATGAGGTTTTGTTGCCGCAATGGAAATTCAATCCACTTTGTTGGGAAAGATCTGAGAAGCCCAGAAGTTAGACAAAGGTATTGCGGAGATAAAGGGAAGGATGAAC
>NC_041381.1:644991212-644992623 GCF_002162155.2 Triticum dicoccoides | reverse complement strand
AGCAGGTAAAGAAGTGTTAATCAAGGCTGTGGCCCAAGCGATACCAGTCTATTCTATGTCCTGTTTCAGGTTGCCAAGAGGCCTTTGTGAAAATATAACCTCAATCATACGACAGTTTTGGTGGGGAAGCAAGCAGGGGAGAAGAAAGCCCGCATGGGTGGCTTGGGATATTATGACAAGCCCGAAAAGTTTGGGAGGGTTGGGATTTCGGGATATGGAGATCTTCAACTTAGCTCTACTAGCACGGCAAGCGTGGAGGCTGCTAACGGGGGAACTGAGCTTAAGTGCCAGGATTTTAAAAGCTGTTTATTTCCCGGAGGTTTCTATTCTTGAGGCGGAGCTTGGGTCACACCCTTCTCAGGTTTGGCGCTCGATCATTGACGGTCGGGATGTTTTGATACAGGGTACTGTGAAGAGGATTGGAGATGGCGAGTCCACTTATATCTGGAGACACAATTGGATACCGAGGGAGGGAGTAAGAAGACCTATCACATCGCTAACGCAAAACCCTCCGATCATGGTCTCCGAGCTTATAGATAGTGCCACGGCATCGTGGAAAGAGGAGCTGATTCGAGCAACCTTTGCTCGGTTTGATGCCGACGATATTCTGAAGATACCACTGTGTACTCGCAAGGTTGCGGACTTTTGGGCTTGGCAGGAAGAACCAAGAGGAAATTTCAGTGTTCGGTCCTGTTACCGCATGATCCTCAGAACAAAGCATGAGCGGGAGGCCTGGCTGAGCGGAGAAGCGGGAACTTCTTTTGTGCAGCAGGAGGCGGACAAGTGGAGTACTATTTGGCACATGCAGGTTCCATCGAAACTACGCATGTTCGTTTGGAGATTGGCGAGAAACTCCATGCCCACTATTGATTT
The DNA here is from genome assembly GCF_002162155.2 of Triticum dicoccoides. Lineage (NCBI taxonomy): Eukaryota > Viridiplantae > Streptophyta > Magnoliopsida > Poales > Poaceae > Triticum > Triticum dicoccoides. Next base: position 644,991,750 of record NC_041381.1, on the reverse strand, counting down.
ACTCAAACACCGCAATATGGCCACCGAGGATAAATGCCCTTTGTGCGGGGCGGTTGACTCTTGGAGACATGCACTCTTTATGTGTCCGATGTCAAGCAGCGTTTGGGCCTTAGCTCCGGAGGAGTTGGTTCATCATCTCGTGGACAGAGTGGAAGAACACCCCAAGGATTGGCTTTTTGCTATGAGTGGAGTGTTGAACGGAGATATGTTTGCACACATGATTGTTATTATGTGGGCAATTTGGCGAGCACGAAGGAAAGCGATCTATGAGGACATCTTCCAATCACCGCAATCTACTTATGGATTTATCACAAGCTTTCTTGATGACTTGAGATATATTAAGGCAAGTGAACCTCGGAGGACCGTAGTCAAAGCTGCAAGACCAACCCAGTGGCAGGCTCCGGCCACGGGATGCGTGAAGATCAATGTGGACGCGGCCGCACCAAGGCAAGCCCGTTTCGGGGCTGTGGGTGCAATCTGCAGAAGTTCAGATGGTCTGTTTTTGGGAGCTTCGGCGCTGATCATAGAGCATATTGGG
>NC_041381.1:644735406-644796833 GCF_002162155.2 Triticum dicoccoides | reverse complement strand
AAAAATTGCATTTTAGGCCGGATAAATGTTCACAAGGTCATATATAAGACCATATAATTATGTGGAATTTTCTGGGATTTTTTTAGGCTAATTTATTTGTATTTATTGGTGTTTCATTGCTTCTATAAAAAAACGTTTACGGAAAAAAAACACGCAGCCCAGCACGCCCTGGCCAGGCCTAAGGCCCATACATCTTCCCACATACTCATCTTCTTCCTCCTCTCTGTACGTGTACGTGAACACTGACAGAACTTTCATCCATGGAGCCTCCACCTCTTCCTTCCCTTCTCTTCCTCTCCCTCGCCCCGAAAACCCTCTGAATGGAATCCCCTCGACTCCCTCGACCGTTTCCAACCCCTAGTGCGCCTCCTAGACAACCATAATGGCCACCACGAACGCTTCATACTGCAGCCATTAAACACATTAATTCCGGCAACGCCCCGCTCTCCTCTGGCTTCCCCTGACCCTTTATAAAAGCCCAGAGCTTTGCCCCAGTTCCCCTCGTCCGAAGCCCCCTATTTTCAGAAGCTATCTCCCTCCCTAACCTCGCCAATTGCTCGCCGGAGTTCGTGTATTCCGGCGGTTTCTCCACCACGCCAGGAGGCGACACCGACCCTGCTGTGTTGTTCCTCGGATCCGCCTCACGTTGCTCTTCACCGTCCCGCACGTGTCCTTCGCCGAAGCACGCCGGCGTCGCCTTCTTCCTTATCTCCGGCGACAAGTCCGGTGAACACCCAAGCCAATTTTTTCTCTTTTTCCAGTATTTTTTTCAATCTCAGATTCTATACCAATTCTTGTTTCTTATATATCTTTTAGTATATAGATCCGATGTAGTTGATTCTTTTTCCTACTAGTTCATAGAAATCCTCTCTATCCAGAGAACGAAACGAAAAATATTTTTGAAAATTTTAAATTTTGAATTCAAACAGATCTGTATTCAAACTTCGTTAGGCCGTAACTCGAGTTTCGTAACTCCGTTTTAGGTGATTCTTTTTGCAAATCGAAGCTCGTAACATGTACTTTCTGTTACAACCCAAACACACACTTTTTTGCTACTATAAAAATTACGTTCTATACAGAAACTTTATTTGGATGTTTTGGAGTTTTTCAAAGTCTTTCATTTGTTTTCTTTTTGGATCTTTTGCTTGTATGCTTATGTATGTTATTGCTTGCTTCGTTAGATCATCCGGAGTGCGAAGCTTGCTACTACGAATCTTTAGGGCTCGACGATCGTCAGCAAGGCAAGTTCACACTTTGATCATAATTTTTTTAATACCCAGTTTTTACTATGCATTAGTTTAACCCTCAAAGATTGCACGGATAGGATAGGGAACATTTGGATATGCTATGTAGTTCATGTGGTAGGAACCTATGACCTTTGATCACCCCGGAGATTTTCGTTATGTCATATATTGCTTAGCCATGCTCGTAGACGGGGATTGGTATGAGTGATCCATGCAAGTTGTGAGAGATAATAATTTTTGGGACAACATAAGGTGGCAACTTTAATACACATCTGGGTGGATTGTTTGGGGCACCTGGAGTAACCAGTGCTTGCCCAAGGGGAATCCCGGAGTACCCGTGTGATTACCCTAGGTCCGCCACCCAGGCTCAAAGGGATCATAAGATATTTCATGCCTAGAAACTTCCGTGTGCGGCCACAAGCCATTATGGGCTCTGGCATAGTTGAGTAAGTTGTGTGACCTCTTTTCGTGGTAGACTAGCTGATGTAAGGGAAAGTAGGTGTACCGGTCTACCCAGGGTTAAGGGCAAATGCTTCTAAAAGGCTATGTCTCGATCTTCCGATCATGGAGGTGGTCGAGTCTTGTGGGGAAAAGTGTGCAAACCTCTGCAGAGTGTACAATCTAATCATGATTAGCCGTGTCCCCGGTTACGGACATCTTGAGTATCTAGAAGTGAATTATTGGTTGATCTCATCACTCTTTTTAATCAAATTATTGGGTTACTAATAACTTGGGAATTTTGGGATTGAGTTGGAGGAACCTTCTCAATAATGGCATTTTAATTTAGTAGTTAATAAAAATTTATTCCTTTGTTGTAGGGTAAAATTGGCTTTATGCAAAAATTTAACTTAGAGCCTCCACCAGCTAAATTTGCATATAGAGATAGTCTTTTCATTTATTATTATTCTATGGTGTGAAATTGCCAGCATATTCCATGTGCTGACCTACACGGCTGCAACGTCTCATGTTGCAGACTTTTCCGACGAGGATAAAAGGTGCGATAGGTCGTTGTTCTGCACTCAGTTTGCCGTGGAGTTGGATGGACTCATTTACCTTCGATGCTTCCGCAGTTATTTTGTTTTAGATGGCCTTTGGCCGTATTATTGTAATAAGTACTCTTTTGAGGATATCGATGTAATAAAGTGTGTGATTGAACTCTGTTATAATTCCTCGAGTACTGTGTGTGTCAGCATACCGATCCAGGGATGACACATAAGCATAGAGACTTCGATCCATTTGGGTCGGGTCGCTACAAGATGGTATCAGAGCACACGCTGACTGTAGGACACGACCACTAGGAAATGGAAAGCCATAGGAAGAAAACTCTATTTTACGACTTCCTTCAATATCCGTTGGTATATACTCTTCTCTATTCATTTTTATCTCTTCTCCACTTCAATAAAATAGTTGTTGAACCCCATCACCAAGTTTCTCAACCCGATGAGACCATGACCTATGAAGACATCATTGACGAAGAAGAAGAAGAAGCTAGAGTTGACTTTGATTTGAGAAGATTTAGTTCAGACCACCACTACCAAGTTGAGTCCGACGAATGATTGCGGTAGTATGAAGAGATCATATCTCTTGTGGATATGACCTTACCTCTAGGTTTTGCTTGTGTGGTGTGATCTGTGTGAATTGCTTGATTTGAATTTTTTTTGCTATCATAAGCATATGGGTAGTGATTTCTCTCATTAGGCCCTTATTCTAATCTAATTTCTCATCCACTCTAAACCTAATAGATGCCTCCAAGACGTGACCCGGAATTCCCACCGGAACTTACCCAATTGATCCAGAACCAGAATGCCCTCATGCAGCTACTCATCCAGAATCAGAACCAGAACAACAACAACCCACCGCCACCACCCCCGGTCGACAACCTTACCCGTTTCCTGAGGTTGAACCCACCAATGTTCTCTAGCAGCACGGAGCCGATCATTGCAGATGACTGGCTTCGCAAGATCGGAAAGGAGCTGACCACCGCAGGATGCACTGACGCTGAGAAGGTGCGCTTTGCCGCACATCAACTGGATGGACCAGCAGCCTCGTGGTGGGAGAATTAAACCACCACATTCCCCATAGCCAATGTGACTTGGGATCAGTTCCAGCAGGCGTTCTGTACCGCACATGTTTCAGCCGGAGCTATGAGTCTGAAGAAGCGTGAGTTCCGCAACTTACGCCAGGGAAATCGTTCTGTTGGTGATTATGTGGAGGAATTCAGCAAGTTATCCAGGTATGCTCCCGGAGACGTGGCTGATGATGCCGCTAAGCAGGAGAAGTTTCTGGAGGGACTAAATGATGATCTGGGACTTCAGTTGACTGTGGCTACCTTTAACAATTATCAAGAGTTGGTCGACAAGGCTCTCATTCTGGAAGGCAAGCAGCAGAAGGTGGAGAATCGCAAGAGGAAGTACGGACAGGGAAAGTACAACTCTGGTGTTCAGCAGAAGCCTCGCTATACCCCATACTCGGGAAATAATGGATCAGGATCCGGCAAGTATGGTGGACACACTCACCATAACCATGGAGGACATTCACATCATGGAGGGAATGGACACAACCATAATGGCCATAGGAATGGCAATGGGAACGGAGGAAACAACAATCAGCATCAGTCCAACCCTGCTACACCGGCAAAGAAGGATCTGAGCCATATTACCTGTTTCAAGTGCGGGAAAACTGGACACTACGCCACCGATTGCCCTGAGGCCAAGAACGGGAATGGTAATGGAAGCTCTGGAGGCAAGAAGCCCAATCCCTTCACCAGAGGTCAGGTGAACCATGTCAATGTGGAGGAAGTTTATGACCAGCCTGACATCGTTGTTGGTAAGTTCTTGATTAATTCATTTACAGCCTTGTTCTTTTTGACACTGGTGCATCACATTCATTCATATCAAGGGGGTTTGTGGATAAGTTTAAGTTGCCGACCGAAGCCCTTAAGTCACCTATGTTAGTGAGTTCCCCAGGAGCAGAGTATATGGCTAGTCGGGGATGTTTTCAGTTGCCATTGACCATAGGGAGACACGTTTTCCCCACAGACCTCATCATCCTAGAATCACAAGGATTGGACGTAATTCTAGGCATGGACTGGCTATCCAAGTATGAAGGGAATATTGATTTGTGCCCGTAAGTCGATTCATCTCACCACCCTAGAGGGGAAACGGATCAAGTATGTTTTGAGGCATACGCCAAGGAGGACTCAAGTGAACTCTCTTTCGGGAGTTGTTCAGGAGGAAGTGCCAGTTGTGAAGGATTATCCCGATGTATTCCCCGAGGAATTGCCCGGCATGCCACCGGATCGGGACATAGAGTTTTTGATCGAATTGTTACCAGACACCGGACCAATATCCAAGAGACCATACCGGATGCCCACAAATGATCTGGAGGAAATTAAGAAGCAGATTAAGGAATTATTGGAGAAATGTTATATTCGACCGAGTTCATCACCTTGGGGAGCCCCAGTGCTTTTAGTTGAGAATAAGGATGGAACCTTGAGAATGGTTGTAGATTATCATGCGCTAAACGAGGTGACGATTAAGAACAAGTACCCTCTGCCAATGATCAATGATTTGTTTGACCAGCTACAAGGAGCAAAAGTTTTCTCCAAGATCGATCTTCGATCAGGATATCACCAGCTGAAGATTCGAGAACATGATATACCTAAGACAACCTTTACCACGAGATATGGGCTTTATGAGTATACGGTCATGTCTTTTGGTTTGACTAATGCCCCTGCCTATTTTATGAGTATGATGAATAAGGTATTCATGGAGTTCTTGGATAAGTTTGTTGTGGTATTCATTGATGACATATTGATTTACTCGAAGAATGAAGAAGAACACAAGGAACATTTGCGCTTGGTTCTAGACAAGCTCAGGGAACATCAATTATACGCAAAGTTCAGCAAGTGTGAATTCTGGTTGAAGGAAGTCGGATTTCTCGGACATGTTATATCAGGAGAAGGAATAGCAGTAGACCCCTCCAAGGTTGAAGCCGTCACCGAATGGAAGGCACCCACCTCAGTCGGAGAGATTCGCGGTTTTCTTGGACTTGCAGGATATTACCGGAGGTTTATTGAGAATTTCTCCAAGATCGCGAAGCCAATGACAGAATTATTGAAGAAAGACACTAAGTTTGTTTGAACCGACGAATGTGAGGCCAGTTTCCAGGAGCTAAAGAAACGTTTGGTCACAGCCCCAGTGCTAATTCTTCCGAATATACGCAAGGATTTCCAAGTATATTGCGACGCTTCTCGTCAGGGACTTGGAGGTGTTCTTATACAAGAAGGAAGAGTTGTTTCATATGCCTCACGTCAGCTTCGACCTCATGAGCGGAATTATGCCACACATGATTTGGAGTTAGCAGCCGTAGTGCACGCACTCAAGACCTGGAGACATTTTCTTATTGGAAATAGGTGTGATGTTTCACGGATCACAAGAGTTTGAAATACATCTTCACGCAGAAGGAGTTGAACCTCAGGCAGAGAAGATGGTTGGAGCTTATAAAGGATTATGATATGAAATTGCACTATCACCCATGAAAGGCCAATGTTGTGGCAGATGCATTGAGCCGCAAGAGCTATGTCAATACCCTCACAGCAGGAGGATTACCTCAGGAGTTAATTGATGATCTCAGAAATCTTCGATTGGAGATAGTACCATGAGGTTTTGTTGCCGCAATGGAAATTCAATCCACTTTGTTGGGAAAGATCTGAGAAGCCCAGAAGTTAGACAAAGGTATTGCGGAGATAAAGGGAAGGATGAACAAAGGAAAGGCAGAAGGATTTCATGAGGATGAACATGGAACCTTATGGTTTGAGAAGCGTATTTATGTACCCAATGACCCAGAGATCAGAAAGTTGATTCTTCAGGAGGCTCATGATTCGCCTTACTCGATACACCCAGGCAACACCAAGATGTATTTGGACTTGAAGGAAAGTTTCTGGTGGGCAGGTATGAAGAAGGATATTGTTGAGTATGTTGCAGTATGTGACGTATGTCAGAGGGTTAAGGCAGAGCACCAGAAACCAGCAGGATTACTTCAGCCCTTGCCGATACCAGATTGGAAGTGGGACAAGCTTGGCATGGACTTCATTACAGGATTACCCAGGACCCGATCAGGCTATGATTCTATTTGGGTAGTGGTTGATCGCTTGACTAAGGTAGCTCACTTCATCCCCGTGAAAACCACATATACAAGTGCTAAGTTAGCCAAGATATACATGACCAGGATCGTATGTCTGCATGGAGTTCCGAGGACCATCGTATCAGATAGAGGAACACAATTTACCTCAAAGTTTTGGCATCAGTTACATGAAACTTTGGGTACCAGGCTGGAGTTCAGTACAGCTTTTCATCCGCAGACAGATGGGCAGACCGAGAGAGTCAGTCAGATTTTGGAGGACATGTTGAGAGCTTGTGCGCTAGATTATGGATCTAGTTGGGATGATAATTTGCCTTACGCAGAGTTCTCATATAACAACAACTATTAAGCTAGTTTGAAAATGGCCCCTTTCGAAGCTTTGTACGGAAGGAGGTGCAGGACACCATTGATGTGGGATGAAGTTGGAGACCGTAAATTATTTGGAACAGATTTAATTAGAGATTCAGAGGAGAAAGTCAAGCTGATCCGCGACAGACTCAAGGTAGCCCAATCCAGACAGAAGAGTTATGCCGATACTAAACGCAAGGAGGTAACCTATGAAGTCGGAGATAGAGCATATCTGCGTGTGTCACCACTTCGAGGAGTTAAACAATTTGGAGTCAAAGAAAAGTTAGCACCACGGTTTGTGGGGCCATACAAAGTTTTAGAACACATGGGTGAAGTTGCCTACAAGTTGGAATTACCAGATGCCTTGTCAGGAGTTCATGATGTGTTTCACGTTTCCCAGTTAAAAAAGTGCCATGCCGATATTCCTTTGAGAGATACAGTGCCACTTGAGGCCATACAGTTGGATAGTGATCTGACCTATGAGGAAAAGCCCGTCAAGATTCTCGAAACTGCAAGCAGGGTTACCCGCAACAAGGTCATCAAGTTTTGTAACGTTCAGTAGAGTCATCATACCGAAGAAGAAGCCACCTGGGAACGAGAAGAAGATCTCCGACAGGACCACCTACACCTTTTTGCTAGCCAACCCGAATCTCGAGGGCGAGATTCATCTTAAGGGGGGTAGGTTTGTAACATCCCAATTTTCAATTTGGATGTTTATTAATAGATCATTCATATGCATCAATGATTTATGCATTTTGCACTTCATTTCTTTTATTTGAATTTTGATCCATGGAACTTTATGCAATTCAAGGACCAAAAGAGAGAATTGGAAGTTTCTTTAAATCCAATTTTTTAAAATTCTTTTAATTCAAAATTTGGAGTTTGGATCAAATTTGGTTTCACTAAATTCATTTCCATTATATCAAAAATAAAATAAAGAGAGAAGATAAAATGACTTCTTCAAAAACACAAAGAAAATATTGGAAATTAAATTTGGAACCAAAATATTTTTTTTGGGTTTTATTTGCAATTTATTTTATTAGTTTAGCAAAAATGTTTATTTTTGAAAAAATTGCATTTTAGGCCGGATAAATGTTCACAAGGTCATATATAAGACCATATAATTATGTGGAATTTTCTGGGATTTTTTTAGGCTAATTTATTTGTATTTATTGGTGTTTCATTGCTTCTATAAAAAAACGTTTACGGAAAAAAAACACGCAGCCCAGCACGCCCTGGCCAGGCCTAAGGCCCATACATCTTCCCACATACTCATCTTCTTCCTCCTCTCTGTACGTGTACGTGAACACTGACAGAACTTTCATCCATGGAGCCTCCACCTCTTCCTTCCCTTCTCTTCCTCTCCCTCGCCCCGAAAACCCTCTGAATGGAATCCCCTCGACTCCCTCGACCGTTTCCAACCCCTAGTGCGCCTCCTAGACAACCATAATGGCCACCACGAACGCTTCATACTGCAGCCATTAAACACATTAATTCCGGCAACGCCCCGCTCTCCTCTGGCTTCCCCTGACCCTTTATAAAAGCCCAGAGCTTTGCCCCAGTTCCCCTCGTCCGAAGCCCCCTATTTTCAGAAGCTATCTCCCTCCCTAACCTCGCCAATTGCTCGCCGGAGTTCGTGTATTCCGGCGGTTTCTCCACCACGCCAGGAGGCGACACCGACCCTGCTGTGTTGTTCCTCGGATCCGCCTCACGTTGCTCTTCACCGTCCCGCACGTGTCCTTCGCCGAAGCACGCCGGCGTCGCCTTCTTCCTCATCTCCGGCGACAAGTCCGGTGAACACCCAAGCCAATTTTTTCTCTTTTTCCAGTATTTTTTTCAATCTCAGATTCTATACCAATTCTTGTTTCTTATATATCTTTTAGTATATAGATCCGATGTAGTTGATTCTTTTTCCTACTAGTTCATAGAAATCCTCTCTATCCAGAGAACGAAACGAAAAATATTTTTGAAAATTTTAAATTTTGAATTCAAACAGATCTGTATTCAAACTTCGTTAGGCCGTAACTCGAGTTTCGTAACTCCGTTTTAGGTGATTCTTTTTGCAAATCGAAGCTCGTAACATGTACTTTCTGTTACAACCCAAACACACACTTTTTTGCTACTATAAAAATTACGTTCTATACAGAAACTTTATTTGGATGTTTTGGAGTTTTTCGAAGTCTTTCATTTGTTTTCTTTTTGGATCTTTTGCTTGTATGCTTATGTATGTTATTGCTTGCTTCGTTAGATCATCCGGAGTGCGAAGCTTGCTACTACGAATCTTTAGGGTTCAACGATCGTCAGCAAGGCAAGTTCACACTTTGATCATAATTTTTTTAATACCTAGTTTTTACTATGTATTAGTAACCCTCAAAGATTGCACGGATAGGATTGGGAACATGTGGATATGCTATGTAGCTCATGTGGTAGGAACCTATGACCTTTGATCACCCCGGAAATTTTTGTTATGTCATGTATTGCTTAGCCATGCTCGTAGACGGGGATTGGTATGAGTGATCCATGCAAGTTGTGAGAGATAATAATTTTTGGGACAACATAAGGTGGCAACTTTAATACACATCTGGATGGATTGTTTGGGGCACCTGGAGTAACCAGTGCTTGCCCAAGGGGAATCCCGGAGTACCCGTGTGATTACCCTAGGTCCGCCACCCAGGCTCAAAGGGATCATAAGATATTTCATGCCTAGAAACTTCCGTGTGCGGCCACAAGCCATTATAGGCTCTGGCATAGTTGAGTAAGTTGTGTGACCTCTTTTCGTGGTAGACTAGCTGATGTAGGGGAAAGTAGGTGTACGGGTCTACCCAGGGTTAAGGGCAAACGCTTCTGAAAGGCTATGTCTCGATCTTCCGATCATGGAGGTGGTCGAGTCTTGTGGGGAAAAGTGCGCAAACCTCTGCAGAGTGTACAATCTAATCATGATTAGCCGTGTCCTCGGTTACGGACATCTTGAGTATCTAGAAGTGAATTATTGGTTGATCTCATCACTCTTTTTAATCAAATTATTGGGTTACTAATAACTTGGAAATTTTGGGATTGAGTTGGAGGAACCTTCTCAATAATGGCATTTTAATTTAGTAGTTAATAAAAATTTATTCCTTTGTTGTAGGGTAAAATTGGCTTTATGCAAAAATTTAACTTAGAGCCTCCACCAGCTAAATTTGCATATAGAGATAATCTTTTCATTTATTATTATTCTATGGTGTGAAATTGCCAGCATATTTCATGTGCTGACCTACACGGCTGCAACGTCTCATGTTGCAGACTTTTCCGACGAGGATTAAAGGTGCGATAGGTCGTTGTTCTGCACTCAGTTTGCTGTGGAGTTGGATGGACTCATTTACCTTCGATGCTTCCGCAGTTATTTTGTTTTAGATGGCCTTTGGCCATATTATTGTAATAAGTACTCTTTTGAGGATATCGATGTAATAAAGTGTGTGATTGAACTCTGTTATAATTCCTCGAGTACTGTGTGTGTCAGCATACCGATCCAGGGATGACACGTAAGCACAGAGACTTCGATCCATTTGGGTCGGGTCGCTACATTAAGAGGCCGAAAGCTTAGTACAGGCATCAACGGGCCGAATTATGCGACTCGCCTTTAACAGGCCCAAAGTCACGTTGGGCTTAACTGTTGCCACCTTTAGCACGGGCCGTTAGTGGGCCCGATGTCCCGTCGGGTCATACATGGCCCATGGGCTGCACGGGCCATTCCCAGGCTGAAAGTCTCACCGGGCTGAAATGGGCCCATGTCTACATCAGGCCTCTAACAGGCCGAAAGTTACACCGGGCTGAAATGGGCCCATGTCTACATCAAGCCTCTAACAGGCCGAAAGTCAATGGGCCGTAGTTGGCCTCAAATATTCGGCGAACAATTAACGGGCCAGATCTGGCTTCGGGCCGCAAATGGGCCCAATTATTGGGTGAACAATTAACGGGCCAGATCTGGCTTCGGGCCATAAATGGGCCCAAATTTTGTCCGAACAATTAATGGGCCAGATCTGGCTTCGGGCCGTAAATGTGCCTTTATTAAGCAGGCCGTTATTGGGCTGGCCCACTAGTACCTGATTAAGTACTACGGGCCTTTGACTGGGCTAGCCTTTTTAACCTATATGGGCCTCTGTTGGGCCCCGCCACATGTCGATGTATCATAGGCATGTCTCCTCCAATGGACAGGCGACATCTGGCCCACTGACGAGCTGACAGGTGTTCCCTTCGGCCAATCAGAATTTTACACATGAAAAATCCCCATTGGTCGGGGCTGTTAACGGGTTATCGGATCCAAAACCCGACCCGATAGCTTAACGGTGTTCCGTTACGGTGGATGCCACATGTTGGTCACCCTTGATGAAAGCACTTCTATGACGCGCGATTTATCGTCATGGAAGTGGACACTTCCATGATGATAATTTTGGTAATCTCATGGAACACTTCTACGATAGCACAGGTATGACTATCTTGATTCTGTCATAAATTTGTCATGGATGTACATGCATGACAAAAAACATGACCTACTGTGACAAACATGTATCATCACGGAAGTGTATTTTTTTGTAGTGTCATCATCATGCCTAGCTAGAAAGGCATTAAAGAAAAGCGCTTGTTGGGAGACAACCCAATATTTACCCTTACTATTTTTGTGTGTTCACATGATTATGCTACTGTAGTAATCATGTTTTATAGCTTTTGTTTCAATAAAGTGCCAAGTAAGACCTTTAGGATAGCTTACAGTGATAGTTGTGTTGATCCGGCTGGAAATCAGAAACTTTTGCACCTAGTAAATTAGTTTTGATAATTCACAAAAACGTGCTTCTGATCTGATTCTTTTTTATCTGGGTTGGTACACAAATTACTTAGGACTTACGAATTTGGTACGATTTTTAGAGTCCCAAAAGTATACGTTTGATACATATTACTACAGACTGTTCTGTTTTTGACAGATTCTGTTTTCTATGTGTTGTTTGCTTATTTTGATGAATCTATGAGTAGTATCGGAGGGTATGAACCATAGAGAAGTTGGAATACAGTAGATATTACACCAATATGAATGTAGAATGAGTTCACTACAGTGCCTAAGTGGTGGTTTTATTTTCTTATACTAATGGTACTTACGAGTTTTCTGTTGAGTTTTGTGTTGTGAAGTTTTCAAGTTTTGGGTAAAGATTCGATGGACTATAGAATAAGGAGTGGCAAGAGCCTAAGCTTGGGGATGCCCATGGCACCCCAAGATATTCAAGAATAGCCAAAATTCTAAGCTTGTGGATGCCCCGGGAGGCATCTCCTCTTTCGTCTTCTTCTATCGGTAACTTTACTTGGAGCTATATTTTTATTCGCCACATGATATGTATTTTGCTTGGAGCGTCTTGTATAATATTAGTATTTGCTTTTTAGTTTACCATAATCATACTTGATTTACACACCTTTTTGGAGAAACCCACTTGATTGGAATTTGTTAGAATACTCTATGTGCTTCATTTATATCTTTTGAGCTAGATAGTTTTTGCTCTAGTGCTTCACTTATATCTTTTAGAGCACGGCGGTGGTTTAATTTTGTAGAAATTGTTAATTTCTCATGCTTGACTTATATTATTTTGAGAGTCTCTTAGAACAGCATGGTATTTGCTATGGTTATAAAATTGGTCCTAGAATGATGGGCATCCAAGTTGGGTATAATAAAAACTATCATAGAAAGTGAATTGGATGCTATGATCAATTTGATACTTGATAATTGTTTTGAGATATAGAGGAGGTAATATTAAAGTCATGCTAGTTGGGTGATTATGAAATTAAAGAATACTTGTGTTGAAGTTTTTGATTCCCGTAGCATGCACGTATGGTGAACCGCTTTGTGATGAAGTTGGAGCACAATTTTATTTATTGATTGTCTTCCTTATGAGTGGCGGTCGGGGACGAGCGATGGTCTTTTCCTACTAATCTATCCCCCTAGGAGCATGCGCGTAGTACTTTATTTTCAATGACTTGTAGATTTTTGCAATAAGTACATGAGTTCTTTATGACTAATGTTGAGTCCATGGATTATACGCACTCTCACCCTTCCACCATTGCTAGCCTTTCTTGTGCCATGCAAATTTCGCCGGTACCATACACCCACCATATACCTTCCTCAAAACAGCCACCATACCTACCTATTATGGCATTTCCATAGCCATTCCGAGATATATTGCCATGCGACTTTCCACCGTTCCGTTTATATGACACGCATCGTCATTGTCATATTGCTCTTTGCATGATCATGTAGTTGATCGTATTTGTGGCAAGGCCACCTTCATAATTTTCAGACATGTCTCTCTTGATTCATTGCATATCCCGGTATACCGCCGGAGGCATTCATATAGAGTCATATCTTGTTCTACATATTGAGTTGTAATCTTTAGTTGTAAGTAAATAAAAGTGTGATGATCTTCATTATTAGAGCATTGTCCCAGTGAGGAAAGGAGGATGGAGACTATGATTCCCCCACAAGTCGGGATGAGACTTCGGACTTTAAAAAAAGAGGCCAAAGAGCCCACCAAATATAAAAAAGAAAGGCCAAATAGAAAAGAGAAAGACCAAATAAAAAATGAGAGAAAAAGAGAGAAGGGACAATGCTACTATCCTTTTTACCACACTTGTGCTTCAAAATAGCACCATGATCTTCATGATAGAGAGTCTCCTATATTGTCACTTTCATATACTAGTGGGAATTTTTCATTATAGAACTTGGCTTGTATATTCCAATGATGGGCTTCCTCAAAGTGCCCTAGGTCTTCGTGAGCAAGCGAGTTGGATGGACACCCACTTAGTTTCTTTTGTTGAGCTTTCATACATTTATAGTCCTAGTGCATCCGTTGCATGGCAATCCCTACTCACTCACATTGATATCTATTAATGGGCATCTCCATAGACCATTGATACGCCTAGTTGATGTGAGACTATCTTCTCCTTTTTGTCTTCTCCACAACCACCATTCTATTCCACACATAGTGCTATGTCCATGGCTCACGCTCATGTATTGCGTGAAAGTTGAAAAAGTTTGAGATTACTAAAGTATGAAACAATTGCTTGGCTTGTCATCGGGGTTGTGCATGATTAAATACTTTGTGTTATGAAGATAGAGCAACAACCAGACTATATGATTTTGTAGGGATAACTTTCTTTAGCCATGTTATTTTGAGAAGACATGGTTGCTTTGATTAGTATGCTTGAAGTATTACTATTTCTTATGTTAATATGAACTTTTATTTTGAATCATTTGGATCTGAACATTCATGCCACAATAAAGAGAACTACATTGAGAATTATGCTAGGTAGCATTCCACATCAAAAATTCTGTTTTTATCATTTACCTACTCGAGGACGAACAGGAATTAAGCTTGGGGATGCTTGATACGTCTCCAACGTATCTATAATTTTTTATTGTTCCATGCTATTATATTATCCATTTTGGATGTTTATGGGCTTTACTTTACACTTTTATATCATTTTTGGGACTAACCTACTAACCGGAGGCCCAGTCCATATTGTTGTTTTCTTGCCTATTTCAGTGTTTCGAAGAAAAGGAATATCAAACGGAGTCCAAACGGAATGAAACCTCCGGGAGTGTTATTTTTGGAACGGAAGCAATCCAGGGGACTTGGAGTGCAAGTCAGGGAAGCTTCAAGGAGGCCACGAGGCAGGGGGCGCGCCCACCCCCTGGGCGCGCCCTCCACCCTCGTGGGCCCCTCGAGGCTCCCCCGACTGACTTCTTTCGCCTATATAAGTCCATATACCCTAAAACCTTCGAAGACAACAATAGATCGGGAGTTCCGCCGCCGCAAGCCTCTGTAGCCACCAAAAAGCTATCGGGAGCCCATTCCGGCACCCTGTCGGAGGGGGAACCCATAACCGGTGTCCATCTTCATCATCCCGGCGCTCTCCATGACGAGGAGGGAGTAGTTCACCCTCGGGGCTGAGGGTATGTACCAGTAGCTATGTGTTTGATCTCTCTATCATGTTCTCTCTATGGCACGATCTTGATGTATCGTGAGCTTTGCTATTATAGTTGGATCTTATGATGTTTCTCCCCCTCTACTCTCTTGTAATGAATTGAGTTTTCCCCTTGAAGTTCTTTTGTTGGATTGAGTCTTTAAGGATTTGAGAACACTTGATGTATGTCTTGTCGTGCTTATCTATGGTGACAATGGGATATCACGGGATCCACTTGATGTATGTTTTGGTGATCAACTTGCGGGTTCAATGAACCTATGCATATGGGTTGGCACATGTTTTCGTCTTGACTCTCCGGTAGAAACTTTGGGGCACTCTTTGAAGTACTTTGTGTTGGTTGAATAGATGAATCTGAGATTGTCTGATGCATATCGTATAATCATGCCCACGGATACTTGACGTGACAATGGAGTATCTAGGTGACAATAGGGTTTTGGTTGATTTGTGTCTTAAGGTGTTGTTCTAGTACGAACTCTATGATAGATTGAACAGAAAGAATAGCTTTGTGTTATTTTACTACGGACTCTTGCATAGATCGAGCAGAAAGAATAACTTTGAGGTGGTTTCATACCCCTACCATAATCTCTTCGTTTGTTCTCCGCTATTAGTGACTTTGGAGTGACTCTTTGTTGCATGTTGAGGGATAGTTATGTGATCCAGTTATGTTATTATTGTTGAGAGAACTTGCACTAGTGAAAGTATGAACCTTAGGCCTTGTTTCCTACAATTGCAATACCGTTTACGCTCACTTTTATCATTAGTTACCTTGCTGTTTTTATAATTTCAGATTACAAAAACCTATATCTACCATCCATATTGCACTTGTATCACCATCTCTTCGCCGAACTAGTGCACCTATACAATTTACCATTGTATTGGGTGTGTTGGGGACACAAGAGACTATTTGTTATTTGGTTGCAGGGTTGCTTGAGAGAGACCATCTTCATCGTACGCCTCCCACGGATTGATAAACCTTAGGTCATCCACTTGAGGGAAATTTGCTACTGTCCTACAAACCTCTGCACTTGGAGGCCCAACAACGTCTACAAGAAGAAGGTTGTGTAGTAGACATCACATCAGTTGATGTAGCTGGAGCTGGTGGAGTGGCTGTTGGAGGTGGCACTGAGGCTATTGTTGCTAGTGCAGAAGTAGCTCTAGTATCTGGCACTGGCACTCCAGCTGACCTCTGACCTCTTGGCACTCGCTGAAAAGCATATGTAGTACCCTGTCCTCTCTTCTCCTCTGCTTCCTCCTGGAGCTGTTCAACTGCAATCTGTATTTCAGTGACTTTCAGATCAAGATCATAGAACTTTGTTTCTATAATCCTCTCCAAGCTTTCCTGATTCTGAGTCAGGGTGGCCAATCCCTTCTCAATCCTCAAAATTGATTGGATCAGATATGCAGTTTGATCTTGTTTTGACTTTGAGAACACCTGAGATGCCTCTTCAACACTTGGCATCCTTGCAGCCTTTTCAACCTTTGCATTTTCTCTCTTCTCTTGTGCTTGCACTGATGAAGGGTCATCCTCATTCATCACAATAGTGTTGTCTTCAAATTCTGGGTGCAAAGGTAAATGCTCCTTGTCCAACAAGTAAGTGCCTGTGCCCATCTTGGAGTTGATGAGCACCTGAATATGTGGATCATACCCACAAGATCTTTTCTAATCAGCCGTTGTCCTTTTGATTGTCTCTACAATCAGACTCATGACCTTGAATTTTTGAGGCACATCAAATATTAGCAACAAGTTGATGGAATGTCCTCTAATCATCTTGTGATCTCCATACTTGGGTAGCAGAGTATGCCTTAAGATGGTGTTGATAGTAGGCAGACCAGACAACAAATAATGTACAGATCCAATCTTGTGTTTCTCCAAAGCTTTGTCCGGGATCTCCTTGTACATATTTGCCATTGAGTTATGGTCTTTATTCTTCTTGGCATAAACATCCAAATCATCTTTATGCTCTTCAGGGGCATTTATCAACTTGGACCATTCATCAACAGTTGACTGGTACCTTGTACCTTCAGACATCCAAACAATCAAAACAACAAGTGGATGTCCTCGAATGAGTAAAATATGCAGTCAACATGCTCACACAATAAAATGGCAAAACGAAATATGTGGCAAAGCATGCACAAACACTCTAGCATCTATCAAGCAATTGGCGATGACTAGGTCATCTATATATGAGTATATTGACTTAGAAGTCAAATGAGAAAATTTGATCATAGGTCATACTCATCATTTAAGCACAAGTGGGGTTACCACTTTTACATAAAGCATTGTTGTGTTCACACCATTAGAGTTGCTTTAGCTCAATTCTTAGAGTAAAGCTCCCCCTAGATGTGATATCCCCCCTAAGAGGGATGAACTAACCTTTGGTTTTGTCGATGATGACTTCATGTAGATGTTGAAGATGTGGATGCTCAATGTTGATGTAGATCATTTCGAGAAATCCATTGAAGTGAGTTGCACTTTAAATACCTACACGGGTTAGTCCCACAAGGAACAAACAAGGATATCCATAGACATAGAGTGATGTACACATAGATGATGTCCATGAAGGCATTAGGTTACTTTGTCCCTTGTCTTACTAACAAGAGGGTTTGTGACTCCTTGAACTAGTGCATGATGTGGAAGATGTTTGCACTTGTCCTTGCCAAAATGATATGAGTGAAGTATGTTGGCGGAGTCACCCTCAAGAACTCTGTAGTTCTTCTTCTTAGGGATCCACATCATCTTGATGGGAATCCTTGGAGTTGTGATCGTACTTGATGAAGTAGAACTTGATGTAGTCTTGGGAACCCACTTGACCAAGGCCTTAGGAGATTCTTCAAATACATCAATCTCCTCTTGAAGCTTGTCCTTACCTTTTTGCTTGTGGTCTTGTGGCGGAAGGTCATATTGAGCTTGTGTCCCTTGGAAGGAAGTAGGATCATACTTCTCTTGTTGAGGAACAAACTTCGTCTTGGGGTATTGATCTTCTTACCACTCAACTCCATTGGCATTGAACTTTCGTTCAAAGCCAACACCTTGATTCTTCCGGTGCCTTCCTTGCTTGCGTACAATTTCCTCAAATTGCTTACTTCCGGCAAGGCTCTTGTAAACACCTTTCTCTATAATTCCCTTCAATAAGCTATTTTCTTGCTCAAGTGTAACTTGGCTAAGAGAATCGTTAGTGGAATCAAGAGAACTACTAGAAGCAACAACATTGGATTTAGCACGATTATTGTTACTACTAGATGAAGAATATTTCTTACTCTTTTTGCTAGATTTAACTTGTGGCATGTAAGTAGACAAGAGTAAATGCTTGGCAGTGTAAGAAGAACTTTTCTTGCGAAGATCATCATTGATAGCTTTTAAGAACCCATGCTCTTGCTCAAGGTTGAGCTTTTCAAAGCGTAGATTTTCATGAGTCTTTAAAAACTCTCGATGATCTTCCAAGGTAGTTTCATGAGCTAACTTAAGAGTGTTTAGTTCTTTAGTTAGACGCTCAATCTCTTTCTTATCATTGTCATTCATTTTATCTTGATTATCATGATTAATAGCAAGTTCATCATAGTTTTCATCACTAGATTTGTCAACAAGTAAATCATCATCACCTAGCAAATCATCTTCATCACTATTGAAATCAACATACTCGAGGTGTGATACCTTTGGGCCTTTAGCCATGAAGCATCTTCCAATTCCTTCATTTGGTGAGTCAAATATGTCGTAGGAGTTGGTTGACACAAGTGCTAGATCGGCAACACCTTCATCTTGAGTATGTTCGGAGTCGGAGTGATAATTTCTTTCGGAGTGATGGTCGGAGTCGGAGCCGGATACCCATTCACCAACATGAGCTTGATGTCTTTGTTTTGTGTAGCTCTTTGATGATTTGTCCTTCCTTTCCGAATCCTTGCTTCTCCGAGAGGTTATTCGTTCATAATGATCATCTCTACTCCTTCTCTCTCTTGGTGGTGATTCTTCTCTTCTACTTCTCCTTTTGGGTGAATCTTCTCTTTTTTTGTAGGGAGTTGTACACTCATTGGAGTAGTCAACTTTGCATGCATGTGTATCGTGTTGAGAATATGTTATGTGATAGCTATATTGTCGAATTTGCTTATGATCCTACATGTAATTATTATGAGAGAGGAAAATATGGACGTAGAAATTTTTATCTTACTAAATTACCACTCGTCATGTTGAGATTGCTATCGTCTCTTTCTTCTTCCTTGCATATGCTAGTTTTTGATTGCCTTGAAAATTTGTTTGCTTATATTATGCCTATGCATAGGAAGTATGTTAGACTTAAATGTGTTTGTCACATGTTTTATGATGCTCTCTTTATGCTTCAATTCTTGTCTTTCGTGTGAGCATCATTGAAATCCCAATGCCTAGCTAAAAAGGCTTTAAAGAAAAGCGCTTGTTGGGAGACAACCCAATATTTTTCCTTGCTGTAAATTTTGTTTCTACTTTCTGTTTAGATGTGTTTTCATATTTTATTTACTGTTTGTGCCAAGTAGAACCTATAGGATAACCTATGATATGAGTTGATTTGATTCTTCTGAAAAACAGAAACTTTGTGCTCACGAGGAAAAATTCAATAAATCATAGGAACGAGATTTTGCATTGATTATTTTTGCTGCTGTTAAATAAACAAAATTTTTAGGACATCCTATTTTCGTAGGATTTTTAAGGTTCCAGAAGTTTGCGTTAGCTACAGATTTCTGCAAACTGTTATGTTTTTGACAGATTCTGTTTTTCGTGTGTTGTTTGCTTATTTTGATGCATCTATGGCTAGTATGTAAGGGTATGAACCATAGAGAACTTGGAATAAAGTAGGTTTAACACCAATATAAATAAAGAATGAGTTCATTACAGTACCTTATGTGGTGGTTTTGTTTTCTTTCACTAACAGAGCTTATGAGATTTCCTGTTGAGTTTTGTGTTGTGAAGTTTTCAAGTTTTGGGTAAATATTTGATGGACTATGGAATAAAGGGTGGAAAAAGCTTAAGCTTGGGGATGCCCAAAGCACCCCAAGATATTCAATAATAGCGAAAAGCCTAAGCTTGGGGATGCCCCCGGAAGGCATCCCCTCTTTCGTCTTCATTCATTGGTAACTTTACTTGGAGCTATATTTTTATTCGCTACATGATATGTGTTTTGCTTGGAGCATCGTGTATTATATTAGTCTTTGCTTTTTAGTTTACCACAATCATCATTGCTGTAACACACCTTTTGGGAAAAGCCTACTTGATTGAAATTTATTAGAATACTCTATGTGATTCACTTATACCTTTTGAGCTAGATAGTTTTTGCTCTAGTGCTTCACTTATATCTTTTAGAGCACGTAGGTGGATTAATTTTGAAGAAATTGTTGTTCTCTTATGCTTAACTTATATTATTTTGAGAGTCTTTTAGAACAGCATGGTATTTTCTATGGTTATAAATTGGTCCTAGGATGATGAGCATCCAAGTTGGGTATAATAAAAACTATCATAGGAAGTGAATTGGATGCTATGATCAACTTGATACTTGATAATTGTTTCGAGATAGGGAGGTATAGTGATATTAAAGTCATGATAGTTGGGTGATTATGAATTTAAATAATGCTTGTGTTGAAGTTAGCAAGTCCCGTAGCATGCACGTATGGTTAAAGTTGTGTAACAAATTTGAAGCATGAAGTGTACCTGGCTTGTGCATCCTTATGAGTGGCGGTCAGGGACGAGCGATGGTCTTTTCCTACCAATATATCCCCCTAGGAGAATGCGCGTAGTGCTTGGTTTTTTATGACTTCTAAATTTTTGCAATAAGTATATGAGTTCTTTTGACTAATGTTGAGTCCATGGATTATACGCACTTTTACCTTTCCATCATTGCTAGCCTCTTCGATACCGTGCATTGCCCTTTCTCACCTTGAGAGTTGGTGCAAACTTCGCCGGTGCATCCAAACCCCGTGATATGATACGCTCTACCACACATAAACCTCCTTATATCTTCCTCAAAACAGCCACCATACCTACCTATTTATGGCATTTCCATAGCCATTCCGAGATATATTGCCATGCAACTTTCCACCGTTCCGTTCATCATCATCATGACATACATTACTTTTGTCATATTGCCATTGCATGATCATGTAGTTGACATCGTATTTGTGGCAAAGCCACCATGCATAATTTATATACATGTCACTCTTGATTCATTGCACCATCCCGGTACACCGCCGGAGGCATTCTTATAGAGTCATATCTTGTTCTAGTTTCGAGTTGTAATTCATGTGTTGTAATCAATAAAAGTGTGATGATCATCATTATTAGAGGATTGCCCAAAAAGAAAAAAAAAGAAAGGCCAAAAGAAAAAAAAGAAAGGCCAAAGAAAAAAAAGAAAAAAAGGAAATAAGTAAAGGGGCAATGCTACTATCTCTTTTTCCACACTTGTGCTTCAAAGTAGCACCTTGTTCTTCATGTAATGAGTCGCATATATATCGTGCTTCAAAGTAGCGCCATGTTTTCATGTAGAGAGTCTCATGTGTTGTCACTTTCATATACTAGTGGGAATCTTTCATTATAGAACTTGGCTTGTATATTCCTATGATGGGCTTCCTCAAATGCCCTAGGTGTTCGTGAGCAAGCAAGTTGGATGCACACCCACTAGTTTTCTTTTGTTGAGCTTTCATTCATTTATAGCTCTAGTGCATCCGTTGCATGGCAATCTCTACTCCTCATGTTGACATCAATTGATGGGCATTCCCATAGCCCGTTGATTATCCTCGTCAATGTGAGACTTTCTCCTTATTTTGTCTTCTCCACACAATCCCCAATCATTATTCTATTCCACCCATAGTGCTATATCCATGGCTCACGCTCATGTATTGCGTGAAGGTTGAAAAAGTTTGAGATTATTTAAGTACGAAACAATTGCTTGGCTTGTCATCGGGGGTATAGAAGTTGGGAACATCTTTGTGTGATGAAAATGAAACATAGCCTAACTATATGATTTTGTAGGGATGAACTTTATTTAGCCATGTTATTTTGAGAAGACATGATTGCTTTTATTAGTATGCTTGAAGTATTGCTATTCCTTTTGTCAATATGAACTTTTATTTTGAATCACTTGGATCCGAACATTCATGCGACAATAAAGAGAAATTACATTGAGAATTATTCTAGGTAGCATTCCACATCAAAAATTCTATTTTTATCATTTACCTACTAACCGGAGGCCCAACCCGTATTGCTGTTTTTTTTGCCTATTTCAGTATTTCGAAGAAAAGGAATATCAAACGGAGTCCAAACAGAATGAAACCTTCGGAAGCGTGATTTTTCGAACGAACGTGATCCAGAGGACTTGGAGTGCAAGTCAAGAAGCAGCCGAGGCAGCCACGAGAGGGTAGGGCGCCCCCCCTATAGGGCGCGCCCCCTGTCTCGTGGGCCCCTCGGGCGGCCACCGATGTACTTCTTCCTCCTATATAAGCCTACATACCCCAAAAACATCCAGAGAGCCACCGAAGAAATATTTCCACCACCGTAACCTCCTGTATCCGCGAGATCCCATCTTGGAGCCGTCGCTGGCGTTCTGTCGGAGCGGGATTCCACCATGGAGGGCTTCTACATCAACACCATAGCCCCTCCGATGAGTTGTGAGTAGTTTACCACAGACCTTCGGGTCCATAGTTATTAGCTAGTTGGCTTCTTCTCTCTTTTTTGGATCTCAATACAATGATCTCCCCCTCTCTTGTGGAGATCTATTCAATGTAATCTCTTTTTGCGGTGTGTTTGTCGAGATCCGATGAATTGTGGGTTTATGATCAAGTTTATCCATGAATAATATTTGAATCTTCTCTGAATTCTTTTATGTATGATTGAGTTATCTTTGCAAGTCTCTTCGAATTATCAGTTTGGTTTGGCCTACTAGATTGATCTTTCTTGCCATGGGAGAAGTGCTTAGCTTTGGGTTCAATCTTGCAGTGTTCTTACCTAGTGGCAGAAAGGGCTGCAAGACACGTATTGTATTGTTGCCATCGAGGATAAAAAGATGGGGTTTATATCATATTGCTTGAGTTTATCCCTCTACATCATGTCATCTTTCTTAATGCGTTACTCTGTTCTTATGAACTTAATACTCTAGATGCATGCTGGATAGCACTCGAAGTGTGGAGTAATAGTATACATGATCATGCCTAGATAACGTCATAATTATTCGCTTTTCTATCAATTGCTCGACAGTAATTTGTTCACCCACCGTAATACTTATGCTATCTTGAGAGAAGCCACTAGTGAAACCTATGGCCCCCGGGTCTATTCTTTATCATATTTGCTTTCAATCTACTTTTATTTGCATCTATTTTCTGCATCTATATTATAAAATACCAAAATATATATTTATCTTATCATATTATCTCTATCAGATCTCACTTTTGCAAGTGGCCGTGAAGGGGTTTACAACCCCTTTATCGCGTTGGTTGCGAGTTCTTTGTTTGTTTGTGTAGGTTCGTGGGACTTGTTGAGGAGCCTCCTACTGGATTGATACCTTGGTTCTCAAAAACTGAGGGAAATACTTATGCTACTATGCTGCATCACCCTTTCCTCTTCAAGGAAAACCAACGCAAGCTCAAGACATAGCATATAGCAGCGGAATGTAAAACATTGCACATGAAGGTAAATGGAGGAGTTTGGAGGGAGCAAACGCAATATAGACACGGAGATTTTTTCCATGGTTCCGACAGGTGGTGCTATCGTACATCCACATTGATGGAGACTTCAACCCACGAAGGGTAACAGTTGCGCTAGTCCACGAAGGGCTCCACCCACGAAGGGTCCACGAAGGGCTCCACCCATGAAGGGTCCACGAAGAAGCAACCTTGTCTATCCCACCATGGCCATCGCCCACGAAGGACTTGCCTCACTAGGGTAGATCTTCACGAAGTAGGCGATCTCCTTGCCCGTACAAACTCCTTGGTTCAACTCCACAATCTTGACGGAGGCTTCCAAGTGACACCTAACCAATCTAGGAGACACCACTCTCCAAAAGGTAATAGATGGTGTGTTGATGATGAACTCCTTGCTCTTGTGCTTCAAATGATAGTCTCCCCAACACTCAACTCTCTCTCATAAATCTGGATTTGGTGGAAAGATGATTTGAGTGGAAAGCAACTTGGGGAAGGCTAGAGATCCAGATTCTTGTGGTTGGAATGGAATATCTTGATCTCAACACATGAGTAGGTGGTTCTCTCTCAGAAAATGTATGCTGGAAGTGTAGGCACGTTCTGATGGCTTTCCTCACGAATGAAGAGTGGGTGGAGGGGTATATATAGACTCCACACAAAATCTAACCGTTACACACCATTCACCAATCTTGGTGGGTGATGACCCACAACTATAGGGGATCTATTGTAGTCCTTTCAATAAGTAAGAGTGTCGAACCCAACGAGGAGCAGAAGGAGATGATAAGCGGTTTTCAGTAAGGTTTTCTGCAAGCACTAAAATTGTAGGTGATAGATAGTTTTGTGATAAGATAAATAGTAACGAGTAACAAATAAACAAAGTAAATAAAGTCCAATAAGGTGTCCCAATCCTTTATGTAGCAAAGGATAAGACTGGACAATTTCTATTAATGAGAAAGGAGCTCCCGAGGACACATGGGAATTATCGTCAAGCTAGTTTTCATCACGCTCATATGATTCACGTTCGGTACTTTGATAATTTGATATGTGGGTGGACCGGTGCTTGGGTACTGCCCTTACTTGGACAAGCATCCCACTTATGATTAACCCCTATTGCAAGCATCCGCAACTACAACAAAAGCATTAAGGTAAACCTAACCATAGCATGAAACATGTGGATCCAAATCAGCCCCTAACGAAGCAACGCATAAACTAGGGTTTAAGCTTCTGTCACTCTAGCAACCCATCATCTACTTATTACTTCCCTATGCCCTCCTCTAGGCCTAATAATGGTGAAGTGTCATGTAGTCGACGTTCACATGACACCACTAGAGGAGAAGACAACATACATCTCATCAAAATATCGAACGAATACCAAATTCACATGACTACTAATAGCTAGACTTCACCCATGTCCTCAGGAACAAACGTAACTACTCACAAAGCATATTCATGTTCATAATCAGAGGTGTAATAATATGCATTAAGGATCTGAACATATGATCTTCCACCAAGTAAACCAATAAGTATCGACTACAAGGAGTAATCAACACTACTAGCAACCCACAGGTACCAATTTGTGGTTTTGGATACAAGATTGGATACAAGATATGAACTAGGGTTTGAGAGGAGATGGTGCTAGTGAAGATGTTGATGAAGATTGATCCCCTCCCGATGAGAGGATCGTTGGTGCTGACGTTGGTGATGATTTCCCCCTCCCGGAGGGAAGTGTCCCCGGCAGAACAGCTCTGCCAGAGCCCTAGATTGGTTCCGCCAAGGTTCCGCCTCGTGGCGGCGGAGTTTCGTCCCGTAAGCTTGCCCCCGATTTTTTCCATGGTAAAAGCGATGATATATCAGAAGATGGACACCGGAGGCCCACCAGGGGGCCCAGGAGATAGGGGGCGCGCCCTATAGGGGGGCGCCCCCTGTCTCCTGGACAGGGTGTGGGCCCCCTGGTGTATTTCTTTCGCTCAGAAATTCTTATTAATTCCAAGAAGTTGTTTCATGGAGTTTCAGGACTTTTGGAGCTGTGCAGAATAGGTTTCCAACGTTTGCTCCTTTTCCAGCCAGAATTCCAGCTGCCGGCATTCCCCCTCTTCATGGTAAACCTTGTAAAATAAGAGAGAATAGCCATAAATATTGAGATATAATGTGTAATAACAGCCCATAATGCAATAAATATTGATAAAAAAGCATGATGCAAAATGGATGTATCAACTCCCCCAAGCTTAGACCTCGCTTGTCCTCAAGAGGAAGCCGATATCGAAAAATATGTTCACATGTTTAGAGATAGAGGTGTCGATAAAAATAAAATACGGACATGAGGGCATCATGATCATTCTTATAACAGTAACATGTATAGATTCCATTATATAATTTCTTATGCTCAAGTAACAATCAATTCACAATATCAAGTATGGTTCACAAACTTCATTAAGAACTAACAAACTATAATCTCAGTCATTGAAGCAATCACAATTTATCATAACATCAGAAAGAGTCAACAATAGAGCTTTTCAGCAAGTCCACATACTCAACTATCATATAGTCTTCTACAATTGCTAACACTCACGCAATACTTGTGGTTATGGAGTTTCAGACGGACACTGAGAAAGATAGGGGCTTATTGTGTTGCCTCCCAATGTATTCACCTTTAGGTGATGTCAACAATAATAGCCCATGCTAACAAACATCCAATTGGATATATATATCACGATCTTTCAAACACGAGGAGCTTGCCAAAGGATAAAATGAAAAAGGGAAAGGTGAAGATCACCTTGACTCAAGCACAAAATAAAAGCATAAAGTAAGAACATGAAGTAAAATATAGGCCCTTCGCAGAGGGAAGCAGAGGTTGTCATGCGCTTTTAGGGTTGGATACACAAAATCTTAGTACGAAAGAACGTCACTTTATATGTCACTTGTGTATGGACCTTTATTTTGCAGTCCGTCGCTTTTATTGCTTCCATAACAAGATCGTATAAAGCTTATTTTCTCCACACTAATAAGTCATGCATATTTAAGGAGCAATTTTTATTGCTTGCACCAATGACAACTTACTCGAAGGATCTTACTCAATCCATAGGTAGATATGGTGGACTCTCATGGCAAAACTGGGTTTAAGGGTATTTGGAAGCACAAGTAGTATCTCTACTTGGTGCTAGGAGTTTGGCTAGGATGAGGGGGAAAGGCAAGCTCAACATGTTCGGAAGGTCAATGACAACATACTTTAATTGAGATGTGAGAAAACATAAACCATTATGTTGTCTTCCTTGTCCATCGTCAACTCTTTTAGCATGTCATACTTAATGAGTGCTCACAATCATAAAAGATGTCCAAGATAGTGTATTTATATGTGAACCTCTCTTCCCTTATTACTTCCTATTAATTGCAACGATGACCAAAACTACGTTTATCAACTCTCAACAACCTTTATGCCTCATACTTTCTATGTGTGAAGTTATTACTATCCATAAGATAAATAGGAACTCTTTTATTATTTTTATTCTTTCTATTTTTCTCAAGATCATAGCAACAAAGCAAAAGCCCTTGACTCAACACTAATCTTTATTATAGATAACTCATGGACTCGATTACAAAAAGAGAGCACTAAGCAAAACTCAAACTACTTGATATCAAAACTTCAATCTACTAGATCAAGAAACTACTAAAAGGATCGAACTAAATAAAATGGTAAAGATAGGAGTGTGATGGTGATACGATACCGGGGCACCTCCCCCAAGCTTGGCAGTTGCCAAGGGGAGTGCCCATACCCATTGTGATTATGTCCTCGTAGGTGATGGAGGTGGTGGTGTTGTTGCATTTTTCTTCTCTAGCTTGCGTCTGAGGCTAAAACTTTCCTCCCTCAGATCCTCATTCTTGAGCTCAAGTTCCATTATCTTTTTGCATAAAGCCGCCTTGCTGTCCTGCAAAAAACATGGTGGGATAGATTGAACCTTAGGGAGGCTTGACTTCTTGAACTCCATATGCATATCGCCAGGTTGAGGTAGTGGATCGTCCTCTTCATCGGAGCTTGTCTCCTCCTTCCCCTTTTGATGATAATCCTCTTCTTCCTCCGTGGTCTAGCCATAATGTTCCACATCCCCATATGCTTTTGGGTTTGCGATGTAGTCAGCCATATAGCTCTCTCCCTCCGAATCTTGGGACGACATCTTGCTCCAAATCTGCAACAGGAAACAGCTCAAAATGAAAACAGAGGATATTTGCGTGAAATAGTGGTCAAAACCTCCGGGAGTATATATAATGAATTTTTACCGACCAAAATATGTAAGGTGCAAGAAAACGGAGTCCGGGAGGCACACGAGGTGCCCACGAGATAGGGGGGCATGCCCAGTAAGGGGGGGGGCGCCCTCCACTCTCGTGGGAGCCTCGTGTCCCTTTCGGACTACTTCTTTCTTCTTAAAATTCTTAAATAGTCCAAAACTGATAAAAATTGCCATTGGAGTTGTTTTGGAGTCGGTTTACTTACCGTGCCACATACCTATTCTTTTTCGGAGTTTGGAACGTTCTGGAAAGTGTCCCTTATGTATTCCTCCGGGGTTCGGTTTCAATAATATTAGTTTCAACATTAATAGGATTACCTGAAATATAATGTTTAATTCTTTGACCGTTTACCACCCTTGGACTCGTGCCTTCGAAGTTGTTGATTTTTATGGCACCAGAACGATAGACCTCCTCGATAACGTAAGGACCTTCCCATTTAGAGAGAAGCTTTCCTGCAAAAAATCTTAAGCGAGAGTTGAATAATAACACATAATCACCTACCTTAAATTCACGTTTTTGTATCCTTTTATCATGCCAGCGCTTGACTTTTTCTTTGAATAGCTTGGCATTCTCATAAGCTTGGGTTCTCCACTCATCAAGTGAGCTAATATCAAACAACCTCTTCTCACCGGCAAGTTTGAAGTCATAGTTGAGATCTTTAATAGCCCAATATGCCTTATGTTCAAGTTCAAGAGGTAAATGACATGCTTTTCCATAAACCATCTTATACGGAGACATGCCCATAGGATTTTTGTATGCAGTTCTATAGGCCCATAATGCATCATCAAGTTTTTTGGACCAATTATTTCTAGATCTACTCACAGTCTTTTGCAAAATTAATTTGAGCTCTCTATTGCACAACTCTACTTGACCACTAGACTGCGGATGATAAGGAGATGCAATTCTATGATTGACATCATACTTAGCTAGCATATTACGGAAAGCACCATGAATAAAATGTGAACCGCCATCAGTCATAAGATATCTAGGGACTCCGAACCTCGGAAAAATAACTTCTTTAAGCATTTTGATAGAAGTGTTATCATCAGCACTACTAGTTGGAATAGCTTCTACCCACTTATTAATGTAATCAATAGCAACTAAAATATGTGTATAACCATTAGAGGCAGGAAAAGGTCCCATATAATCAAAGCCCCAAACATCAAACGGTTCAATAACAAGAGAATAATTCATAGGCATTTCTTGACGTCTACTAATGTTACCTACTCTTTGGCATTCATCACAAGATAAGACAAACTTACGAGCATCTTTGAAGAGAGTAGTCCAATAAAAACCAGATTGTAGTACCTTGTGTGCAGTTCTATCTCCAGCATGGTGTCCTCCATAGGATTCAGAATGACACTTATGTAGGATCTGTTCCTGTTCATGCTCAGGCACACAACGTCTAATAACACCATCTACTCCTTCTTTATAAAGGTGCGGGTTATCCCATAAGTAATGTCTTAAATCACAAAAGAACTTTTTCTTTTGCTGGTATGTGAAACTAGGCGGTATAAATTTAGCAACAATGTAATTAGCATAATCAGCATACCAAGGAGCAGTACGAGAAGCATTGATGACCGATAATTGTTCATCAGGAAAGCTATCATTAATAGGCAGTGGGTCATTAAGAACATTCTCTAACCTAGACAAGTTATCTGCAACGGGGTTCTCGGCTCCCTTTCTATCAATAATATGCAAGTCAAATTATTGGAGCAAGAGAACCCATCTAATGAGTCTAGGCTTAGCATCTTTCTTTTCCATAAGATATTTAATAGCAGCATGATCAGTGTGAATAGTAACTTTGGAATCAATAATATAAGGTCTAAACTTATCACATGCAAACACAACTGCTAAGAACTCTTTCAGTAGTAGCCTAATTTCTCTGGGCACTATCAAGAGTCTTACTAGCATACTGGATAACATTCAATTTCTTATCGACTCTTTGCCCTAGAATAGCACCTACACCAAAATCACTAGCGTCACACATAATTTCAAAAGGTAAATTCCAATCAGGTGGCTGAACAATAGGTGTAGTGATCAAAGCTTTCTTAAGTGTTTCAAATGCTTCTATGCAATCATCATTAAAGACAAAAGGAATATCTTTTTGCAATAAATTAGTCAGAGGCCTAGAGATTTTAGAGAAGTCCTTAATGAACCTCCTATAAAAATCGGCATAAAGTGACACTTTTCCCAATTCAGGACGAGACTAGTGTCTTCGCATCTCTGCAAAACTCGATCAAGGTTGCTCAAACAATCATCAAAATAGGATCCATAAACTGAGAAGTCATCCATGAATACCTCACTCATCTTTTCACAAAAAATCAGAGAATATAGCCATCATGCATATTTGAAAGGTAGCAGGTGCATTACATAAACCAAAAGGCATACGTCTATAAGCAAAAGTACCAAAAGGGCAAGTAAAAGTAGTTTTAGATTGATCCTTCGCTGACACAGGTATCTGAGAGAAACCAGAATAACCATCTAGAAAGCAGAAATGTGTGTGTTTGGATAGTCTTTCTAGCATTTGATCAATAAAAGGTAAAGGGTAATGATCTTTCTTAGTAGCATTATTTAACTTACGGAAATCAATTACCATCCTATAACCTATAATAATTCTTTGCGGGATCAATTCATCTTTATCATTAGGAACAACGGTACCTCCCTTTTTAGGAACACAATGGACAGGGCTTACCCATTCACTATCAGCAACGGGATAAATAATACCTGCCTCAAGGAGCTTTAATATCTCCTTTCTTACCACTTCCTTCATTTTGGGATTTAATCGTCTTTGAGGATCTCTAACTGGTTTGGCATCATCCTCCAATGTAATTTTGTGTTGACATAACGTGGGACTAACGCCCTTAAGATCATCCAGAGTATATCCAATAGCAGCTCGGTGCTTCTTCAGAGTTTTCAATAATCTTTCTTCTTCTTTCTCTGAAAGGTTAGCACTAATAATAACAGGATATATTTCTTTTTCATCAAGATAAGCATACTTAAGATTGTCAGGTAAAGGTTTGAGTTCAAACACGGGATCACCCTTGGGTGGAGGGGGATCCCCAAGAATTTCAATGGGGAGGTTATGTTTCAGCATAGGTTCCTGTTTAAGGAACACTTCATCTATTTCCCTTCTTTCTTTCATAAACATATCATTTTCATGATCTAGCAAATATTGTTCTAACGGATCAGTAGGAGGCACGGCAATAGAAGCAAGACCAATTATTTCATCTTTACTAGATAATTCTTTATCACGGGGTTGTCTACAAAATTTAGCAAAATTAAACTCATGAGTCATATCATCTAAGCCAATCGTAACAACATCCTTTTTGCAATCAATCGTAGCTTTAACAGTGTTCAAGAAGGGTCTACCAAAAATAATGGGACAAAAATCATCTTGTGGGGAACCAAGAACAAGGAAATCAGCAGGGTATTTAACCTTCGCACACAAAACTTCAACATCTCTAACAATCCCAACAGGTTTAATGGTATCCCTATTAGCAAGCTTAATAGTAACATCAATGTCTTCTAATTCAACGGGTGCAATGTCATGCATAATTTCTTTATATAAGTCATAGGGTATTGCACTAGCACTAGCACCCATATCACATAAGCCATGATAACAATGATCTCCTATTTTAACAGAAATAACAGGCATGCCTACAACAGGCCTATGTGTCTTAGCGTCTGGTTTTGCAATATTAGCAGCTTCATCATAGAAATAAATAACATGCCCATCTAAATTATCATCCAAGAGATCTTTAACAATAGAAATACTAGGTTCAACATTAATTTGCTCAGGAGGTGTATACGTCCTAGTATTACTCTTACGAACAACAGTCAAAGCTTTAGCATGATCCTTTATGCTAACAGGAAAAGGAGGTTTTTCACATAAGCAGTAGGAACAATAGGATCACTATAGGTAATAGTCTTTTCTTCAACTGTAATAGGTGCAACTACTTTAACTTCAACAGGAGGATTATATTTAAACCACTTCTCTTTAGGGAGATCAACGTGAGTAGCAAAAGATTCACAGAAAGAAGCTACTATCTCAGAGTCAAGTCCATACTTAGCGCTAAATCCACGAAAACATTGGTATCCATAAAAGATTTAACACAATCGAACTTAGATGTCATACCTGACTCCTTACCATTGTCGGAACCCCAATCTTCAGAGTTGCGTTTAATTCTTTCCAATAAGTCCCATTTGAAATCAATAGTCTTCAGCATATATGAACCAGCACAGGAAGTATCGAGCAGGTTGCGATTATCAAGAGAAAGCCGAGCATAAAAATTTTGAATAATCATTTCCCGAGAGAGCTCATGATTGGGGCATGAATATAACATTGACTTAAGCCTCCCCCAAGCTTGAGCGATGCTTTCTCCTTCGCGAGGCCAGAAATTATATATGTAATTACGATCACGATGAACAAGATGCATAGGATAGAACTTCTGGTGAAATTCCAACTTCAATCGCTTATAATTCCAAGATCTCGTATCATCACATAGCCTATACCATGTCAATGCATCTCCCTTCAAAGATAAAGGGAAGACCTTCCTTTTGACAACATCATCGGGAATACCTGCAAGCTTAAATAATCCACAAACTTCATCCACAAAGGTAAGGTGTAAATCGGGATGCAATGTTCCGTCTCCTGCAAATGGATTAGCTAGCAGTTTCTCTA
This sequence comes from Triticum dicoccoides, assembly GCF_002162155.2. Lineage (NCBI taxonomy): Eukaryota > Viridiplantae > Streptophyta > Magnoliopsida > Poales > Poaceae > Triticum > Triticum dicoccoides. The sequence continues at coordinate 644,764,481 of NC_041381.1, read as the reverse complement.
TCATACCCGAAGGAATCTCAAAGTAAATATTTTCATAAAGTTCAGTAGGTTGAGGAGCAACTCTTTGCTCTTCTGGTTGGGGTGAAGATACCCTAAACAAGCCCCTCAAAGGATTAGTTTCCATAGTGACAAGTAACAGAAAATTTCAGCACACTATATAAATGTTTCCTTACCAAGTTCCACACACCAAAAGCGCTACACACCTAGGCAACGGAGCCAGAAAAGAGTCTTGATGACCCACAAGTGTAGGGGATCTATCGTAGTCCTTTCGATAAGTAAGAGTGTCGAACCCAACGAGGAGCAGAAGGAAATGATAAGCGGTTTTCAGTAAGGTTTTCTGCAAGCACTGAAATTGTTGGTGATAGATAGTTTTGTGATAAGATAAATAGTAACGAGTAACAAGTAAACAAAGTAAATAAAGTGCAGCAAGGTGGCCCAATCCTTTATGTAGCAAAGGATAAGCCTGGACAATTTCTAATAATGATAAAGGAGCTCCCGAGGACACCAGGGAATTATCGTCAAGCTAGTTTTCATCACGCTCATATGATTCGCGTTCGGTACTTTGATAATTTGATATGTGGGTGGACCGGTGCTTGGGTACTGCCCTTACTTGGACAAGCATCCCACTTATGATTAACCCCTATTGCAAGCATCCGCAACTACAACAAAAGTATTAAGGTAAACCTAACCATAGCATGAAACATGTGGATCCAAATCAGCCCCTAACGAAGCAACGCATAAACTAGGGTTTAAGCTTCTGTCACTCTACCGACCCATCATCTACTTATTACTTCCCTATGCCCTCCTCTAGGCCCAATCATGGTGAAGTGTCATGTAGTCGATGTTCACATGACACCACTAGAGGAGAAGACAACATACATCTCATCAAAATATCGAACGAATACCAAATTCACATGACTACTAATAGTAAGACTTCACCCATGTCCTCAGGAACAAACGTAACTACTCACAAAGCATATTCATGTTCATAATCATAGGTGTAATAATATGCATTAAGGATCTGAACATACGATCTTCCACTAGGGGCCCACTAGGGGCCCACTAGGGGCCCAGGAGATAGGGGGCGCGCCCTATAGGGGGGCGCCCCCTGTCTCCTGGACAGGGTGTGGGCCCCCTGGTGTATTTCTTTCGCTCAGAAATTCTTATTCATTCCAAAAATTTGTTTCGTGGAGTTTTAGGACTTTTGGAGCTGTGCAAAATAGGTTTCCAATGTTTGCTCCTTTTCCAGCCAGAATTCCAGCTGCCGGCATTCCCCCTCTTCATGGTAAACCTTGTAAAATAAGAGAGAATAGCCATAAATATTGAGATATAATGTGTAATAACATCCCATAATGCAATAAATATTGATATAAAAGCATGATGCAAAATGGACGTATCAGTGGGACCGAATTAGAAAACTCGGTCAGACCGATTCAGTTCCAAATGTGAACGTTAAGCTTTCGGTGGGACCGACAAGTCAACTCGGTGGGACCGATTTTATTAGGGTTAGGGCATAACATAATCTCGGTGAGACCGATTACACAAACTCGGTGAGACCGACTTTGGTAATAAGCTAACCAGAGAGTTGGTCGATCTGGCAAACTCGATGGGACCGAATCACTCATTTCGGTGAGACCAAAATGTCATGAAGGGGAAACAGAGTGTTTGGATTGCGAACTCGGTGGGACCGATCGCTCATCTCGGTTAGACCGAAACGTTACGAAGGGAAACAGAGAGATTGCAATCCCATCTCGGTGAGACCGAGAACCCTATCGGTGAGACCGAAGTGATAAGGGTTTCTGGCAGTGGCTATTGAAAGAACATGCGGTGCCCCCATGTTTGGTTTTGGTAATTGATGAAAATCTCTATGGACTAATGGTTGCCTTGAGTTTTATTTGAAGGATTTGTCCATAGGCTTTTCTTGCAGCCCATTCGTTGGTTTCAAGGAGAGTTTGTGATGACCAAGGTGCCATTTAAGGAATTACCTAAAGATTGGTCATGTGAGAGGTTGATCAAGACTAAGTCAAGAGTGAATCAAGTTGATCAACTCACAAAGCGTAGAAGGTGTACCGAGAGGGATCAAGTGATCCCATGGTATGGTACGTGTTCATGGGCATGCATCAAGAGGAAGATATCACTCAACCCATGGAGAAGAAACATCAAGATTGCTGTGTGCAAGTTTAAGTGGAGCATCATCAAGAGACCAAATGCTTGAAGCTTGCCGTCCATTTTGGTGTCAATGGACTTGTGAAGATGTGCCGAAGAGTGGCTCACCCATAGTGGAGTATGAGGGAGCAATCATCTAGTCTTCTTCGACCCAACGCAATCAAGAAAGGTGGTCCATCGTGAGGAGGTCAAGTTTGTCATCATCTAGCTCAAGTGGACCATGTGCAAGGCAAAGGTTTGCCCTTGATAGGTTTTTTATTTTACTGGTCTCATGGTGGTAGTTGGGAGACCGGGCTTTAGGATCGATTGCCATACTATCAAGGGGGGCTCTCGATGAGTAGTTGTATCGTATCATTAGTAGAGAGCTCAAACCATTGCATCCTTGCATCATCTTTCTTGGTTCTTGTTTGTTTCTCCTTGTGAGGTTTGGAGCTTATGGTCGTCTTGATGACAAGCTCGAGTTCATCGAAAACGGAGTTCACATGCATCTTCTATGATGTTTTCGATGTTGGAGGTTCTGTCGGTTCTTCTCTGTTGGAGGTTTCTCTCCTCTTTTTGTTAGGCATACCTCCCTGCCTCTTCTTACTATAACCGTTGCTACTCGTTGTCTTGTTTCCAACAAGCTTGAGTTTGCTAATTCGGAGCTGATTTGCAGAAGTTATGGCAGTTCTGGTTTTCCTTGGAGTGTTCTTATTCTCGCGGAAATGGCATAAGGTTGGCACCAGCGGTAGTACCGCTGGACCGGAGCGGCAGTACCGCGCATCACCACAAGCGGTAGTACCGCTGTCCCACAATGGTAGTACCGCCCATGGCCATAAATGGTAGTATGGCTCCAGTTCCGTGCTGGTACCGCCTCGACTCGAGACGTGGTTTTCTCATGTCGGGTTCAGCGGTAGTAGTAGCAGCAGTAGGAGCGGTAGTACCGCTCGTGTGCGGTAGTACCGCTGCTACCACCACCCCTAGTACCGCTGGGCCAAGCGGCAGTACTGTTGTGGCCAATGGTAGCACCGCTGGCTCTAGTGGTAGTGCCGCTCATACGGCTCTGCCTCGCCCTCTGTTTTGCTCCGCTATTTGTGTTCTACCGCCCGGGCAGTAGTACCGCTCCCCTGAGCGGTAGTACCACTCGTGCACGGACTAAGAACTTAAAGGTTGGATTCGGGAGCTCCTATAAAAGGGGCTCTTCTTCCCCATTCTGTTGGAAATATGCCCTAGAGGCAATAATAAAGTGATTATTATTATATTTCCTTGTTCATGATAATTGTCTTTTATTCATGCTATAATTGTGTTATCCGGAAATGGTAATACATGTGTGAATACATAGACCACAACATGTCCCTAGTAAGCCTCTAGTTGACTAGCTCGTTGATCGACAGATAGTCATGGTTTCCTGACTATGGACATTGGATGTCGTTGATAACGGGATCACATCATTAGGAGAATGATGTGATGGACAAGACCCAATCCTAAGCATAGCACAAGATCGTGTAGTTCGTTTGCTGGAGCTTTTCCAATGTCAAGTATCTTTTCCTTAGACCATGAGATCGTGTAACTCCCGGATACCGTAGGAGTGCTTTGGGTGTACCAAACGTCACAACGTAACTGGGTGACTATAAAGGTACACTATAGGTATCCCCGAAAGTGTCTGTTGGGTTGACACGGATCGAGACTAGGATTTGTCACTCCGTATGATGGAGAGGTATCTCTGGGCCCACTCGGTAATGCATCATCATAATGAGCTCAAAGTGACCAAGTGTTTGGTCACGGTATCATGCATTACGGTACGAGTAAAGTGACTTGCCGGTAACGAGATTGAACGAGGTATTGGGATACCGACGATCGAATCTCGGGCAAGTAACGTACCGATTGACAAAGGGAATTGTATACGGGGTTACTTGAATCCTCGACATCATGGTTCATCCGATGAGATCATCGAGGAGCATGTGGGAGCCAACATGGGTATCCAGATCCAGCTGTTGGTTATTGACTGGAGAGTCCTCTCGGTCATGTCTGCGTGTCTCCCGAACCCGTAGGGTCTACACACTTAAGGTTCGGTGACGCTAGGGTTGTAGAGATATTAGTATGCAGTAACCTGAAAGTTTTTCGGAGTCCCGGATGAGATCCCGGACGTCACGAGGAGTTCCGGAATGGTCCGGAGGTGAAAATTATATATAGGAAGTCAGGTTTCGGCCATCGGGAAAGTTTCGGGGGTCACCGGTATTGTACCGGGACCACCGGAAGGGTCTCGGGGGTCCACCGGGTGGGGCCACCTATCCCGAAGGGCCCCATGGGCTGAAGTGGGAGGGGGACCAGCCCCTGGTGGGCTGGTGCGTCGCCCCTTGGGCCCGCCCCCCTGCGCCTAGGGTTGGGAACCCTAGGGGTGGGGGCGCCTCCACCTGGCTTGGGGGGCAAGCCACCCCCTTGGCCGCCGCCCCCCCTTGGAGATTGCATCTCCTAGGCCCCCCCTAGGGGGCCTATATAAAGAGGGGGGAGGGAGGGCAGTCGCACCCATGCTCTTGGCGCCTCCCTCTCTCCCTGCTACACCTCTTCCTCTCGTAGAAGCTTGGCGAAGCCCTACCGAGATTGCTGCTACATCCACCACCACGCCGTCATGCTGCTGGATCTCCATCAACCTCTCCTTCCCCCTTGTTGGATCAAGAAGGAGGAGACATCTTCCCCAACCGTACGTGCGTTGAACGCGGAGGTGCTGTCCGTTCAGCACTAGGATCATCGGTGATTTGGATCACGACGAGTACGACTCCCTCAACCCCGTTCTCTTGAACGCTTCCGCTCGCGATCTACAAGGGTATGTAGATGCACTCCTCTCTCTTGTTGCTAGATGAACTCATAGATTTATCTTGGTGAAAGCGTAAAAAAATTATTTTCTGCAACGTTCCCCAACAGTGGCATCATGAGCTAGGTCTATGCGTAGTTCTCTTTGCACGAGTAGAACACAAATTTGTTGTGGACGTAGATGTTGTCAACTTTCTTGCCACTACTAGTCTTATTTTGCTTCAGCGGTATCGTGGGATGAAGCGCCCGGACCGACCTTACATGTACGCTTACGTGAGACAGGTTCCACCGACTGACATGCACTAGTTGCATAAGGTGGCTAGCGGGTGTCTGTCTCTCCCACTTTAGTTGGAGCGGATTCGATGAAAAGGGTCCTTATGAAGGGTAAACAGAAGTTGGCATATCACGTTGTGGCTTTTACGTAGGTAAGAAAACGTTCTTGCTAGAACCCTATTGCAGCCACGTAAAACATGCAACAACAATTAGAGGACGTCTAACTTGTTTTTGCAGCATATGATTGTGATGTGATATGGCCAAAAGTTGTGATGAATGATGAATGATATATATGTGATGTATGAGATCATGTTCTTGTAATAGGAATCACGACTTGCATGTCGATGAGTATGACAAGCGGCAGGAGCCATAGGAGTTGTCTTAATTATTGTATGGCATGTGTGTCAATGATTAAACGCCATGTAATTACTTTACTTTATTGCTAAACCGTTAGCCATAGTAGTAGAAGTAATAGTTGGCGAGCAACTTCATGGAGACATGATGATGGAGATCATGGTGTCATGCCGGCGACGAAGATGATCATGGAGCCCCGAAGATGGAGATCAAAGGAGCTATATGATATTGGCCATATCATGTCACTATTTGATTGCATGTGATGTTTATCATGTTTTTTCATCTTGTTTACTTAGAACGACGGTAGTAAATAAGATGATCCCTCATAATAATTTCAAGAAAGTGTTCCCCCTAACTGTGCGCCGTTGCGAAAGTTCGTTGTTTCAAAGCACCACGTGATGATCGGGTGTGATAGATTCTAACGTTCACATACAACGGGTGTAACACAGATTTACACATGCAAAACACTTAGGTTAACTTGACGAGCCTAGCATGTACAGACATGGCCTCGGAACACAGAGACCGAAAGGTCGAACATGAGTCATATGGAAGATACGATCAACATGGAGATGTTCACCGATGATGACTAGTCCGTCTCACGTGATGATCGGACACGACCTAGTCGACTCGGATCATGTAACACTTAGATGACCAGAGGGATGTCTAATCTGAGTGGGAGTTCATTAAATAATTTGATTAGATGAACTTAATTATCATGAACTTAGTCTAAAAACCTTTGCAAAAATGTCTTGTAGATCAAATGGCCAACGCTCATGTCAACCTCAACTTCAACGCATTCCTAGAGAAAACCAAGCTGAAAGATGATGGCAGCAACTATACGGACTGGGTCCGGAACCTGAGGATCATCCTCATAGCTACCAATAAAGAATATGTCCTAGAAGGACCGCTAGGTGAAGCACCCATCCCAGAGAACCAAGACGTTATGAATGCTTGGCAGTCACGTGCTGATGATTACTCCCTCGTTCAGTGCGGCATGCTTTACAGCTTAGAACCGGGGCTCCAAAAGCGTTTTGAGCAACACAGAGCATATGAGATGTTCGAGGAGTTGAAAGTGGTTTTCCAAGCTCATGCCCAGGTCGAGAGATACGAAGTCTCCGACAAGTTCTATAGTTGTAAGATGGAGGAAAATAGTTCTGTCAGTGAGCACATACTCAAAATGTCTGGGTTGCACAACCGCTTGTCCCAGCTGGACATTAACCTCCCGAACGAGGCAGTCATTGACAGAATCCTTCAGTCGCTCCCACCTAGCTACAAGAGCTTTGTGATGAACTACAATATGCAGGGGATGGTGAAAACTATTCCTGAAGTATTTTCAATGCTGAAGTCAGTGGAGGTGGAAACCAAAAAGGAACATCAAGTGTTGATGGTCAATAAAACCAATAAGTTCAAGAAAGGCAAGGGTAAGAAGAACTTCAAGGAGGACGGCAAGGAACTTGCCGCGCCCGGTAAGCCAGTTGCCGGGAAGAAGTCAAAGAATGGACCCAAGCCTGAGACTAAGTGCTTTTATTGCAAAGGGAAGGGTCACTGGAAGCGGAACTGCCCCAAATACTTAGCGGACAAGAAGGCCGGCAACACTAAAGGTATATGTGATATACATGTAATTGATGTGTACCTTACCAGTGCTCGTAGTAGCTCCTGGGTATTTGATACCGGTGCCATTGCTCATATTTGTAATTCAAAGCAAGAGCTACGGAATAAGCGGAGACTGGCGAAGGACGAGGTAACGATGCGCATTGGGAATGGTTCCAAGGTTGATGTGATTGTCGTCGGCACGCTGCCTCTACATTTACCTGTGGGATTAGTTTTAAACCTCAATAATTGTTATTTAGTGCCAGCTTTGAGCATGAACATTCTATCTGGATCTCGTTTAATGCGAGATGGCTACTCATTTAAATCCGAGAATAATGGTTGTTCTATTTATATGAGAGATATGTTTTATGGTCATGCCCCGCTGGTCAATGGTTTATTCTTAATGAATCTCGAACGTAATGTTACACATATTCATAGTGTGAATACCAAAATATGTAAGGTTGATAACGATAGTCCCACATACTTGTGGCACTGCCACCTTGGTCACATTGGTGTCAAGCACATGAAGAAGCTCCATGCTGATGGACTTTTAGAGTCTCTCGATTATGAATCATTTGACACATGCGAACCATGCCTCATTGGCAAAATGACCAAGACTCCGTTCTCTGGAACAATGGAGCGAGCAACCAACTTATTGGAAATCATACATACTGATGTGTGCGGTCCAATGAGCGTTGAGGCTCGCGGAGGATATCATTATGTTCTCACTCTCACTGATGACTTAAGTAGATATGGGTATGTCTACTTGATGAAACACAAGTCTGAGACCTTTGAAAAGTTCAAGGAATTTCAGAATGAGGTAGAGAATCAACGTGACCGAAAAATAAAGTTCTTATGATCAGATCGTGGAGGAGAATATTTAAGTCACGAATTTGGTACGCACTTAAGGAAATGTGGAATCGTTTCACAACTCACGCCGCCTGGAACACCTCAGCGTAACGGTGTGTCTGAACGTCGTAATCGCACTCTATTGGATATGGTGCGATCTATGATGTCTCTTATCGATTTACCGCTATCATTTTGGGGAGACGCTCTAGAGACAGCTACATTCACTTTAAATAGGGCACTGTCTAAATCCGTTGAGACGACACCATATGAATTATGGTTTGGAAGAAACCTAAGCTGTCGTTTCTAAAAGTTTGGGGATGCGATGCTTATGTCAAGAAACTTCAACCTGAAAAGCTCGAACCCAAGTCTGAAAAATGCTGTCGTATTTCGGGTTCCGACAGACCCTCTAGATTCGAACACTGGGGTGCGCGCGGAGATTTCTCCCTCTACCTACATGCACCTCGCCGCCTCGCTAGGATCTAAGCTATGAAAGGAACAACACAAGAGACACAGGGTTTATACTAGTTCGGGCCACCATTGTGGTGTAATACCCTACTCTAGTTTGTGGTGTGGTGGATTGCCTCTTGGGCTGATGATGAACAATACAAGGAAGAACAGCCTCGCGAGGGTCTGTTCTTGACTGGTGTGATGAACTGCTAGGGAGTTCAGTCGCTCTTCCTACTGGTTTCCTGATGATGATCCTCTCTACCTTGTGGGTGGCTAGTCCTATTTATAGGCAAAGGTCCTAGGCCTCTTCCCAAATATTGAGCGGGAAGGGCGCCAACAATTGGCCATTTTGAAGGGCAACATCTAGTACACTTATCCTGACTAAAGTTGGTCCTCGCCTGTCAAAGGCTCTGGTGGTGACGCCGGCTTGGGCTCCACGCTGACTTCCTTCCTGCCGTTGTGACGGTCTTAGTCTTGTTGCACCGAAACGGATGCCTTTGCTTGATGCTCTCGCCTGCGCTTGCTCCCTTTGCACCAAAGAGGAAAGGAGGACACTGCGCGGGCTGGCGCCCGCCTGGCGCCCTTGGTCGTCATGCCTTGCGTCATGGGCACCTTGTGAGGTACCCCGCCTTGATCTCTCCGCCTCCTCGCGAGCCAGCCTGACGAGGCCGTGCCTGAGGAAGCTTCCTGTCGTCCACCCCACGAGGCTTGGCCCCTCGCGAGGGTCTTGAGCTCGTGCTGATGAAGATGGGTCGTGTTGGGCCGTCCCTTGAGCCACGCCGCAGGCCGTAGGCAGGCAAGTCTAGGGACCCCCGTTCCCAGAATGCTGACAGTAGCCCCCGGGCCCAAGGCGCGCCCGGACTTGGCTGAGCAGAGAAGCGAAGGGGCAAGTGCGAAGCGCCGCAGGCCCTAATAGCCTGCGGCCTTGGGCGCCGTGTGGCGGTCGGTTGGACGTGGGCGGCCCTGCTCCCCCATGACGCCTCGGCGACTGCACGAATTTGACAAGTCCCTGCATGCAAAGCGGGTCATGATTACCTGCAACCGTGGAGGCCGGCGGTTGGCCTCCTCCGGCTATAAGTTCGGAACGGCACGTGCCCTTCCAGTCCATCTCTTCTTGCTTCTCCTTCTTCTTCGTCCTTGTTCCATCTTGCGGCAATGGCTCCGATCCACCGGTTCTCCGCGGAAGAGAAGGGAAAGGCTCCCCGAGAGGGTCCCCACCTGCTTCCGCTGAAGAAACGGCTAGCCCTATGCTGTCGAGGTGGGGGCACCCTCGCGATCCACCTGGAGTACAACGGCGCTTCCATGATGCTCTTCAAGGTCTTCGACGAAGATGGGCGTCGGCTGGAGTGCTGTCCCAGAGGCAGCGGTCGAAGCTCTGGAGCGGCAGGAACCAGGCCTGCCGTCGCCTGTTCTTCCAGCAGCTCCTCAGGCGGTGGGGGCACCGGAGGATCCAGCGACTCCGCCGAGCTCTTCGCGACTCCGGAGACAAGCGATGACACGAGCCCCCGAGCCTACGCCGATATCGGAGCAGGACGGGCTCGTTAGGCCACCATTGCCTCTGATCTAGATGAGGTTGGTGCGGGTGCCCGACGGCCCACTGTTGATGATGGCGTCTCTTGCGGAGGCACGTGTAGTTAGCGTTTTCTAGGACCTGTTCCCTCTGTTCCCTGCGAGGAATCGGAAAGCGCGCCCCGTGGGGGCTTGTAAGATGCTTGTGGTTCTGTTTGTTAATATATTCCTTGCCATGAAGTAGTGCGAGATGTTTATCCCGTCTTAGCTTAGTTCTTCCTTTCGAACCTCACGAGGGCTTGGTGCTCTGCGCCGACAGGTCCTGGTCCCAAGGCAGGCATCAGCCATCGCTCGTATGCCAGGTCGCGATGACGTGGTCAAGGCCAGGAGGTGAGCGGCCCGGGGTCCAGTAAGAGCCCCTAAGTCGCGATGCTCAGGAGGTCCCCTTTAGCGCTCAAGCATCCATCATTCGGTGAGAAAGGAGCGCGACGTTGCTAACACGGGATTGCATTGGATGCGGGGACGGTGCTGTGATAGCTAGTGTTTCCGGAGGGTGACTTATCTTGAGAGTCAGGAACCGCTTCCTGGTGCGGCGCTAGGTCCGTGCATTGGCCGGCGAGGGGTTGCCTGGCGAGGTCCCTGCGTGCCTCTTCCCTCTCGCCTTTGCTCCCCTTTCTGCTCTACGTCCTCGGGTCCCGGCCCTCAAGCGGGTCTCAGCCGTCACTGGTATGCCAGGTCGTGATGCCGTGGACAAGGCCAGAGGGTGAGGGCTGGAGATCCAGTAGGAGCCCATGAGTCGTGATGCTTATGTGCCCCCCCTTTAACGTGCAAGCGGTTCGCGCGGACGAGAGTGAAGAAGACGCCGTGAGGGCCTCGCCTGGCGCTGCTCCTTGAAGGGATCCTGCAGGCCCACCACAAGAAGAACAAGAGCCCGCTATGACAAGCGGTGGTCAGCCGTTGGTTGCTTCGGAGAGGTGACGAGGCACTGAAGGCCTGACGAGGTGGCGTTGTGCGGGGTTGCCGTGGCCAGAGCTCAGCCGTTCAGGTTTTCCGGCGTTGCAGGGACGGACCCATGCGCAAGCATCGTGCCGTAGGGGAGCAGCTCCATCGGTTGGTGTCAGTTGAGCGGGCGATTAAGTCGGGCACGTTAAGCATGAAGGAGCAAATCCATTTAGATAGATGCAAAAAAAGGCAAACACCACTGGGTCAGGCCCGAGTGGCTTGGGGATAATGCAGCCCGAGGGGTGCCCCCAACAAAGCGAGCTAAAAACATGAACAAAAGGGATACATGCCGCAGGGACGGGCCCACGCGGCCTGGGAATGATGCAGCCCTGAGGGCGCTCCCAGCTGAAAAATGAAACTCAAAAGATGTCACCTGATGGTGTTGAAGACGAAGGGGTGTTGGAGTAGCGGACGTCGTGGGCTGCGGAAGCCGATCTTCACGAGCCCCCAGGCCCAGGAGCCTCGGGAGGTTCCGGAGGCGCTGGTGGCTCCTCGTAGACCATCTCCATCTCCGCCAGGACTGCGGAACGCCTGGCCTCCTGAGCCTCCAGGATGCTTCCCATGAGGTGCTGGTACGTGGCGGCCGCATTCGGCAAGCCGTAGGGCATGCAAACGTAGCTGTGGGGAGGGCCTTCGTAGCGCCCCACGCGTGAGGGCCAGAAGCGCTCCTGAGAGGCGGCTCGGTTGAGCCCTGGGATGTCGATGCAGACGCGCAGCCCACCATCCTCGCCTGGATGGGGAGCTGCGACGGGTAAGCGGCGGCTGCCACTCATGACTCTTGACTCCTGCAACTCCTGCGTGATCTGACTGACGAACTCCTAAGGGTTTGGCCCTCCTTGCCTTGCTCCTTCCTGAGGGAAACGTGCTTTGAAACATGCCTCCAAGTGGTGCCCAAGTGCCTCCCCCGTGACCTTAGCAAGGTCGGTGGCCCTCCAGGAGGGAGCCCCCGAGCCTTGCTTGAGGAGGGCGCCGGGCGCGCCTTCCTATGCGACAGAAGGAGGTGCCCCCTGAGCAGGCGCAGACCCTGAGGGGCCTGCCTCCTGAGGGGTCGGGCCTGGCGATGTCTTCTTCTTCTTGGGAGCGGTCTCAGGGAGCCTCCCGCTCCCGCGATCTAGGTCTTCAAGTGATGCGGCCTGAAAAGCTCGCTCCAGGAGCACACTGCGTCTCTTTCTTCACAAGGCACCGTGATGACTCCGCCATTTCCTGGCATCTTGAGGATGTTGTAGCCGTGATGAGTCACGACCATGAACTTGGCGAGAGCTGGGTACCCAAGGATGGCATTGTATGGCAGGCGAATGTGGGCAACGTCGAAGTTGATGAGCTCGGTGCGGTAGTTGTCGCGCGCCCCGAAGGTGACAGGAAGGCGGACCTGCCCAATCGGAACCGTGGAGCCATCGGTGACTCCGGAGAAAGGCTTGGTTGGCTTAAGCTGATTGTAAGGCACTTGGAGATTGTTGAATGTCTCTACGGACAGGACGTTGAGCCCTGCCCCGCCATCGATGAGGGTCCTGGTGACTTGCACATTGCTGATGACTGGGGAGCAAAGCATCGGGAGGACTCCGGCTGTGGCTGCGCACTTGAGCTGATCCGCTGAGCTGAACGTGATGGCGCATGCTGACCACCTGAGGGGGCGCGTGGCCTCGAGCTTGGAGAGGACTGCATTCACTTCACGGGCGAACTGCTTGAAGATGCGTTGAGAGGCTGGGGCTTGAGCTCCGCCCAAGATGCAGGCGATCGCGCGCGGCTCCTGGAAGCCCCCAGCCCCCTCGTCCTGATGATGGTCCTCGTTTCTCCTTGGCTGCGGCGGCAGTGGAGGGAGGCCTGCATTTCCTTGCGGACGATCCTCGCAAGGATGATCCCTCCAGTCTCCCTCGCGAGGCTGATCCTACCAGCGATCCTCGCGAGGTCGGTCGCGCCACCCTTGGCGAGGGCCGCGGTTTTCCCAGTGTCCTGTGTTCCTTACTCCTCCTCGGTCGTAGCCTCGATCTTTGCGGTCGGGGTGTCGGCCGATCCTCCCCTCTCGCACGGCTCAGAGCTCTTGACATTCGTTGGTGTTGTGGGTGTGGAGGTCGTGGTACACACAGTACCGGCTGCCCTTGAAAGGCTCGGGCTGATCTCTGCCCCGCTTGGTGTCTGGTTCTGCCGCGAGCACGGCAGCCCGCTTGCGCTTCATGTCCTTGGCCTTGGATTTCTTTTCTTCTGGGTCTGCGGCTGGCAGCTCGAGGAGGGAAAGGCGCCCTTCCTCAGCCCTGGCGCACTTGGTCGCCAAGTTGAACAGCTCCAAGGAAGTGCATAGATCTTCATGCATCGCCAGCTCCTCCTTCATCTTGACGTCACGCACACCGTCGGAGAAGGCTGAGATGATGGCCTCCTCGGTCACCTTGGGAATCTTGAGGCATGCGTTGTTGAAGCGCTGGATGTACTTCTGCAGGGTCTCCTCTGGTTGCTGCTTGATGCGGCGTATGTCGCTCACGGCAGGTGGCCGGTCACGAGTACCTTGGAAGTTGGCGATGAAGCGGGTGCGCATCTCGTCCCAAGAGGAGATCGTGCCAGGAGCCAGGTTCAGGAGCCAGGTGTGGGCCTTGTCCTTGAGTGCCATGGGAAACCAGTTCGCCATGACCTTCTCGTCCCCGTTGGCGGCTTCGATGCCTAGCTCGTAGAGCTGGAGAAACTCCGCAGGGTCGGCCGTGCCGTCGTAGCAAGGAGGCAGGTCTGGCTTGAACTTGCTGGGCCACGCGACGTTGCGCAGCTCGGCGGTGAAGGCGCGGCAGCCTGCGGTGGCCATGGGAGGCCTTTGGTGACGAAGAGCTTGGTCTTGCGGGTCCCCATGTGCTGCAGCTGGGAGCAGCGTGGGGTCTTGGTGTGCTGGAACAGGAGCGTGGTCGTGACAGGCCGGAGCAGGGAGCACTCAGGCAGCTTCTTCGGGGCGAGGGACCTCTTGGCAACTCTGATCTTGCCACGCTGGCGCCGGACGGAGTGGGTTCCGCCCAGGGGCCACGCGCCTTGGGGCCAGGGCGCCTTCTTGAGGGGGACGCGGCTGAGGCGCCCTCGGAGCTTCATCGCCCGCGTAGGGCGGGGTGCGGTGCAGCGAGACGGACGGCGCGGGGGAACCCCCTGCGGCGCGGACGAGCTGGGCGACGCGGTCGAGCCACTCTTCGTAGACGTCGTCGGCTGGGCGGTAGCGCAGGAGCTCGTTTGCCGCGATGAGCGCAGCTCGAGCCTCCATGGGCGCGCGGAGTGCGCGGGACGAAGAACCAGCTGGGGTGAGTGAGGGAGTAGCAGTGCGGCCGTCTCGCCTCACGGACGGATGCTGGGACGATGCTTGCTGCTCGTTCCCCGTCGGGCCGATGGCGGCGTTGACGGCAGGCGACGGGGAACGGCGGGGGCGGCCGCTGACGGGGGCCGTCTTGCCGACGCGGGAAGCGAGAGCGGCTCGGTGCTCGGTGCGGGCCCGACGAGCGTCTGACATGGATGCGATGGTCGGTGAAGAACAGGGCGGCGGAAGACGAATTCCGGCGCACCCCTACCTGGCACGCCAAATGTCAGATTTCGGGTTCTGGCAGACCCTCTAGATTCGAACACTGGGGTGCACGCAGAGATTTCGCCCTCTACCTACCTGCACCTCGCCGCCTCGCTAGGCTAAGCTATGAAAGGAACAACACAAGAGACACAGGGTTTATACTAGTTCAGGTCACCATTGTGGTGTAATACCCTACTCTAGTTTGTGGTGTGGTGGATTGCCTCTTGGGCTGATGATGAACAATACAAGGAAGAACAGCCTCGCGAGGGTCTGTTCTTGACTGGTGTGATGAACTGCTAGGGGAGTTCAGTCGCTCTTCCTACTAGTTTCTTGATGATGATCCTCTCTACCTTGTGGGTGGCTAGTCCTATTTATAGGCAAAGGCCCTAGGCCTCTTCCCAAATATTGAGCGGGAAGGGCACCAACAATTGGCCATTTTGAAGGGGAACATCTAGTACACTTATCCTGACTAAAGTTGGTCCTCGCCTGTCAAAGGCTCTGGTGGTGACACCGGCTTGGGCTCTACAATGACTTCCTTCCTGCCGTTGCGACGGTCTTGGTCTTGTTGCACCGAAACGGATGTCTTTGCTTGATGCTCTCGCCTGCGCTTGCTCCCTTTGCACCAAAGAGGAAAGGAGGACACTGCGCGGGCTGGCGCCCGCCTTGCGCCCTTGGTCGTCATGGCTTGCATCATGGGCACCTCGTGAGGTACCCCGCCTTGATCTCTCCGCCTCCTCGCGAGCCAGCCTGACGAGGCCGTGCTTGAGGAAGCTTCCTGTCATCCACCCCCCGAAGCTTGGCCCCTCACGAGGGTCTTGAGCTCGTGCTGATGAAGATGGGCCGTGCTGGGCCGCCCCTTGAGCCACGCCGCAGGCCGCAGGCAGGCAAGTCTGGGGACTCCCGTTCCCAGAACACCGACAAATGCGTCTTCATAGGATACCCTAAGGAAACCATTGGGTATACCTTCTACCTTAGATTCGAAGGCAAGATCTTTGTTGCTAAGAACGGATCCTTTCTGGAAAAAGAATTTCTCTCGAAAGGAGTAAGTGGGAGGAAAGTAGAACTCGATGAAGTACTACCTCTTGAACCGGAAAGTAGTGCAGCTCAGGAAAATGTTCCTGTGGTTCCTACACCGACTGGAGAGGAAATTAATGATGATGATCAAGGTACTTCGGATCAAGTTGCTACTGAACTTCGTAGGTCCACAAGGACATGTTCCACACCAGAGTGGTATGGCAACCCTGTCCTGGAAATCACGTTGTTAGACAACGGTGAACCTTCAAACTATGAAGAAGCGATGGCGGGCCCAGATTCCAACAAATGTCTTGAAGCCATGCAATCCGAGATAGAATCCATGTATGAAAACAAAGTATGGACTTTGACAGACTTGCCCGATGATCGGCGAGCGATAGAAAACAAATGGAATTTTAAGAAGAAGACGGACGCGGATGGTAATGTTACCATCTATAAAGCTCGACTTGTCGCTAAGGGTTGTCGGCAAGTTCAAGGGATTGACTACGATGAGACTTTCTCTCCCATAGCAAAGCTGAAGTCCGTCCGAATCATGTTAGCAATTGCCGCATACTATGATTATGAGATATGGCAGATGGACGTCAAAACGGCATTCCTTAACGGCTATCTCAAAGAAGAACTGTATATGATGCAACCGGAAGGTTTTGTCGATCCTGAGAAGGCTAACATGGTATGCAAGCTCCAGCGATCCATTTATGGGCTGGTGCAAGCATCTCGGAGTTGGAACATTCGCTTTGGTGAGATGATCAAAGCGTTTGGGTTTATGCAGACTTATGGAGAAGCCTGCGTTTACAAGAAAGTGAGTGGGAGCTCTGTAGCATTTCTCATATTATATGTAGATGACATACTTTTGATGGGAAATGATATAGAACTTTTGGACAGCATTAAGGCCTACTTGAATAAGTGTTTTTCAATGAAGGACCTTGGAGAAGCTGCTTACATATTAGGCATCAAGATCTATAGGGATAGATCGAGACGCCTCATAGGTCTTTCACAAAGCACATACCTTGATAAGATATTGAAGAAGTTCAATATGGATCAGTCCAAGAAAGGGTTCTTGCCTGTATTGCAAGGTGTGAGATTGAGCTCGGCTCAATGCCCGACCACGGTAGAAGATAAAGAAGAGACGAGTGTCATCCCCTATGCCTCAGCCATAGGGTCTATTATGTATGCCATGCTGGGTACCAGACCTGATGTAAGCCTTGCCGTAAGTTTGATAGGAAAGTACCAAAGTAATCCAAGCAAGGAACACTAGACAACGGTCAAAAATATCCTGAAGTACCTGAAAAGGACTAAGGATATGTTTCTCGTTTTTGGAGGTGACGAAGAGCTCGTCGTAAAGGGTTACGTCGACACTAGCTTCAACACAGATCTGGATGAATCTAAGTCACAAACCGGATATGTGTATATTTTGAATGGAGGGGCAGTAAGCTGGTGCAGTTGCAAGCAGAGCGTCGTGGCGGGATCTACATGTGAAGCGGAGTACATGGCAGCCTCGGAGGCAGCGCATGAAGCAATCTGGATGAAGGAGTTCATCACCGACCTAGGAGTCATACCCAATGCGTCGGGGCCGATCACTCTCTTCTGTGACAACACTGGAGCTATTGCCCTTGCCAAGGAGCCCAGGTTTCACAAGAAGACCAGGCACATCAAGCGTCGCTTCAACTCCATTCGTGAAAACGTTCAAGATGGAGACATAGATATTTGCAAAGTGCATACGGATCTGAATGTCGCAGATCCTTTGACTAAACCTCTTCCACGAGCAAAACATGATCAACACCAGAACTCTATGGGTGTTCGATTCATCACAATGTAACTAGATTATTGACTCTAGTGCAAGTGGGAGACTGTTGGAAATATGCCCTAGAGGCAATAATAAAATGATTATTATTATATTTCCTTGTTCATGATAATTGTCTTTTATTCATGCTATAATTGTGTTATCCAGAAATTGTAATACATGTGTGAATACATAGACCACAACATGTCCCTAGTAAGCATCTAGTTGACTAGCTCGTTGATCGACAGATAGTCATGGTTTCCTGACTATGGACATTGGATGTCGTTGATAACAGGATCACATCATTAGGAGAATGATGTGATGGACAAGACCCAATCCTAAGCATAGCACAAGATCGTGTAGTTCGTTTGCTGGAGCTTTTCCAATGTCAAGTATCTTTTCCTTAGACCATGAGATCGTGTAACTCCCGGATACCGTAGGAGTGCTTTGGGTGTACCAAACGTCACAACGTAACTGGGTGACTATAAAGGTACACTACAGGTATCCCCGAAAGTGTCTGTTGGGTTGACACGGATCGAGACTGGGATTTGTCACTCCGTATGACGGAGAGGTATCTCTGGGCCCACTCGGTAATGCATCATCATAATGAGCTCAAAGTGACCAAGTGTTTGGTCACGAGATCATGCATTACGGTACGAGTAAAGTGACTTGCCGGTAACGAGATTGAACGAGGTATTGGGATACCGACGATCGAATCTCGAGCAAGTAACGTATCGATTGACAAAGGGAAGTGTATACGGGGTTACTTGAATCCTCGACGTCGTGGTTCATCCGATGAGATCATCGAGGAGCATGTGGGAGCCAACATGGGTATCCAGATCCCGCTGTTGGTTATTGACCGGAGAGTCGTCTCTGTCATGTCTGCGTGTCTCCCGAACCCGTAGGGTCTACACACTTAAGGTTCAGTGATGCTAGGGTTGTAGAGATATTAGTATGCAGTAACCTGAAAGTTATTCGGAGTCCCAGATGAGATCCCGGACGTCACGAGGAGTTCCGGAATGGTCCGGAGGTGAAGAATTATATATAGGAAGTCAGGTTTCGGCCATCGGGAAAGTTTCGGGGGTCACCGGTATTGTACCAGAACCATTGGAAGGGTCCCGGGGGTCCACTGGGTGGGGCCACCTATCCCGGAAGGCCCCATGGGCTAAAGTGGGAGGGGGACGAGCCCCTGGTTGGCTGGTGCGCCCCCCCTTGGGCCCTCCTGCGCCTAGGGTTGGGAACCCTAGGGGTGGGGGCGCCTCCACCTGGCTTGGGGGGGCAAGCCACCCCCTTGCCCGATGCCCCCCTTTAGAGATTGCATCTCCTAGGGCCGGCGCCCCCCTAGGGGGCCTATATAAAGATGGAGGAGGGAGGGCAGTCGCACCCATGCTCTTGGCGCCTCCCTCTCTCCCTGCTACACCTCTCCCTCTCGTAGAAGCTTGGCGAAGCCCTGCCGAGATCGCTGCTGCATCCACCACCACGCCGTCGTGCTGCTGGATCTCCATCAACCTCTCCTTCCCCCTTGCTGGATCAAGAAGGAGGAGACGTCTTCCCCAACCGTACGTGTGTTGAACGTGGAGGTGCTGTCCGTTCAGCACTAGGATCATCGGTGATTTGGATCACAACGAGTACGACTCCCTCAACCCCGTTCTCTTGAACGCTTCCGCTCGCGATCTACAAGGGTATGTAGATGCACTCCTCTCTCTCATTGCTAGATGAACTCATAGACTGATCTTGGTGAAAGCGTAAAAAAATTTTATTTTCTGCAATGTTCCCCAACACATTCAACCTTATCCTTTGAGCTCGTGTTCTTCCCCCATTGTTGACCTTCTCCGAGCTTGCTATCTCTCAATCCCTCAATGGATTCTTGCTAGTTTTGGGGGGAAAAGAGAGAGGAGATCTAGATCCACATTTCCACCAATCACTTTCTCCTCTATGTGAGGGGAACCCCTTGGATCTAGATCTTGGAGTTCTTGGTGTTCTCCTTCTTGTTCTTCCTCTCATTTCCATCCCTAGCATTAGTTGCTTCAGTGGGATTTGGGAGAGAAGGACTTGGGCACTCCGTGTGCCCTTGCCATTGCATTTGGTTCATTGGTTTGAGTTCTCCACGGGATACGTGGAAGTTACAAGTTGAGAAGCTTATTACTCTTGGGTGCTTGGTACCCTTGAGCTTGTTACTCTTGGGTGTTTGGACACCCTAGAGCTTGTTCCTCTTGGGTGCCTTGGCGCCCTAGACGGTTGGTGTTGTTTGGAGCTCAATCATTGTGGTGTAAAGCTTCGGGCAAGCGTCGGGGTCTCCAATTAGGTTGTGGAGATCGCCCCGAGCAATTTGACGGGTACCGGTGACCGCCCCCAGGGGTTGCAAAGTGTACGGGTTCGGTGACCGCCCCCAAGGGTTGCCATTTGTACGGGTTCGGTGACCGCCCTCAAGGGTCCCTTAGTGGAATCACGGCATCTTGCATTGTGCGAGGGCGTGAGGAGATTACGGTGGCCCTAGTGGCTTCTTGGGGAGCATTGTGCCTCCACACCGCTCCAAATGGAGATTAGCATCCGCAAGGGTGTGAACTTCGGGATACATCTTCGTCTCCGCGTGTCTCGGTTATCTCTTACCCGAGCCCTTTACTTATGCACTTTATTTTGTGATAGCCATATTGTTCTTTGTCATATATCTTGCTATCAGATAATTGCTTATCTTGCTTAGCATAAGTTGTTGGTGCACATAGGTGAGCCTAGTTGTTGTAGGTTTTGTGCTTGACAAATTAACCGCTAGGTTTATTCCATATTTATTCAAGCCTCTACTGTATTTATTTTAAAACGCCTATTCACCCCCCCTCTAGGCGACATCTACGATCTTTCAGCTATGTCAAGTGAACTCGGTGGCGCCGGATAGATCAAATCGGTAGGGCCGAGTTTGACTTTTGGTTTGGGACATATGTGGATATGAGAAAGTGGTTGAGGGTTTTTGGAGCATATCACTAAGCATTTTGAGCAAGTAAGCCATTAAGCAACACCTCATCCCCTTTTAATGGTATCGGCTTTTCCTATGGACTCAATGTGATCTTGGATCACTAAATTGAAAATGTAGAGTCTTGAGTTTAAGTCAATATGTGTCCTTAGCATTTTGAGGGGTCCATATTCCTAATTCATGTCATGCCAATCATTGAACTTTCTGAAATGATCATCTTGAAAGAGCATTAGTTCAATGAGCTATATGTTGTTAGTAATTACCAAAACCACCCAGGGATAGTTGCACTTTCAACATGACATGGTTGTGCGTGTGAAACATTCAGGCAACTGATCAATTTTTTTGAACACCACCTTATACTCCCTCCATTTCCTTTATGTAAGGTGTATTATTTTCGGCGCGGTGATCAAGGCGCATAATTATAGAGGTGTTAGGACAAAATTACCCTTAGCAAATTTGTTTGTTAGTGGGAAGTAAATCAGTGAGTCCAGGAAAGTAAGAGATACATACAATCGAGAGAGATATAGTTTCCTTTTGTTGAAACAAGGAGAGATATGGGAAATCAGGAGAGAGATACTTTCCTCTTTCTGGAAGAGTAAAAAGGGAATTATGAGGATTTAGAAGAAATGCACCTTACATTGTGGAATTTTGCATTGTGGAGTATTAATTAACCAACCACACCAGTACACTCATCCGATACAATATTCACCCCACAGGGCGGTACATCATTTACAAGAATACCATCTGATCTATTGTCAAAGCTATACTTAGCGATTAAATGTGCCACCATATTGGCCGAATGACTAATCTTTGACAATAAAAATTGCTGATCAACTTCGAGATGCTCAACGCTTTTATCTTCAGGTCACGCATAGCAGACCTGACATAGACCCCTGATGCAAGAGACGCAACTACAAAAGCGCAATCAGTCTCTAACATTATAGGATTATGAAGAGAAATTCCTATGTAGAGACCAGCACTGCAAGCCCTAAGCTCCGCTTCCTCCGCACTTTGACAGGCATCAACGAAATCCCACGACGAGACAATAACTCCCCCCTCCTGGTTCCTGACCACCACTCCCACACTGGCTTCTCTAATGCTCTCCACGAAGCTAGCATCGACATTTATCTTGAACCAACCCGCAGGAGGCGGAGACCAGCCCCTACTCACCTCCAGAGACTTATGAACTCCGCTAATCCGAACCAATGGACCTTTTTCTTTATTTTTAAAAAACCACCGGCATCGGAGAATGATATGCAACAAAGGACGGCCAATAATTCTCCACAAAGCAAGCAGAAGCTGAAACTGATTCCTTTCCTTTACCAAAAATCAAATCATTTCTCAAGTGCCAGGCCCTCCAGAATAAGAATATAATTTGGTCTCTCATTACAGGGTTTAATTGACTCAGGAGAACAATAAACCAATCATACACCGTATATCTGAAAACCTCCTCAGCAGGTAGAACCCAAATGTTCCTCATGGCCATGCAAAGCGCACGCGCCTTCGGGCACAAGACAAGCGCATGAAAGGTATTTTCATCCTCCATGCCACAAATAGAACACGTACTAAAAGAGGCTTGATGATGCGCCACTCTATTAACCTGTACGACCAAGCTATTGGAAGCAACCCTCCATGCAACTGATCAAATTGAATCCTCGCGAAAGAAAAACTGATCAAATCGAATGAAGCAAGAACAAACCTCGCAAATTAAGGCTACATTAGGAATTAGAATGGTAGTCAGAGACTCATATTCGCGCTTCGTCGACATATGTAGATAAAATGAAATTCAAGGGGCAACCTTGTTTTTCTTGATGTACTCTCTGCCCCCTCCATTTGCAGAGCTAACAAGGAGGGCTTCCGTTCACACTAAGCATCTTCCCGTATTAGTGCAAATTATAAACAATAAACTAATACAATACACAAAGTTCCATACTTCAAAACCCGCAAATTACACCAACAAATATGTTCAATTTTTCTCTCAATAAAAGGTTGAATCCCTTTCAACTACACGCTCGTCGAAGAATTGGTACCTTTGCACAAATATAGTCTTTTTCATCAAGTATATTCAAGTGGAGTCTGGATTTGAAGTATGGAATTTTGAAGTGGAGTCTGGATTTTTACCTTAATATGTTTGAGAGTTTAAAAATTAGGAATGTTTATTTTCTTTAAATATATATCTGTTTATTTTCTATAAACCTGCAACTAGATATATGTTTTTTAATGAGACAAACATATACTAGTTTGTTTGGGCCGACACGGAGTTAATAGGCCCAAATGCTAGGTGGGTCACGCAACATCATCAACATCAGCCCACCGTCTGTGCGCTTGAAGCCTAACCCCAGAACCCCATTCCTCCAGTCCCTTCGTCGGCAGAGGTTGCTAGGTCGGCGGCGCCGCCACCGGCCACCGCTCGCTACCTCCTTCGCGGGCGCGGCAGATCCTGCTGGCAGATAGCCTTTCCAACTTCATCTCCTGCGGGGCACGGCACCGCCGGCGTATACTAGCTGCCGCGTCGGAAGGTCGCCGCCGCCGCCGCCGCGCCGTACCGATCTGCCACGGCGGAAGGTCAACGCCGACGCTTCCTCCTCGTATCAGGTACGCAGAGTGAAGCAGGCATACTCCACCATCCCTACCTTCCTTCATCTTCTTTCCGCATCTCTTGACCATTTCTCCATTAAATCTGCGTGCCTCAGGTCTCACTCTGTTGCTCGAGATGCGGACGGTGGCTAGCCTCACCGACGACCTCCTTGTCGAGATCCTCTCCCGTCTCCCCGTCAAGTCGCTCCGCCGCTGCATGTGCGTCTCCAGGACCTGGCGGGGCATCATCTCGCACCCGCACAACCGCAGGCAGCTGCCCCAGACCCTCGAGGGTTTCTTCTACATGCCCGAGAGCGAGCCGGCGCCAGCTCCCAGTTTCACCAACGTCACCGGGACAGGCCGCCCTCTGGTCTCTCCTCTATTCAGTTTCCTGCCCCAGCACCAGAGCATCTTCCTGCTGTCCTGCTGCAATGGCCTCCTCCTCTGCCGCTGCTGGGAAGGCCAGGACCACTTCCATTACGTCGTGTGCAATCCGGCGATGGAGGAGTGGGTCCAGTTGCCTGACTCCGTCAATGCCGGCACCGAGTGCATGGCACGTCTGGGTTTTGACCCAAACGTGTCGGATCACTTCCATGTGTTTGAGTTCTCCGAGGATCACGACATCAGCCACGCCGGAATGGAGGTGTATTCCTCTAAAACAGGGGAATGGTTTCACAAGGAGAACGGATGGATTAATACGGAAGATGATGAAGCATTTGTTTCCCTTGTTGGTCATCACTCGGGAGATGTGTTTCTTAACGGTTGTCTACATTTTCTTACCATGGATCCGGATATAGTAGCTGCGGTGGACACTGAGGGGAAAACATGGAGGAAGATACCTGTCCCTGAGCTTTGCACTGTTGGTCTCATTCAGAAATCTCAGGGTTATTTGCATTTTGTCAGTTTTCTTGAAACTGATGATGGTATGGTTCAACTGGTGGTTTATGTTCTTGAGAACTACCGCAGTCAAGAATGGATATTGAAGCATAGCACTGACGCTTCATGTATATTTGGAGAGAGAGAGATTGATCTTATACAAGCCTTTCAGTGGGTTGCAATGCATCCAGACTGTAACATGATCTTCTTAACTGTGGGCTGGGATAATACATTGGTCTCTTATGATATGGATCATCACAAAGTTCAAGAGATCTGTGATCTTGGAGGAGACGACAATCCGCGATATCTGCCATATGTGCCATTGTACTCAGAGTTACAAACTCTGCATGTGTAACATAAAAATTGAGGTTGGTGCCTTCATAACGAGTGGATCTTCAGTAGTAGACAAACCTTCTTGCTATGGAGTAGCTTGCTTGGCATGTTAGCTTAATCCAGTTCCTATTTTCTCTTCGTAGTAGTGCCTATTAGATATGTGCTAGCTTGTGGAGCATATGTCGGTGTTCAAATTATGCTTGTCATTATAAACTCTGGGAAGGAGAAATTGGAAATGAGAGTGCCCCTTTTTATTTCTAAGGATAATAATTTAGAAGTAAACAATATCAGGTCCTTTATTACTGAACATGGAATTTGGATGCCAAAACATCAACTTGGTTATTCAGTCTTAGGAGTTGTACTACAAATCAACTTGCTGGCCTTGCCTTCAGTACTCTTTACTCTTTAGAAGGATGCAAATATCGGTAATTGGGTAGTTAACTTCAACGATGGCAGCGTTTCTTGTCTTGTCAAGTAAGTAGTATATGGTAGTGTATTAGCTTACTAGCTGAAAGGGCAAAGTTGTGAATTTTCTCTTGCATGTATCTTGGCTCAGGCGTACTCCATATAATACCACTGTTAGTTGTGTTGTTGAGGGTAGGTAACTGAGGAAACAAAATACTTGTAACTTATGTTGTTCTTTGGTTTTCATTTCATTTAAGCCTTTACTGCATTTTTTTACCTGTTTTAGGGCAAATTATCTTGTTCTTAGATTAAAATCACCTGAGACCTGACAGTTGTCCGCTGTTTTATTCATTAGGAGCCAGGTCTTGAGGAAAGTGCTTTTCTTCATTAGGAGGTGGAGACCCTTGTACAAGGACTGGATGATACCTAAGACGGAAGAGTTGGCTACAGTACCCTTGAGGTTGGATTCAGGATGACAGCATCAGTAAGGTTATGGGGCGCTTGCGTGGTTACTGTTGGTATGCTCCTGGGGACAAACGCATTTGCATGTGATAGTTAATCTTTTGTTGGCAGATAAATAAGTCTTGAGGAAGATGGTCGTATGCATGTGTCAAACATGTTTTTTTTCCTGAATAGTATGTTATCTGATGGTGCAACGTGGAGCGTTCTGGTAATGCTGTGAAATACCTCTTAAGTACATGAGCTGTCCTAATGAGCTCGTTTTGTCGTATCAATTCATCTTTGAGCTGTCCTAATGTATTGCAATTCCATTGAAATGGGATCTTTTTTTTCCTACAATTGTTTTACCTTTGTTCTACACATCACATGTAAAAGTCGACTTTCCTTTCTTTCTTTCTTTTGACACATTGTGGTTATTGAGTCATCGAATGTTCATGTGAGAGAAAGGAGGCCTTAATGTGGCTATCGGAGAGCATGGAGATGTCATGTGCCCAAGGTGACCAGGGAGGGGCTTATGAAGGAATTGTATAACAAGGCTTCCGTGAATAGCCGCGTCGGTGGAGATCTTAATAAACTTTACTTGAATATACTTAGGGCCTCTTTGATTCGCAGGATTCTAAAATGTGGGAACAGGAAAAACAGAGGATTGAAATGTCATGCTCATTTCAATCCTATAGGATTTTGGGTTGTTTGATTGCAATCATAGAAGAAACAAAGGATTCTTTCAAAGAGGTTTGTGTGGATACTAGAAATCTTATGTGAAGTAGTACAAAGAAATTCTTTCGAAAAAACCATGTAGGGATTCAAACACATGTATCAAACAACCAACACAAGGAAAATTCCTAAGGATTCTAATCCTTTAAATTTCCTATAAAAATCTTTTGAATCAAAGGAGCCCTTAAAGAAAAACAACTAACTTTGTGTAAAAGCACCAGTTCTTCAGTTAAAAAAACAAGGTGCCAGTCCTTCGACGAGTGTGTGACCAGGCAACATAGCGTACTTTATGAACTTTTTCTCAAAAATAAGAATGAACATGTTTTTTTTAGGGTAAATGTCGCCGCTTTATGAACTTTTCCTCAAAAATAAGAATGAACATGTTTGTTGGTGTAGTTTGCGTGTTTTGAAATATGGAATTCTGTATATTGTATTAGTTGACAGTTTATAATTTGTGCAAATACGGTAAGATGCTTAGTGTGAACTGAAGCTGCTCCTCGTTAACTCTGCAATAGAAGAGGGGGAAGAGAGTACAACAAGTGGTTGCAGGGTAAGCGTTTAACGGCAACAATGGCAGGCTCGACACATGGTTCACCGACCTCTCGACTAAACAAAAGAGCAGCGTGTTTGGAACCGAGGCAATTTGGGACTAAATTAAAGTAGCTTCTGAACTTAAGAACAGAGTACACTGCAAAACTTTTTTTTTCAGGTTCAGGCATCAAAGAAATGCAAGAGGGGTTTCTGAACAGTGGTTGCAGCAACAAGAATAAATTCTTGGCGAGGAAGGCGATCGAAGATCGTAGCACGGATGGCGTGTCTCAATTTTCAGGAGCAGCATTGAACCAAATGATTTCTGAGAAGATTGTTTGGGCATGATATCCTAACCTCTCTACTTGCAGACTCCAAAGAACAGACCAGCATGTTTGGTTGGTAAGTTTTGAATTGCCATCCTGCGTGGTCGTCCAATAATATAGTCTGTGTGATCAATGCCGAAGATTGTTGTCGCATATTGGCGCCTGATGAGATCTTCGGGATCTCTCTTTTGCCCGGAAAATCAAGACCCAGAGACAGGTCATTTGCAGCAACAATGCTTGCAGGTAGGCAACTTCCCTGAAGCTTCTCAGTTTTGTGGTCCAGTGCTGCTGGGTATAGGAAACACTTATGTGGCATGAGGAATTTATTATAGCTGTATATCTTAGGCAAACTGACTTACCAAGGTCTGCTAGAAAGCATTAGTTCCAGGAGCAAGGATCATTATTTTGCGTGCAATCGCTATGTATCGTTAACAAGAATGCAAGTGCAGTTTGCAAAACTGATTGGTTAAATTTCTAGGTACGAGGATAGTTTCCAAAATATTGACCAACAGTAATGCAAGTACAAAATTTCCCCCAAAAACACATATGACAATGCTGCCAGTTTTCTGAGTAAAGGTTACAGATATATTCAGGAGTCACAATTGGTACTACATGTATACTTTTATTTGGTTGTGCACACATAGCCATTTGATTCTTTCTTTTTTAACAAAGGCACATACTACTCTTCGCGGTCTCACCGGGATATGTCAGTGCACAAATTCGAAAAATGCACACCCATGACATGGCCGGGTGTGCGAAACCATTCAGACAACTGATCAATTCGAATGAAGGAAGAACAAATTCCTCAAATGCCAGGGGTAACCTCTTTTTTTCTTGAGATAATTCACTTCTGCTGGTAGAGCAAATACACAAGTAATATTCCAACACCTGGCACATCAGCACATGTACAACCTTGCCATTGCAGGACTTAGGAGCACCATACCACACCAAAACTAGCATCCAAACTTAACCGCCAGCAA
This sequence comes from Triticum dicoccoides, assembly GCF_002162155.2. Lineage (NCBI taxonomy): Eukaryota > Viridiplantae > Streptophyta > Magnoliopsida > Poales > Poaceae > Triticum > Triticum dicoccoides. Next base: position 644,737,006 of record NC_041381.1, on the reverse strand, counting down.
CATCTATCTGAACCTCTGAACTACCCTATGTCATGTACTAGTATGTACTTACACATCAAAGAATCTGTCAAGCCTAAGCTACAAAGAAGAAGGATGGGATCAAGAGCAGAGGAGCATGACGACGCATCGGCGGATGATGTATAGCCTGGCCTTGTGCTCCCTCAGCATCCTGCTCAGCCCTCCTGACCCTCCCGACCCCTTGTGCTTGCCGCCATGGCTCTTCACCTTGTGCTCCATCTCGAACTTGCTCGGTAGTTCCTGATTGCTGAACAGGAGGAGGCTGGTTGAGCTAGGTGAGCAGGAAGGCTCTCTGTTCTTGCACTGCTAGTACTGGATGGAATGGATGGATCTGTGATCTGTGGCCAAGCCAAGCGAGTGTCAAGCGCTTATATAGCAGGGAAATGGCCGAACGGGAGAGAGACCACACTCCCACATCATCTTTCCACTTGCGAGTATAAAAAACCTGATGAGACATTGGGCAGAGAGATGGGGATGGGGGTATATGCCCCTTGCAGCAAGCGGGGGGCTACCGGTAGCTCCATGGGCACATGCTGCAGCGGCAGCGTCGCCCAAGTTGCATTTAGCGGATTCTGACGACGCTCCAGGGGGCAAATCGCCTTGTGGACAGCCAAAAAGGGCAGCTCTTGACACCTAATCCATCGGTTGCACCCACGATTAGGGATGCCCAATTCCCCATTTCCGCTAGCTTCTTTCTCATTTGGGAGTGGATGGTACTGTGGGAGTGGGTGGCCAGGCTAGGCGCCTTTCGTTGAGGAACTGTCCGGTCGGAGTATATGATATTGCTCATGTCGTCCTCAAATTGGAGGATCGTTTTATAATGCATGATGACAATGGTCTGACTAGCTTCCGTTGGAGTAGTAGTAGTCGGGGACCGGCAAGCAGATAACCAAAGCAAAGAAGCTTTTTTTTTGGGGGGGAACCTTGGTAGTGAAAATTTATAGCATTGAAATTGTTGAAATTAAATTTAAATATATGAGAATAGTACTCCCTCCATTCCACAATGTAGTGCGCCCGCGCTTCCGGAGATCGAAGTTTGACCGTAAATTTAACCAACAAAACCAACTGCGGCGGGAGCAAAAAATACATCACTGAATTCATATCAAAAATACGAATTCAATGGTATAAATTTTTGCTCCCGCCGCAGTCGGTCTCGGTAGTTAAATTTACGGTCAAAGTTGAATCTCGGGAAACGCGGACACACTATATTGTGGAACGGAGGGAGTATTAAACCACATTCTCACCATATGACGGTAGAAAACCCGGAGATAAATGGAGGGTAGATACATGTTAGGACATCTCTAGTAGATCCCTCAAAAGTTATATTTGAGGGAGAAATTTTTGCTTCGAGGGATTAAGTGCTATCTATCAGATCCCTCCAACCATTACTTTCTCTAAATTTTGACTTTCTATCCCTTAAAAGTTTCCTCACTTGCCTATTTTTAGTCTAGAGAAGCCACTTCTCAGGATAATAGGGAGATGAACACTAGCCCCGCCTCCCCCCTTCCCCCGCCATCTCTGACCACCACTAGGCAATGACGGATGACACAAACCTCTTAAAATATGAAGTATCTAAGGCCCC
>NC_041381.1:644731655-644735127 GCF_002162155.2 Triticum dicoccoides | reverse complement strand
CCCCACACCTCACAGTGCAAAGATGGCGGCCGAAGGCAAGGGGAACCGAAGTCTCTCCCGCTGCGGCAACTCCTCAAACCCTAACTCTTGTATGGCTTGCTTGCTTAATTTAACAAAGAAGGGATATTTATGCCTAGCGGTGGAGTCCCTGTTTTTATGTCCAAATAGGGTTCGGTCCTGATTTTCCAACCAAAGCCTGGCCCAAAAGCCTAGAAATAGTCCAAAATAATTGATTTTTAACATTTTAAAAGAAAATGGGTATAATGTTATATTTTTAAAAGCATAACATCGCAAATAACACAAAACCACAAATTGAGGGGGTCATATTTCACTTTACCACATCCTTTGTGGTTTGTAACAGGGAACTCTTGTTTTGAGGTAGTGATTCACAAATAACCGATGTTAATAGCAAAACGGTCTATCGAGGCCCACACAAAATTGCCAAGCAGGAATCGCGACACATCACTTCTCTCTCTCGTGCCCCGAACCACACTCCTTTCTATCTTATGAACCAACCCACGACGACAACTTGGTAGCAAAGCGTGGCGGCTGCCGACTTTGACGGTGACTGTGTGCGACTGTTATGGAGGGGACTCGACGTGGCATGCCCCTCTCCTCCCCTTTAGCCGACTACAACTTGACGCCGGATCGAAGTGTCGCTGGCCAGGCCTTAAGGCGATGGCAATGCATTGGAACGGGGATGATCAGATACACGTATTTGTTCTATTCTTATGCTCTATTCAAAGCCCAACCAAGTTACATTTTTTTGTTCATGCATTAGCTCCATAAACTTTGAGTCGCCACCTCCGAGCCATGGTCGCTGCTGTCACCTCCAATTAGTGGCAGTCACTGCAACGTTTCAACATATAAGTCTTGGTCGTCCCGGTCACCATCGAAGACACATTGAGGCATGGTTGTCATAGTTGCTGCTCGAGACATGTTGAGCCGTGTCCACTACATCAAGGGAGCGTCCCGGAGGGCCCAGTCGCCATTGCGGTCACAGAGAGGTCACGAGGGACGGTGGGAGCATGTAGTCTCTATTGTAGTTGGTTGTCGCCGCCGCAGAGTTGCATGCCCTTGTTGCTGACAATGAGGGAGCATGAACGGGCGTCACAGATGGCCCAGTCGCAGTTGGTGAGGGTTGGGGTGGGAGCTTGGAGTAGCCATCATCGCCTTGCTTCACTTCCAGGTTGTAGTCGTCAGCACCGTTGTGGAGGCAACATAAGCTCAGGGAGAGCGGGTGAGTCTGAATAAACCTGGTTAAGCATCCTTTGTGCTATGCTGTTTGTCAAGTCTGAACTGACGGGTGGGCCCCGAGAGTCAGTTTTGCTATTAGCATGCTTTAGTTGTCTTAGCTGGAGATAAGGGTCATTGTGTATCACTACCTCAAATATGAGGTTTCTTGTTGCAAACCCCAAAAGTTGTGATAAAATGAAACTATGGCCCCTGTAGTTGTGCTTTTGTGCTATTTGATACGGTCTAAAATCCAAGAATATTTGTATGTACAAGAATTATAAAAGCTATGCATAACATCGACATCAACTAAGAAAAATCAGGGGACTGCTTTTTATCGCGCCATGAGTGATCAAGCATACCGTACGAAATAAGCAAAATCCTTGAAGATCTTATGTGTAGTGTGCCAATTGCTCTCTATCTCTGCAAATTGGACATAAAATGAGATGAATGTAGGTATGAGGTTAGTTCCCAAAATATTGGAATCACAAGAATGTAAGTACTTAAAAGAACACGTGTCAATGCTGCCAATTTTTCGAGTAAAGCAGCCGGCATCACGGAAATTTTACTGAGATGTGTAGAAAAAGTTGAATGCCAGGGGTAACCTCTTCTTTTCTTGACATCATTCACTTGTGCTGATAGAGCAAACACAGAAAGTAACATTCCAACACCTGACACATCAGAACATGTACAACCTTGCCATTGCAGGACTTAGGAGCACCATACCACACCAAAACTTGCAGCAACATCTATCTGGACCTTCTAAACTACCCTATGGTATGTCCTACGCTATGTAGTATGTACACACGCACCAAAGAATGAGTCAAGCCTAAGCTAGAACACAAGAATCAGATCAAGAGCAGAGGAGCATGACGACGCATCGTCGGATGATGTAGAGCCTGGCCTTGTGCTGCCTCAGCATCCTGCTCAGCCCTCCTGATCCTCCCCGATGCTTGCTGCCATGGCTCTTCACCTTGTCCATCCTGAGCTAGATAGGGCGCCTCAACAGGAGGATGGTTGTGCAGGAAGGAGGCTCTGCTCTGCTCTAGTGTTCTTCCACTGCTATGCTGGGTGAAGGCTCTGCTAGTAGTAGTATATTGGATCTGTCTGCTGTGGTTGTGGCCAAGTAAGTGTCAAGCGCTTATATAGCAGGGAAGTGGTCAGATGGTAACTTGCGCGTATAAAAAACTGATGGGATGACATTGGACAGAGAGATGGGGACGGGGGCATATACCCCTTGTAGGAAGTGGGGGGCTGCCTCGATCTACCTCCACAGCCACATGCAGCGACAGCCACGCTCAAGTTGCAACGGATTCCGATGAGGCTCGAGGGGGTAAATCGCCTCTGGACAATGGAAAAGGGTCGCTCTTGACAGCGAATCCGTTGGTTCCGTCCACGGTTAGGGATGCCTAATATTCCACATTTCCACTGGCTTCTTGAGTGATCAGTGGGCGGCCAGGCTAGGCGCCTTTCGTTGAGGAACTGTCCGGTCGGATCTTGGAATGTAATATATGCTCATGTCGTCCTCAAATTGGAGGAGGATCATTTTATAATGCATGATGACAATGTTCTGACTAGCTTCCATCTTATATTTCTTTACGGAGGGAGTAGTCGGGGACGCAAGCACATAACTAAAACAAAGAAGGTTTAAGAAAAAATATGCAGTTTTATTCATACATCCAACCATTACAAGTTCATTGTTTTGGATTCAAGATCTAAAAAAGAGTGTGGTAAGTAAGAAGTTTGCTCCCTCTAAAAAAGGGTTATATTTTTTTAGGAAAATCAGTGGTGTAGATTGGAAGTTAACCTTTACTAAGAGCAACTCAAGCAGAGTATATGTATGGTCCAGAACTCCATAATAGCTGTCAATGGGGAGATTAGGGAGCAAAAGGCTTTCTAGCAGAGTCAACCTCCAGAAGCGTTCGACACCCGTACCACTATGGTTGTCGCTCTACTCCTTCATTGCCCGTTCCACTGTGATCATCGCTCTCCTCGTACCCCTCATGGAAGGAGAGCGACGTTCCTCATGTACGTGCTAGAATCCACTCCATCCTACCTCTCATGTCTCCATCTTCCATCAAAGCTAGATGGAATCTCGTGGTCTCTCATCCTCCAATTGCGCGATCAAAGATTCAAGGGACATGTCAACTTATTAATTGCCAAACAAATAAAGAGAATTCATTTTTTTTTCCGGTACATGGATAGGAAAAAAAAGATCTTTTCAAACATTTCTAGGGTA
>NC_041381.1:644727698-644731528 GCF_002162155.2 Triticum dicoccoides | reverse complement strand
CAATTAATAATTACAGTAAAATCTCTTGGAGGCATCTTCTCAGTGGTATCAATTTTTGCAAGACAAAATACTCCCAAGACATCACCAAAGAGACTGCAGTTGGACCAAAATTCAATATTGCCACTCTTTCACTTGCATGAGCTTGAGTACCAAAAATGGTATATGAAAGCTTCTTGAGTTACCCATACAAAAACTGTGAGCACCGAACAGACTTGGACCGGGGATGTTGGTATGATTCCCTAGAAATGCAGGTCGTCAAATGATAAGATATATGCTATAGTGTTGAGAAAAGATTTCAACTCCACAAAGAATGAAACCAAAAAACAGCATGACACAATAACATAAACTTATCAGACCTGAATAATCGAATCTGCGAGGGCAGAAGCCTCTCTAGCTCTATGATACTTTAAAGAAAGCACCACAACTAGCTCTATGACACTTTAAAGAAAGCACCACAACGACTGTAGTACCAGGGCAATTGTATTCATCGATTACCTTGACCGCCACTATACATGGATGAAGAACACAAAACTCTTAAAAAATATGAGGAGTATGATATTCCCCCACCTCACAACGTCAAAGATGGCAGCTAGAGGCAAGGGGACAGAAAGTCGCAAACCCTGACTCTCATACACTTTGCTTTCTTAACATAACAACAAAGGGATATTTATGACTGGCAGTGGAGTCCCTATATTTTTAAGTCCAAATAGGTCTCAAAACTTAGTTTTCCAACCGAAGGCTGGCTCAAAAGCACAGAAGAAGCAAAAAAAGGTTGCCTTTTAACATTTTAAAAGAAAATGGGTAAACTATTACATTCGAAAAAGCATAACATAGCAAATAACATAGAACCGCAAATTCAGGCATCATAGTTCCACTTTAACACAAATTTTATGATTTGTAACATGGAACCCCGTTTTTGAGGTGGTGATTCACAAATAAGCGATGTTGATAGCAAAACCAACGAAGGTTTGACATACGGGCAGGGCAACACACCACTTCTTTCCTATGGGTTGATTCAAACCGCTTCTCTCTCTTCTTACCCAAACCACTTTTTTCTATCCGTGAGCCAACCTGCGACGACGGTGTCAACAAGAACTTGGTGGCAAAGCGCGGTGACCGCCGACTCTAATGGCTACTGCAACAGATGTCTGCCACCGATATGGAGGGAACTAGATATGGAGAGCACATAGGCCGTCGGATCTGAGGTCCAATGGCTACCTTGGGAGATCCGGGACCGCCACGTAATTATGCGACTTCTAGAAGGTTTCTTTGCAATTCTGCAAGAGCTCTCATATTTGTAATTAGGTGACATATTGCCACATATGACTTACAAGAATGCATACTCTCGATGGTATAAAATCAAAGAATATTTGTATATAGTATAAAGTTTTACGAAGTATGCATGCCATCGGCATCAAGTAAGAAGAATCAGTGGATTGCTTAGCAATCCAGCGTATGGAAACACTTGAAGATTTTATATGAGATGCAGCAATTGCTCTGTATCACTTCAAATTGAACATAGGATGAGATGAACCATTTAAATTTGTAGGTATGAAGAAAAAAATATGCATGTGACAATGTTGACAATTTTCTAAGTAAAGCAATCCAACATCGCAGAATTATTACTTAGAAGTGTGGATAAAATGAATGAAATGCCAGGGGTAACCTCTTTTTTTCAATTAGATCTCATTCACTTGTGCTGATAGAGCAAACACACAACACATGACACATCGTACTTGAACTGTTGAACATCCTTGCCATTGCAGGACTTAGGAGCACTATACCACACCAAAACTTCCATCCAAACTAACCGTCAGCAACATCTATCTGAACCTGAACTACCCTATGTTATGTAGTATGTACACACACACCAAAGAATCTGTCAAGCCTAAGCTAGAAACAAGAATCAGATCAAGAGGAGAGGAGCATGACGACGCATCGTCGGATGATGTAGAGCCTGGCCTTGTGTTGCCTCAGCATCCTGCTCAGCCCTCCTCCCACTCTTCCTGATCCATTGTGCTTGCTGCCATGGCTCTTCACCTTGTCCATCCTGAGCAAGACAGGGCGTCTGAACAGGAAGGTGGTTATGCAGAAAGAAGGCTCTGCCCTGCAATTGCTCTGCATCTACTGGATGAATGGATCTGTGTAGTGATGTGGTTGTGGCCAAGTAAGTGTGCAGCGCTTATATAGCAGAAAAATGGCCAAAACGGGAGAGACCACACTCCCACATGATCCACAAATCTCTGCCTACTTGCGCTTATAAAAAACCTGACGGGACAGGGAGAGTCACTAGACAGAGAGGATGGGGACGGGGCAATATACCCCTTGCAGGAAGTGGGGGGCTGCCGTTACCTCCACAGCCACATGCAGCGGCAACCTCTCTCAACTTGCGGTGGATTCCGATGACGCTCCAGGGGCCAACGATCGCCTCTGGAAAGCCAAAAAGGCCACTCTTGACACCGAATCCGTCGGTTCCATCCACGCTCAGGATGCTTATTTCCACATTAGTGAGGATGGATGGGACAGGAGTGTGTGGCCACTGGCCAGGCTAGGCGCCTTTCGTTGAGGAACTGTCCGGTCGGATCTTGAAATGTAATATATGCTCATGTCCATATATGTCCTTGCCAAATTGGAACGATCATTTTATAGTGTATGATGAATGACATCATGATAATGTTCCTGTCAGAAATCCAAGCTGAGACTTTGTTTTTTGACTAGTTTGTGATGTACTCCCTCTGTAGAGTGATCTAAACGCTCTTATATTTCTTCATAGAGGGAGTAGTCGGGGACCGGCAATATAACCTAAGCAAAGAAGGAATATTAGTTCATGTGAAGCACTATCGTGCTTTCATTCTTCTGACAGGCAAAAAAAAAAGTTGAACAAACCAAAAAAACAAAAATCAGGAAAAACCAAGAAAAAATGAAACAAAAATCACACAAAAAAACCCGGAAAAAACCCATGAAAGCGAAGAAAAACCTAAAAAAAACTCAAAACTTGTTTGAAAAAACCTAAAAAAACCATCTCATTGCGAGAAGAAACAGTGTGTCATGCGGCGGCACGATAAAAGCAAAACGACGCCAAATAGAAGAAAGATGAACACGAATAATATAGCAAAGGAGACACCCACCCAAAACAGAGACGACGAGCTGGCGGACGGCAAACTGCATGCTTAAAGAGGCTGAAGAACACGACAGGCAGCACATTCGTGCAAGAAGGATGAGGCCGGAGATGTGTTCGGCCGTTGCGGGGGCTACGGGCAAAGAGCACAAGGGAGCAATGGGTGCAAGGTAAAAGCGAGAGGGAGGCAGGGAGGCCACGTGTGCGCCATCCTATGTGTGGCATAAAACAACAAATTTATAGCAAGACACAACCGCCTTAAGAAAAGGACCGAGCTACCCTCGCGGTAGCATTCGGATATGGTTGGGCGTGCCCTAGCCAACCGGCTGGGCCGCGACCGCACCCATGTTTGGATGGCCCTATTGGACCACCCGGCTCGTGGCTGGTGAGAGCGAGCCAACCCAACAAGAGACCACGAGCGTTAACAGGTAGACTCGGCCTCAACAATCGCACACCTTGCGACCCTAGCCAGACGACCCTCTCGAACCACCCGGCGCGCGACTGGCATGAGCAGCGCACCCGGCAGGGGAGACCGCGTGCACCTGTCTAGCCCGAGCAAAACAGGCTGACTTGCACGACCAAAGTAGCCCCTCATAGTCTGGCATGGACTACCCATCACATGAATGACCCTGACAACCTGGACCATGGGCTCGCAAATCGGACGACGCTGAGAGCCCATGAGAGGCCCCCACAACACATCACCTGCAAACGG
>NC_041381.1:644722041-644727500 GCF_002162155.2 Triticum dicoccoides | reverse complement strand
CAAGAGGCGGGTACTCCAACATCTTTTGTAGGAGTAATTTGGGTCTATCCAACCCCATTGTTCAACCAACAATGTGTTCTATCCCAACATCTTAATGCTCATGATCAGGAAAACAAGATCTCTGCAATATATGAGCTAGTCTTAATTAGAGGCGAGAATAAGGATCAATTTGATGTTTAAGTTTCCACATGCAACTAAGTTTTCTCTTAATCTCCTATTCAAGAATCATTGCAATTATAGCACAAAACTATAACATTAATTACAACATGAAAAATATAATAATACTTTATTATTGCCTCTAACTCATATTTTCAACATTTTGAAGGGGGTGCATAGGGCACTGCTTCATGTACATTGTGAAAACCCTTGTTCTGACCTTTATTGGTTAGGCTCAACAACGACGATTTTTGTCCCATTACCATGTTGAAGGCATTGTCTCATTGCTGATGTACTGACCTTCATTGGTTGGTCTCCACAACTGGAATGAAAATCCTTTTTCCCGGCCTTCTTCAGTCAGGCATGACGATGCTGACGCGAGGTCGTGTACCCCTTGCAAAAGGCACTGCTGCAAAAGAAATCAACTTAGTCATATTGTTTACTCGTCTCTGTCTCTTTTGTAATGGTTTAGTCGTGTTTGTCTTTGTATTGTACTTTGATGAATAGCACCCCCTCCGTAAAGAGATATAAGAACATTTAGATCACTAATGCAGTGATCTAAACGCTATTATATTTCTTCGCGGAGGGAGTAATTAATAATACTGGGTGTGTGCATCACATGATGCAAGGTTTAACCTCCTTTTCAAATAGAAAATATACTTCCTCCAATTTTATTAATTGACGCACACTTAGTACTCCACATTAGAGTTTCTAAATATATGTTTTTTTAGAGATTTTAATATCAACTACATATAGATGTATAAAGACATATTTTAGAGTTATACTACGCGTGTGTCAATTAATCTGGATTAGAGTTTCTAAATATATGCTTTTTTTAGAGATTTTAATATGAACTACATACAGATGTATGTAGACATATTTAGAGTGTAAATTCACTTATTTTGCTCTGTCCATATTATAGAATCTCTAAAAAGACTTATATTTAGGAACGGAGGGAGTACTAAGAGTATTAAGTATGCATGATATCGACATCAAACAAGAAAATTGAGTAGATTGTTTTCAGCATGCTATGAGCGATTGAACGTATTTAAATAAGAAATAAAATTCAGGATTTGATACGAGATGTGGCAATTGCTCTATATCACTGCAAATTGGACATAAGATGAGATGAACCATTTAAATTTGTAGGTGAGGTTAGTTTCCAGCTAACAAGAAGCCAAGTACTTAAAAAAACACATGTGACAATGCTGTCAACTAGGCACCAATTTTAATATAGAAGTGAGGCTTGAACCCTGCCTGACTAGTAAGACCCAGGGTCTTTGGGTCTTTCTCGTGTATTTCTAACTTCCCTATTACAGATACTCGACGGCAGCAATCTAACATTTCGTACACAACGATGGCATGCCAAAAAGCATTTGCACTGCAGAATTTATTTTCCCCTACTGGCATGTAATCTCAACCGCTGCAACCTTCTCCACAAACCATACCCAACATGGGATGCCGACAAATAGATCAAACACTGAACTAACTAGGCTAGAGGTGTCAGAATGGCTTGGGAGATACTGGTCTTGCTTCACGGATTGATGTTGCATTCCCGCAGAAAAGGCTGATCGTAGTCAAGATACTCAGACCAGTAGCTTCGGAACTTGGGCAGGCCAATCTCAAGCCAGGGCTTCATGTTGCCATTGTAATGTATGACCGCGGCACGCTCCAGGTCACTACTGCTTACATGTGGGTTGTAACCTAGACCGAGAACATGCCATGATCGATCGAGGGGGAATGTCTTGTTCCAGAATGTAACCAGACCTAGAGGGAGAGTGCCAAGTTTCCAGTGCAATCCGTCTTCATTCTGCAATTCAAAGTTGACAAATATTTATCAAACGGAATGCAAAAGAAAACAACAAATGACAGGTTCTCTGAAATAAAACAAAGGATGGAGTTAAAAGCTTTCAAGTCATTGACAATTCAGAAGGATTATATAGTTCTCTGATTCTCTCATCTTTTGCACAGTAGACATGTCCCCACAAATTTTGAAACTCTGTACAATACAAGTGTTGAGAGATTTCTCTAAATCTTGCTACCCATGTAAGCTAAATATTAGATGTGTTAATTACATGGACAATCTGCGATATAACATGGAGAACCTTATAGAGGGATATGAATAAACTCAGCATTGCACATGATCTTTAGTTCAAAACTTTATCAGCCTATTTAGGCATAGAAGCCATATTGTCCCTAAGCTAGTTCTAGACATCTCGTGTAATTTATCATGTATGAAAGTAATCACAAGTATGTGAAACTTACAAGCTTCTGCCAAAAGTGGTAGATTTCAGTTATGTTCTGCCGCCTCCATTCAGCCAGATCAAACATATTCATTCCAAAAGCCCAGACACATGCATTGGGATCAAAATTCTTTGCAACAACAGGACTTGAGAAATTCAAGTAATCATCGAAGCTATGGAAGCTCTCTCCACAAGTCTCTACAGCACCATTAACCTTCCCCTTCATATCGATTGACCAGAGGCCAGTTATGTCCTTTCTTACTACTACATCGCCATCAAGAAAAACCATCTTGTCGAGCTTTGGATAAATCTCAGGCAAGTAGAATCGCAGATGATTAAGCATTGAAAGATACTTTGGGTTTCTGTACTTCAAATATGAATCTGAATTTGCACTTTGTGCCGTAAAGTAATAATCGATCATAGATTGAGATCCCAGTTGTTTCAGCAACAGGCTCGAGCTGTCATTTAGCCATGTGAATTCGTCAATATTTTGTACTTCAATTGTTGCTTTTCCAGGAGGATTAGAGAGGAACCACATTCTCATTGGAGCATAATTTAGTCTGTCAGTTACTATGTGGAAAACATGACGAGAAGGATGCTGCAGACAAAAAATTCCACTCGGTACGTTGCATGTTATCTATCAGCATAACTCAAGTAGGAAGTATCAAGAATACATACCTTGGCATTTAACACTGTCGAATTAACAACAACTGCTGTTGCCAATATATTATCTGTGAACAAGGCATAGTGATACAGCTTGGGATCATCAAGTTTCTCCTGGTTTGGGAATTGCTGCTGACTAGGATCCAATGAAAAGTATTCATTAGCTAGCGTCAAGGGGAGGCAGTGAAGACCTTTGGGAAGGGTTTTGGCTGCAAGTTGTGTTAGAAAAACAGTTTGCTTTTTTTGTGCATACAGCTGCTCCTCTGCCGAATGAAGCATAGCCCGGAGCTTTTTGACAACAACAGAGCAATCATCCTGTGTCTGTTCGCCCTTGACCAATGTCTGCTCAAGTGCTTTCACCTTCTCATTGGCACTGAATAAGTCAACATAAATTAAAGATTACTGAATAACTGCGTGGGGCTGCAAAATGCCCACAATATGTAATACTTAAAAAATCATAAACAGTTGGGAGCCATACTTTTTTGGTAGATCAGAGTCCTTGGATGCTTCACCAAGCACCTTTTGAACTTCCCGTATCCGATGTCGCAAGTCCCTGAGGTATAGAGGATTTGCTCGAATGGCTCCAAGACCAAGGTAGACCTTTGCCTTGATTAAATGATCCTTGATATCCCGGACTCTAGTATCTGACGAAGCCATATTTTTACTCCTACCATCTGTGTTTTCTTTTTGAGGGTTCTTCCCTGCACCTTGATATCCCTGAGGTATCTGTGTTATAGCCTCCAATGATCTTCCCTGCAAATACAAGCCCACACAATTTAGATGAAATTATGTGGCAAGAAATCATGACCGCAACCTATCGCATTGAGATGTAACAAAAAACAATTATGTGAATTTTCTTCATAACAAAATGGAAATGCCCAAATTCCGCAGAGAGTGCAGCCAGGATGATTCCAGCATATGGATGAACATTTCTAAGTTAATTAATGTACGAAAAGTAGAACAGACTGACCAAACTAATGCGCTAGTCACCAGTGCAGCAAAGTGTTCCAAGTGTCTGTGAACCATGAGTTTATTGGTGCCTTGCCTACAATGTCGTAATCCTTATAAAAACTGCAGGGATGCTTGGTGGTATCATCAAAACAAGTGACCCGAACACACACCGGGCCCCCGTGTCAGACCATCCGGTGCAGGGACTGTTGCCCACGGAAAAAGCCGCTTGGACAGCCCGAGCCAAATCGCCAGATCGTCTGGGGCCCAGCCCATGTGACCCAGGACGCCACCTGGATGACACCCTGGACTGTGCGGCGCTAGGAGCAACTCTCTCTGAAGACCGAAGCCGTGCAAGCTCAAGCCCTCGACGGGCTCAATGGATCCGGCATCACTCTGAGGTAGTTGGCCATGGAAGACGAACGGTGGGCCCAACATGTTCTGGAATGACCCTTGTATTGTGTCCATTCGTTAAATTTGACTCTTTGAAGTTGCTGTATATGTATGTTCTTGTGGATCTGTATTGCAATTGTGCTGTGATACTTGCTTTCCACCGACATGCCGTGCACGTTGGCACGTCTACGCTGTGTGAAGGTGGCGTCTTAGGATCGATATTATGCGGATGCTAGTGGATGTGTTAGATCTGCATAGTGCCGGTCCTGGGGCGCTACAAAGAGATTAAAAATCCACAGGTGACAACTCAACTAAATTTGCCAGTATGCACCTAAAGCCTGAGAAGTAACATGTATCAACCTCAGAAGAAGACTGCTGCTGGGATCCTGTGTGCTTCTCCTGCTGATCCATCGAGCCCGCCACCAAACCACCATCTTGTGCTTTCCGCCTTGCCACTTGGTCGATCAGGTCGCCACCCATCTTCAATGCAGCACCATTACCAGAAGTGATTTCAGAAAGCACCCTGTTGGCCTTCTTCCCCGGTAGCAATTCTACAAACAGTTCATGTGCAAACCATCTAAGGACAAAAGATCACAAGACCTATATCTTAAGAGTACAGTGTAACATTTACCAAAACCAAGAAACAAATAAAGCACACCTTGGTCCGCGGATTCAATCGAATCGTTGGCCAAATGGAGCGGTTCCTCCACTAATACGTCACCGACAGGTTCCTTCAAAGAACTCGCAGTTTCCTGCGTCGAAATCAATAATTAGTTAATTACTCGTTCGCCAGGACACAAGAAACGTAGCAGAAAATTTTACCAGAGGGAACGCATTTAGCTTGCTATCCTTGACGCTATGGCCCTGCCAAAACATAAAGAAACCATTAAAGTCCATGAACATCTCCGGCCCCTGTACCAAAACCCAAAATCCTATAAAAAAACATTAACCTGACTCGCAATCTCGGCAGGAAAATCCTTCCTTTCTGCAAGAAACCCGACGTAAATACCGTGAGAACCGCAGTGCCAAGAAAATGCCTCAGATCTCGATTGAATT
>NC_041381.1:644679534-644721658 GCF_002162155.2 Triticum dicoccoides | reverse complement strand
CGCTCGGAGAGCATTAGCAGGGAGAGCGCCGTGGGGATCAGGAGGAGGAGCAGCACGGACCGCCCCGTCGCCATCGCGCCGGAGTTTGGGTTTTCCCCTCTTCCGTTCGTCAAACCTTAGCTGCAGAGTGCAGAGTGCCGACCATTAGTTCGAGTTTCTAGAAGGAAGTGTTTTAGATAGGCCTTCGCTTTTTGGATGGGCTTGCCTGCTCCGCTTTTTTTTTTCAAATTCATAAACTTTTTCATATCCATAAACTTTTTAAAATGCACAATTTTTTTAGATCATATCTTTTGAATATCTGAAATTTTCAAATCCCATGAACTTTTCTTTAAACTCTTGAAGTTTTTATGGAGTTTGCGAACTTTTATCAAATCTACATGCTTTTTTTGAACCTATGATTTTTTTAATTCAGAAACTTTTTCAAATTCTTGAACATTTTTTATTCCTGATTATTATTATTTTCAAAATTTTGCATTTTCATCAAAAAGTCAACAGTCGATTGATTAACTGCGAACCGACCGACCAAGAACCAGTATGTTGTGAGCAAGCTGCTCGACTTGTTGTTGGGCCGGCCCACTGACCGGGGCACATGAGCGCCGACTCCTTACTCAGCGCAAAATGCGCTAGTTAGAAGCAACCCTAAAAGTAACCGAACGGGAACACCCAAAGCAAGAAGATGAAACTTGATGGGTCAGGTTTGCAGACCGAGCATCAAGCGCCGGACCAGTTATCGAGAAGACAAAATAATCAATTTGTAAAGTAGTGACCCATTTTTTTTGCCCAGATTGGTTCACGTTGGGTGGCGCCGTGGAAGGGAGATCCGGAGCGTTGGGCAGATAGATTAGCCGGCTTGCGAGATCAAATCACTTTGGAAGGCCCCTAGGTGGCAGTTTTACTATTTTGTAATGCAATGGTATGTGTGCACGCCCCAAAGAATCTATCAAGCCTACGCAAGAGAGAAGAATCATATCATGAGGAGAGGAGCATGCTGGCGTATTGGGGGTGATGTAGATCCTGGCCTTGTGCTCCCTCGGCATCTTGCTCAGCCCTCCCGATTCGGGTTCCCTTGTGCTCTTCATCTTTGCATCTTGAGCTTGCAACTGGAGGCTCATGTGTAAAGTATTAATTACCTAGAGGCAATCACTCGATGTTCTGCCTCATCAGCTGTTAAGGTCTGTCACTAACACAAGCGCTTCGCGGCACACAATCCATAAGAAGGGATGTTATATGTTTAGCAGTAGTTTTGGTTCTGTGCATCACGATGATGCAAAGGCTAGGGTTCATCCTTTTCAATAAAAAAGATGGCTAGCGGTAATACTCATGGCCCAATACAAACGTCCAAATAGGCCTTAGGTTTTAGTTTTCCGCCTGAAGCCTGGTCCAAAAGCCTAGAAAACCACGAAATGATTGGCTTTGAAATTTTAAATGAAAATATGTATATTCTTAAATTATTAAAAGAACAACGTTGCTAATAACACAAAAGCTCAAATTCAGAGGTCGTAATTTCACTCTGCCACAGATTTTGGTTTGTAGTAAGAAACCCTTGTTTTTGAGGAAGTGGTTCACAAATAAGCTTTGTTAATAGCAAAACTGGCCTCTAAGGCCCATGTAAATGTTCCATGTAGACAATGTGACACACCAGTTCCCTCGCATATGTTGAGCCAAACCACTTCCCTATCGCCCTTGTGATTTGAATCACTTCTCTCTCTGCCCCAAGAGTCAGCACACAATGAAGTTGTCGAAGAAAACTTGGAGATGAAGCAAGGCAACATCGACTGCCAACTGTAATGGTGACTGTTTGAGACTTGCAGATGGGACACGACATGACATGCCCCTCTCCTCCCTCTTTAGGCAATGGCGATGAAGACTAAAATTTGGCACCGAATTGAAGTGTCGTTGGCCATGCCTCAGAGGTGACTGCGACGACAATGCATTGGAACAAGGTTGATTCACATACACATAATTTCCCTATTCTTATGCTTTGCTCAGAACCCGTCCAAAATAACAGGTTCAGTTGTTTCATTCTTGTCTTAGCTCTACAACTTTTAGCCACCCGATGCCCATTGGGTGTCTTTTCTCAAACAAAAAAAACTTCCGGCCTCCAGCTCCTAGCTAGCTATGAACGCGGCAGTCAGCTCCGAGTAGTGGTCATCGTAGCATCGAGTTGACATCCAAGGCATGGACATTTGTAATCACGGTGCAGACACATCAAGCCATGGCTGTCATAGTGGACGCTTGAAACATGCCAAGTGTGTCCACTGCATGGAAGGAAATGGAGGGGGCATCTTGAAGGGCCCAGTTGTCATCGCTGTCATGGACAGGTGGCAAGGTGGGGCGGGGCCTACAATCACCATCGTAATTTGTTATTGCCACCGTGAAGTTGCATGTCCTTGTTGTTAGCATCGAGGCAGTGGTGGGGGGGGGCATGACAGACGCCCTAGTCATAGTTGGTGAGGGCATGGGCGGGAGCTCAGAGGATTCGTCGCAGTTGGTGAGAGCCTGGGTAAGAGCTCAAAGAATTCGTTACGGTTGGCTACCGCCATCGTCGCCTCACTTCACTACCAAGTTGCCCAAGTTGGAGTTGTTGGTGCCATTGTGAGAGGGTTGGTGAAGCTCAAGGATAGCTAACTAATCCAACTCAACCTAGTTGCACATCGTTTGTGGTGTGTTGTTTGCCACGTCTGATGTGTGGGCCCCGAGAGTCAGTTTTGCTATTAACATGGCTTAGATGCATATGTGAATTATTTGTGAATCACTACCTCAAAATATGGGGTTCCTTGTTGCAAACCCTAAAAGTTGCGGTACAATGAAATTATGACCCCCTAAAGTTGTGGTTTTGCATTGTTTGCTCTATTTTTAAGCCAATACAGAAAAGTATTCAGTCCAGTGCCTTATATGGCTTTTTCTACGAGAAGTGCATTACATGCCTTTTGGTAGCATATTGCTGCTGCTTGTCGTGCTCCAATTCAAACAAACAAGCGATATTTAAATTAGTGCCCCTGGTTCCTTAGTTGTGCTCACTTTTCCCCACGCTTCAAACTTTTGCTCACTTTCCCCCTCTTCCTTAGCTGAAACTCTCACAAATGCTCATAACGGGCGTTTGCCGTCTTGACCGTCCATTGACCGTTAATTGCTGACGAGTGGGGCCGAGTCTTCATCTGACCGTTGCTTGCTGATGGGTGGGACCGCAAGGAGACATGTTTTGGGCAGCTTGTCTGAATCTGAAACAAATCTAGACAGGCCGCACCGCATCGCGCCGCCCCACCCCCTTCGCAGGTGTCGTGCCGCCTCCACCGCAGTTGTTTCCTCCACCCTATGCCCTATTCCGTTCGTCGGTGACGTCGTGTCTCCGCCAGATATAGCCCACCTCCCCATCTGGGATTACATAGGGTTGTTGAGTGAGGACACCAGAAAGGCAATCGACCATGGAGAGGATTGGGTCGAATCCACGACAGATAATTCATGGATTAAACCTGGGTAAGCATCGTTTCCTCTCGAACTGACGTTCTAAGTCGTATTGTAGGCTGTATTTGACTTCTGTTTGCTTGAATCATTCGAATTTTTGCTCGATTTTACCCGGCTAACTGAAGCCTTTGTTTCAACAAAATAGGATTGATCCCGCGCTGGCTTTCCGGTTGGCGATTAGAATGGAAACTAGTGTGCTGCGTGGTACTAAACCGCATTTGATTTCATCATTTTTCTATCCCAAAGTGGTAGAAACCAGCATATATTTCAAAGATTTGCGAGCTGAGCTCCGAAACACCTATCCCTGGAGTGGTGCCGATGTTGTTGAACTGAATTACTTCAGCAGTGACGAGCAAAGTTTTCTCCCACTAACTTGCGATGATCATATGCCATTGCTTTTTGCTGGGATTGCTGGCTGCCGATTCGGTAAACTCCAAATCGATGTGCTTCAGGCACGCGCAGAACGGGCGAAGGGGAAGGGAGTTCAGACATCGTCTATCTGTGCTAATAGCCAGCACCCCGACACTCCTTGTAGGTCGACACCAAGTAAAGAAAGTGGTTCATGGAGCCACAACATGCATGCTGCCAATTCTGGTTCCAATTCAACTACTGCTTCTCGTGTACCTTCTACAGTTGGTGTAGAAGAAGATGTAGAACCTGACGAGGCAGTGCCTACAAATGATGATGAAGACGAGGTGATGTTTCCTGAACTGGTCGATGTAGCCAGTCGGCAAGCAGTGGATGATGAATATATGGAGGAGCCCATCAGCTAAGCTAGGTTTGATGACACTGACGATGAAGAGAAGGTGGAGAACATGGACAGCTTAATCGAGGATGAGTACGATGGTGATGATATGCCAACAATTGAGTGGAACAGGGAAAAACCCGAGCTTAGTGTAGGTACCATTTTCCAATCAATGGTGGACTGTCGGAATGCAGTGATAACATGGTGCATTATATCTAAAAACACCTATAAGATTAAAAGGAATGAGCCAGCAAGGTTCACAGTTTTTGTCCATATCCTAGGTGTAGGTGGAAGTTGCATGCATCTCGTATGAGAAAGAGCAAATGTATTCAGGTAATCCAAGTTCAGTTAGTAATTTAGTTTCAGATCATTGAGTAAGGTTTCTTAACTGTTTTTTACCCTTTTATTTTGTTCAGATAAAGAAAAACCCACACAAGCACACCTGTCCACCTGCAGGGGAGGGGGGAAGGACAAAACCAAGCTAGCAAAAACTAGGTGGGTGGCAGATGCTATATTGGATTGGCTGAGAGAAGAACCTGGACTTGGTCCAACAACACTCGGGAAGCTTTTTGAGAAGTACAAGATAGAAATTCCTTACATGAGAATTTTCAATGCTAGGGAAAAGGCTCTTGACAGAATTAATGGCCAATGGAATGACAGTTTTCAGCTGCTTTACACTTTCAAAGTAGAAGTGGAGATGGCAAGTCCAGGGAGTGTTGTAGATATTGACAAGCATACAGTTCCATTCAAAATAAAAGGGAAGTCATTTGAGAAGGAGTGCTTTAGAAGGGCTTTTTTTGTTTCAAGGCTTGCTGGCAGGGGTTTCTAGATGGTTGCAGGCCCTATTTGGCTGTAGATGCTACACATTTGACTAGAAAATGGAGAGGACAACTATTAGCAGCTTCTACAGTTGATTGACACAACTGGCTATTCCCAATTGCATTTGGTGTGGTGGAAGCAGAGTCTGAGGAAAGTTGGGTCTGGTTTCTGCAGCAGTTGCGCAACATTATAGGCACACCCCCAGGTTTAGCTATACACACAGATGTTTGCAAGGGTTTAGAGAGTGCAGTAGAAATTGTATTCCCTGGAGTTGTCGGAGTAATGGGCCACGGGTAGCCTCACCCGGGTCCCTGGATATAACAAAACTTTGGGCCGGCTTCGTCCCGCAATGACCCCAGCCAAAAGCTCCGCCCTCCGGGGGCCGGCTGGCTCAGAGGCCGGCCACCGGAGGACGGCCAAGCACCAGAAGATGGCACTGGGAGCGGCCGGCTCCAGTAAACCAGCTCCCAAAGAGGGCGGCTACCCGACGCCCTCAGAATCTGGGCCCATATCAAGAGTACAAGATAGAGCGTGGCTACAGTGAAGCCCCTCGCCCCCGAATCCCGGGATGGGCATGGCTACAGTGCCCCGTACAGGCGGAGATCTCCGCACGGCGTGCCACTGTGCCACTTCCCCCCTGACGTCACTCCGAACAGGCGGAACCCTGTTCCCGATGATGACCTGTCGGTATGGCCCGCCGGCCGCGGGCCCAATCGGGCAGTGACCCTGCAGAAGACGGCGGAAACCCAACCAATCGGACTTGGGGAGGGCCGGCCTCCAGCAGGCGGCCGTCCCTCGCCCCGAGGCAAGCATGCCATTAACCTGAGGAGACCAGGTGTGGCTACAGTGATCTCCCGCCAGGCGGCGGGACTGTAGCCACGCTGAGATGACCAAGCGCTCGTCATTAGCGGCACGGCTATAGTGAGCAGCCACCAACCAGTTGGTAGGGTCCACCACGCGGCGGGCCCCAGTAGTCAGCGGAGAAGCCGAAGGCCGGAGACACATACGGCCGGGCCCAGCGCCCGGTCGGATTACAATTGTACCCCTGGGGGGTAGGCCTATATAAACCCCCCAGGGCACCCATGCAAAGGGTTCCCACTCTGATAGAACTAGCCACTTCCTTAGAGCAGGAGAGAGCTAGCCCTGCCTTATCCTACCTCTAGACACAGCTCAAGGAGCACCTTGTATCACTAGTGCCTTAGTGATCATGCGGAGACCCCGCAGAGCAGGAGTATGGGTATTATCTCCACGGAGAGCCCCCAACCTGGGTAAAGTTCGCTAGCGTACGTGTCTACGCCTTATCCCGCTTCTAGGCACCGGCGACGTTCTACTCGCTCCCACCATGATAAGCCATCCGTTGGCATATGTCGCACCCAACCCCTGACATTTGGCGCCCACCGTGGGGCGAGGTGCACCATCTCCCGAAGACCTGCTCTGGACGGGAACCCTGTTCCTTCCTGGCGAGCGAAGCCAGCCCAGCACGCCTGACGGCGCCGGTCTCGACGCGCTGCACGGTGCGGAGATCGCCTGCGCGGCGAGCTGCCTCACTGAACTCGTTGGCGAGATCAACCTCTCCGACGATCCGACCTCCAACGCGGGCACCGGCGGCCCCGAGAGCCGCCTCGTCAGCCTCCTCGACCAGCTCCATGTCACCAGCGAGCCTGCTGTGGACCTGGAGTCTGTTGGCTCCACCGATCCAATGATCGTTGACTTCGACACGGCGTCGTTTGACGCATTCCCCACCAACGCGGTGGTCTACGACGAGCCGCCTCCATGCGAGCACAGCAGTGGGAGCACCGTCACGGAGGTGCTCGTCATCAACAATGGTGAGCACTCGGACAAGCATGCTCGAGACCCACTCGACGCGGCCCTGCGTGACCTATCGGCGCCCATCCCGGAGGGCGTGGATGCTGAGATGCTGGAGGCGCGCCACGTCCAACTTCTCGAGAGCGCTGGCCGCCTGGACAGCATGCGCCGTCTCTCGAATGCCTACCGACGCGAGATGGATCGAGCCGTTGGTGGCACGCCGGCTCCTGAGGGGCCTAGCCGCCTCGGCACGGTTCAGCAGCATGGTGCGACCGTCGCCAGAATGTTCGGGGCGGAGCGCCCCGTTTACACCACGCCTGCAGAGAACATCTGGGCCGCCCAGGCGGTGACGGATGAGCTGGACAAATACGACGGCTATGAGTGCCGCCACATGACGGAGCGAGTCCAACAGCTCCTAGACGCGGCCGTCGTGCAGCACGAAGCCGGCTGCCGCGCTGATGTGTCCGCCCAGCAGAACAATGAGCCACCCCCTCGCCAAGACCATGGGACGACGTCCCGGACACCGACTGGTGGCGCCCGTGGAGGAAAAGGCAATGAGCCGGCTGTCAGCCGCAGCCGGACGCGCCTCTCCATCGAGCGTGACGAAGACGGCCGCCCTCGAGCGGTGGAGCGGCGAGGCGATCCGCCTCCCCCTCCGCCTCGTGGAGCAAGGCATCCTACTCCGCCGCCTGTCACGCACCCGACACTCAGCGACCGCCTTGGCCGCCAAGAGGGAGTCGGAGAGAACGACGTCTGCCATCGGATCGATCATCTCAACCGATCCCTGGCGCTAGAAGAAGAAGACGCATTGGGCCCGCCTTGTTTCGGCCCACGAATCCGAGATGAGGCCTTTCCGAAAGGGTTCACGCTCCCAAGAGATACGCCCAAGTACGCCGGCTCCGTGAAGCCGGAGGACTGGCTGATCGACTACTCCACGCGCGTTGCCGTGAAATACGTCCCGCTCATGCTTCAGGGCACACCCCGGACGTGGCTTAACAGCCTGAAGCCCCGCAGCATCAACAGCTGGGTGGATTTCACCGAGGCCTTCATCCGCAACTTCACCAGCATGTACAAGCAGCCTCCCAAGCCTCGACAGCTCTCTTTGTGCGTTCAAGGGCCCAGCGAATTGACTCGCGACTATCTCGCGCGCTGGGCCGAGCTGCGCAACTCCTGCGAGGGCGTGCATGAGGTGCAGGCCATCGAGTACTTCACCGTCGGGTGCCGAGAAGGCACCCTCCTCAATCACCGGCTTCTCTGCGAGGAGCCCGCGACTCTTGACGAGTTATTGATCATCGCCGACAAGCATGCCACGGCCGACTCCTCCATGAAGGCGGAGATCTTAGTCGATGCATCCGGCAAAGTGGCACCTCAGGCTCCTAGGACTCCGGCTGGTGACACCAGTCGGAGGCAACCCCCAAGCGACAACAAGCGGAAGGCCACCCAGCCGGCTTCCAACAGCCGGCAGGTGGCAACAGTCAAGGATCAATAGCCAGAGGGGCAGCCAGCGCCCAAGCGTCACAAGGGTGGCAAGCCCAATTGGTTGCTCGCCTTCTCGTACGAGCAAACTCTTGATGCTCCCTGCAAGTTCCATAGTGGCGGGAAGCCGTCCAACCACACCACTCGGAAGTGTCACTGGTTCACCAGGATTGCTAAGGGAGATGGCCTCCTGCCTCCTCCGCCTGCCGGCCCGCCGCCTCCTCCGCCCCAGTAGCCGGCGGCTCAGCCAGTCGGCGCCATCCAAGATGAGTATCCTACAGAGCACGGAGCCTATGTCGTGTTCACCAGCGTGGCCGATGATAGGCGCAACAGACGGCAACAACAGCAAGAGGTGCAAGCAGTGGCCTCAAGCACCTAGAGTTCATGCACTGGTCTGAGAAACCCATCAGTTGGAGCAGGGCCGACCATTCGAAAGTGATGCCTTCCCCCGGTTCCTATGCTTTGGTTCTAGAAGCTACCCTTGCAACAGAAAGACGGACAACTCGCTTCTCCAGAGTGTTGATAGATGGCGGCAGCAGCATCAATATCCTGTACCGTGACACGATGGAGAAATTGGGAATCAAGCAGAAGCAGCTCCTCCCCAGTCGGACTGTATTCCATGGCATAGTCCCTGGCCTTTCCTGCTCACCAATCGGCAAGACTCAAATTGATGTCCTCTTTGGAGACAAGAATCATTTCCGCCGTGAGCCAGTTTGATTTGAGGTGGTGGACCTAGAGAGCCCTTACCATGCACTGCTTGGCCGGCCTGCCCTGGCCAAGTTCATGGCGATCCCCCACTACGCCTACCTCAAGATGAAGATGCCGAGTGCCAAGGGAATCCTAACTGTAGTTGGAGACTACAAGAAGTCGGCCGCCTGCGCCGTGGATAGTAGCCGGCTGGCCGAGTCCCTCGTGATTGCAGCCGAGAAGCAGCTCCTAGACCGGGTGGTGGCTCTGGTGAGCAAGAAGCCGGAAATGTCACCCATCCCCAAGGAGTCAGAGGTTGAAGGCTTGTTCAAGCCGGCAAAAGAACAAAGAAGATACCCTTGGACCCAGAGCACCCGGAGAGGCACGCTGTCATAGGTGCAAACCTGGACAACAAATAGGAAGGCGAGCTCGTCGATTTCCTCCGTGAGAATTGGGACATCTTCGCATGGTCTCCCAAAGACATGCTGGGTGTTCCGACGGATTTCGTCGAGCACAAACTACATGTCCGACCTGACGTCAAGCCGGTCAGGCAGCCCTTGCACCGCCTATCGGAAGAGAAGAGAAGAGTTGTCGGAGAAGAGATAGCCCGGCTTCTGGCAGCCGGATTCATCATGGAAGTGTTCTTTCCAGAATGGCTAGCCAATCCGGTCCTAGTGTTGAAGAAGAATAAGCAGTGGCACATGTGTATTGACTATACCAGCCTCAACAAAGCCTGCCCCAAAGATCCCTTTGCCTTACCAAGGATTGACCAAGTGATAGACTCCATAGCCGGATGCGAGCTGTTGAGTTTCTTGGATGCATACTCAGGCTACCATCAGATAAAGCTAAACCTGGCTGATAGGCTGAAGACCGCCTTCATCATGCCATTCGGAGCCTTCTGCTACCTGACCATGACGTTCGGTTTGCGAAATGCCGGCGCCACGTTTCAGCGTTGCATGCAGAAGTGCCTCCTCAAGCAACTCGGCAGAAATGCTCATGTTTATGTGGATGATGTGGTGGTGAATACGGAAAAGCACGGCACGCTGCTAGAAGACCTCAAGGAAACTTTTGAGAACCTGCGCCGATTCTAGATCAAGCTCAACCCGGAGAAATGCGTCTTTGGAGTACCAGCCGACCAGCTTCTCGGCTTCCTGGTCTCAGAGCGCGGCATAGAGTGCAACCCTGTGAAGATCAAGGCCATTGAGAATATGGAGGTGCCCACCCGACTGCTGGACGTGCAGAAATTCACCTGCTACTTGGCATCAATTAGCCGTTTCATCAGCCGGCTGGGCCAGAAGGTTCTTCCCTTGTACCAGCTCATGAAGAAGACCACTTTTTTCGAGTGGAACGACAAGGCGGATGAAGCATTTATCCAACTCAAAAAGATGTTGGCAACCCCGCCTATCCTGGCGGCTTCGACTGAGAAGCAGCCCATGCTCCTCTACATCGCAGCCACCAGTCAGGTTGTCAGCATAGTCATGGTGGTAGAGCACAAGGAGGAGGGCAGAGCATTGCCGGTCTAGAGACCGGTGTATTACTTGAGTGAAGTATTGTCCGCCTTCAAGCAAAACTACCCACATTATCAGAAGATGTGCTACAGCGTGCACTTTGCAGCCAAGAAGCTGAAGCCTTACTTTCAAGAGCATCCAATAACCATCGTCTGCACGGCTCCGCTTGCCGAGATCATTGGAAGCCGAGATGCATCTGGCCAAGTGGCCAAGTGGGCAATTGATCTGGCCCCCCACACCATCTACTACCAGCCTCGCACCGCCATCAAGTCACAAGTGCTGGCCGACTTCCTCGTCGACTGGGCCGAGACCCAGTACCTGCCGCCAGCGCCAGACTCCACCCATTGGCGGATGCATTTTGATGGTTCAAAAATGCACACCGGCTTGGGAGCCGGCGTCGTCCTCGCCTCTCCCAAAGGCGACAAGCTCAGATACGTGCTGCAAGTCCACTTCGCCGCCTCCAACAACGTAGACGAGTACGAGGCACTCATACACGGGCTCCGGCTTGCCAAGGAACTCGGCATCCGCAGGATCCTATGCTATGGTGACTCCGGCCTGGTGGTCCAGCAGTCGTCAGGCGACTGGGACGCCAAGGATGCAAACATGGCAAGCTACCGCTTCCTCGTGCAGCAACTCAGTGGATACTTTGACGGGTGCGAGTTCCTCCACATGCCAAGAAACGAAAACGAGCAAGCAGATGCCTTGGCACGGATTGGCTCCACCCGACAAGCAATACCAGCTGGCGTCGCCCTACGCCGCCTTCTCAAGCCGCCCGTCAAGTCGTCCCCAGAATCAGATTCCATCTTCGTGCTAGCCCCTCCCAAAGTAGTCGGATCCGACTTGAGGGTCCCAGAGGCCGGCATGGGGACTTTGGTAGGCGGCCCGGGGACTTCTTTAGCTCAGCAGGCGGAAGCAGCTGCCAACCCGCCGCCTCCCGGCCCAACCACCCTCATACAAGTTGAAGTGGTGGGAGTCGAAGAAATAGCAGCGCCATCCTGGGCTCAGCCAATCCTCAAGTTCCTGGTGAACAAAGAGCTGCCGACTGATCAGATCTCGGCCCGACAAGTGCAACAGCGAGCAGCAGCTTACACCATAGTCAACAGAGAGCTGGTGCGACGAAGTGTCACTAGGGTTTATCAGCGCTACGTGGAGCTGGACAAAGGCCAAGAAATACTCAGGGATATCCACCAAGGCGAATGCGGTCACCACGCGGCTTCAAGTTCACTTGTGGCCAAGGCTTTCCGTCATGGATTCTTTTGGCCGACTACTCTAGAAGAGGCGAAAGAACTAGTTCAGAAGTGTCAAGGGTGCCAGAAGTTTCGCTCCAAGCCACATTTGCCGGCTTCTGCACTCAAGACCATTCCCATAGCTTGGCCCTTCGCTGTTTGGGGGCTGGATATGGTAGGGCCATTCAAGACGGCTCGCGGCGGCATGACTCATTTTCTTGTTGCTGTGGACAAGTTCACTAAGTGGACAGAAGGAAAACCAATCAAGAAGCTGAATGGGCCGACTGCCGTGACCTTCATTGCTGACATCACCACGCGGTACGGCATACCACATAGCATCATCACCGACAATGGCACCAACTTTGCCAAAGGAGCCTTGGCTCTTTTCTGCGCAACGCAAGGCATCCGACTGGACTTAGCGTCCGTTGCCCACCCGGAGTCAAATGGCCAAGTTGAGCATGCAAACAGCCTCATTCTATCCGGCATCAAGCCCCGACTGGTCGAGCCTCTAGAGCGTTCGGCCGGATGCTGGCTCGACGAGCTGCCCGCCGTCCTCTGGAGCTTGCGCATGACTCTGAACAAATCAACCTGCTTCACGCCTTTCTTCCTTGTCTACGGTGACGAAGCCGTCATCCCGACGGACATAGAGTTCGACTCCCCAAGAGTCACCATGTACACCGAGGCGGATGCCAAGGAGGCACGAGAAGACGACGTCGACTTGCTGGAGGAGGGCCGGTTGTTGGCACTCAGCCGGTCCACCATCTACCAGCAGAGTCTGCGCCAGTACTACAACCGCAAGGTGAAGCCAAGATCCTTCCAGGAGGGAGACCATGTGCTCCGGCTGATCCAGCGAACAACCGGCCAGCACAAGCTCTCGGCACCTTGGGAAGGCCCTTTCATCATCAGCAAGGTGCTGGGCAACGATTCCTACTATCTGATCGACGCCCAGAAGCCTAGAGCACGCAAGAGAGATGATTTAGGCAAAGAGACAGAGAGGCCATGGAACACAAACCTCCTCCGAAGGTTTTACAGTTGAGAGCAGTATGTATCACGCTACCTTTTGTGTTATGTATGAAGACTCTGGGTCCCCTGAGAAGAGCTCGGGGACTACCCTCTTTTATCTATATGATAAGTGTCATGCCTATGAGTATATATAGTTTTAATTCCGCCTGGCACCAGGTTCGACCAGTCGACCCGGAGGCTCACCGCCTTCTGCTATATGCCGCCTCCTGCAGCCGGACAAGTAGTGTGTCAGCACCTAAAACTTCCTTTGTCAGAAGCCGCAGCTCGCAGAGTGACTGCATGGAGGTCAGGGATTGCAAAACGGTGCCCACACGAAAAATGACTAAGGAAAAAACGCATATAGTCGAGGCCGGCATCGCACCCGTTCGTCCGACTGCCGAGCGGTCGGTCGGCCGGCTTCTACCTTTATTACCAACACTCCGAACGGCTAAGTACTGGCCCTCCCGCAAATAGCTAAGTACTCAACCCAGCCGCAGTCCGCAGAGCGGCTGCTTGGCTGGCAAGAGGATAGCCAAGGGAGGGCGGCAAAGGAAAAAACCAAGGAGCAAAAGGCAAGAAAAGATAGAAGTCGGCAAAGCAAAAGATAAATGATGATAAGATATTTACATGGATAAAGGCCTACCAGACGACATTCAACAAAGTTCGGTATACATCCCGCATGTGGAATTGCGAGATTTAATCAAGTTATCCAGACTCTAGTAAACAGGGAAAAAGAAAATATCCTAAGGAGCGGCAGAAGAGTCCGGCTGGGCAGAGCCGGTTAGCGCAGCAGAGGACGTCGGCTGAGCGTCGGGGCCGGCGGCGCCAGTTGGCACGGCAAAGGGCTCCGACTGAATGCTGGAGTCGGCCATGCCACCTGATGCGGCAGGCGGCCCCAGCTGAGCGGTGGAGTCGGCAGCAGCAGTCGGGACGGCGGAGGGCTGGACGACGGAGTCGGTGGCGCCCATCGGAGGAACGGGCGGCTAGTCGATCCCTGCCTAGCTGCCTCCAGCAGCAATCGGCGCTTTGGAGCGCGGACCGTTGCTTGAGGCCCGGTCAGGTTGAGGCTGACCATCCGCCCCAACCTCCGGCAGGCCGACTTCGCTCTCTTCCTCCTCCTCCTGCTCCTCCT
This sequence comes from Triticum dicoccoides, assembly GCF_002162155.2. Lineage (NCBI taxonomy): Eukaryota > Viridiplantae > Streptophyta > Magnoliopsida > Poales > Poaceae > Triticum > Triticum dicoccoides. The sequence goes on along the minus strand of NC_041381.1, from coordinate 644,707,792 downwards.
CCTCTCCCTCCTCCCCTCATCACTGGAGTCGATGACTTCAACTGAGTCCCCGCTGTCCTCCAGGTTCAGCCCGAGCCATTCCTGTGGTTCTTCGGCGCCTTCCTCGACTACCTCCGGGACGAAGACGTTGGTGTCGGTGAAGTCGGCAATCGCCGCCGCCCTGTCGATACGTTCGGCTTCCACCACCACCAGCTCCTCCTGCGCCTCCAGCTGGAACGTGGTTAACTGGGCCAGATCTAGCCCAATGTACCACGCCTTGACGAACTCCAAGGCCCGGCGCGCTCCTGCCTGGGCTGCAGAGCCCTTCCAGGCGGCCGTCCACCAACTCCAGCCAGTCGGCAGTCTGGCTTGGGGTGCGCGGAATCGGCAAGCCTGGCTAGAGAGCAGAGATGGCCTGGCCCCAACGCACTGAAGACGGTGCAACATTTGATGGGCGGGCCGAAGACGGGCCTGTATGCTGAGGATTTGCTCGCTGAGAGTTCGGGGGGCATCAGCAGCGATCTGCGCGCCTCCCGCCCTCCGCTCCTCACGCTGGGCCTCGATGATCTAGATCGCGGCAACAGAGTGGCCTGGGAAGAAGTTTGTTTGGACAGAAGGAAAGAAAAGCCAAAGTTATAAACGAGGAATCAGCCTAAATAAGGGCCGGCAGCTCAAAACAAGAAACAAAGAAAACAAAGCTCACCATCGACCAAGTCCTCGATGCTGCTGAAGCAGGCTGTCATATGGGCTTCCTTGTCGGCCCAGGCGGAGCGCTCGACCTCAAAGTCGGTGAGGAGGTCGGTCTCTTTCGTCTCCGCCTCCCGCTGGGCCACCTTGAGGGCCTCCGCCTGCTCGGCAAGCTGAGTGACCAGCCGGTCTCGCTCCTCAGCCAGCTTGCTGCACTCTGCCTCCCTGCCCCACAGGGCGGTGTTGGCCTCGCCCAGCTGCTGCTGCAAGGCGGCGTTGGCCTCTAAAAAAAGGAAAAAGAAGAAAGAGCATCAGTCAAATAACAAAGAGGGATGCAGTTGCCGGGAGATTTGGCCAACTGCTCAGCAGTCGGCTTGAACCTCTGGGACTACAGCCCGCGGGTGCGCTAGCACGCCCCCGCAGAAGGAAGAAGTCAAAGCTTACTCCGGCTCTCGGACAGATGGGTGGTCTGCGTCTCCAGCTCCTGGACCCTAGAGTTGTAGGCGACCGCGCGAAGGTTGTGGTAGTCCTGCAGAAGGGATACCAGACGAAGTTAGCAGCTGACACTTTCTAGTTAAAGTTCTGGACCGCCTATTCAGCAGCCGGCCCAAAACTTGGGGACTACACCCAGTGGGTGCGCTGGCGCGCCCCCATGAAGGATGCAAGAAGATCAAAATAAATGGAAGCTAGAAGCTTATGCGGATGGCTGCCCGCGAACTCAGAAACGCCTCGTTGCAGCGCTTGAGGGCTTCGGCTTCGGCCCGGAGCTTGGCCTGGATGTTAAGGGCCGCCTGGTTCAGGGCGCCCATCCCACCCCCGCGTACCCAGCCGGTTGGCGCGATGCTGGTCGCCTCGGTGTCAGGGACCGACGAGCTCGCCGCTCCGGCCTCCAACGGTCGCGGCGCCGAGGCCGCCTTCTCAAGACGGCAGTGTGCGGGTGTGCAGACTTGAGGAGTTAGGTCCGTCACCACCACGTTCCCGGCCGGTGGCACTGGCGACTCGGCCGGCTGCTTGTCCGCATTCTGCTGGTCGGCGGCGGCGGCGGCACGATGACGTCCGGCATGGCCACGTCATCGCCCTCCCTCTCCATGACCGGCTGCTCATCGCTGGCTCCCCTGGTTGTCGCCACAAACTCTAGCGGAGGCGGAGCGGAGTTCAGATGAGCCACAAGCAGCGGCTCCTGGCGACGTGTGGCCTTCGCAAGCCGATCCCTCTCTGCAGCTTCGGCCTCTGCCTGCGCCAGCCTCCTCGCTACGGATGCTGCTGCCTTATCCGCCTCCGCCTTTGCTAGACGGTCGGCCTCTTCATCACGCGCCTCCCGTGCGTTCCGCTCCCTCGCCTCCCGGAGGTCGGCGGCCGGGTCGATCCGCCGGCTGGTGGAGGAGGTTGCCGCCGATCTGATGACCGAGGCGGCATCCGACTTCTCGATGGGTAAGCGGGGCCCTGATATGTGAATACACGACAAAAAAGCCTTTTAGGCCGGATCAACAAAGAGGCGGAGGCGTGAGAGAGATACTTACGCTGACACCATAACCCGCACCTTCGGCTGCCTCTTGTACTTGGCCACCTTGGCCACGGCTTCTTTCCGCCTAGTCACCGCGGCCGGGTTCTTGGGCTTCTTCGGCGCGCTGCCAAACAGGGCAACACCTTGCTTCCGCTTGCGTTTGCCGCCACGGGTGGGCAGCCCAGTAGAGGGGCCGGCGCCAGTGTTGGCTGTGCTCCAGGCGGGGCACGGCTTGTCTTCGTCGTCGTCATCGTCAGGCCAAGTCTCCACGCCGCCGCCCTCCTCGGAGCCGCCTGCCCTATCGCCGCCGCCCGCTGCGTCGTCCGCCAGGGCGGCCGCCCCCAAGTCGGGGTCGTCCACGTCACTGACTGCCCTGTCCGGCAGGTAGTCACCATCCGGCCCCACGATAGCGGCCGTCGCGACGGACATATAAATCTGCGCTCCAGAAGGGAGTTGCATCACACCAGGCGCAAGACTAAAAGACAGATCTAAAGGAAGAAATCAAGGGACATACGGCAGGCGGCGGGTCGTCGCGGGAATACGGCCGCTTCCCGTACCGCCAATCTCCCTCTGACACCTTGAGGTCAGAGATCTCGTTCACCATTCACGCGACCTCGGCAGTCGACATCTCCTTCGTGCACAGCCGGCACGAGTCGTGGTGCCCGCCCATCCGGAAGATTGAATGAGGGCGGCCCTGGAGCGGGAGGACCCAGCGCTCGACAAAGGCGATGAGGAGGTCGGATGCCACGAGGCCCTCCGACTCCTGGAGCACTCGGAGTCGGCCGATGGCGGCCGCCGCGTCTGCTGACACCGGCTTCGGCTTGTACCCCCAGTTGGGCCGAAGCCCGGTAGGGTGGCCGGCCTCGTAGGTCGGCAGGTTGATGAAGTCGACAGCCGGATCGACATTCTCAACATAAAAGTAAGACTGCTGCCACAGTTTTACCGACTGTGACAGCTTGATGACGGGGAAGGCGTTCCTTTTTGCGGGCCAGCGCACGGAGACGTAGCCACCACACTCGGCCGCCGTGTCCTTGGCGGAGGTGCCAAGCTTCCCGTAGAAGAATGCTCCCCACAGCTCGAGTGTGGGGAGGATGCCTATGTAGCCCTCGCACGCCGTGACGAAGGCGGAGAGCAGGGTCACGGTGTTGGGCGTCAAGTGATGCGGTTGGAGATGGTTGAAGTCGAGGAAAGAGCGGAGGAAGCCGCTCACCAGAAGGCCGAAGCCGCGGAGGAAGTGCGAGCGGAAGACGACCTGCCCGTTCCCCCGCGGCGCCGACAAAATCTCCGCCTCCGGCGGCACCCGTGCCTTGACGAATGCTGCGTTGGGCATCCGGCGCGTGTCCTGGAGGAAGGTGATGTGGTCTTTAATGACCGTTGAGCCGTCCCAGTCGCCGCCCTTCTCGTGTGCCATGGCTTCGGGCGGAGTTGCGAGAGGAGCAAGGGCGCGGCGGCGGCAATGGTGGAAGCACCACAACAAGCGCAGAGATGCGACAGCGACAACGGCGGGGAGTGCGAGAGGAGGAAGAAAGTGTGGGAGGGGGTGCGAGTGCCCCGCTGCACCCCTCCCTCCCCCTACTTATAGCCCTCGGGCTATGAAGCCGAGGGGACGGGGCGCGGTCGTGGGATTAACTGCACCCACGACCCCACGACCCCACGTTCGCTGCGCGCACTTACTACGCCTTGAACGCCCGTGGGAATCACAACCGCCCGCCTCGGCACAGCGGATCCGCCCGCGTGCCGAGGCCCGGTAGTGGCGGGCCCGGCCCACTGTCACGTCCCATCACGAACGTGGGATCGCAGGCTGGCCGGGCTGGCGAGCGCCACGTGGCATTCCCGTAACGGGCGGCAGCCCGAGGAAGCTTAGCAGGCACGCCACCTGTTCTCCCGCCTCGAAGTTAAAAAGTGGCCAACGGTCCCGCCTTGTCGAAGTCGGCCTCAGCGGCCGGCGCACCACGAGGTGGATCAAAATATTCTCCTGGAGCTCAGTGAGGGGAGAAGCCGCTGAGACTTCGCGGCCCCGCGACCACAGCGCCTCACCGACTTAGGGGACTACTGTCGGAGTAATGGGCCACGGGTAGCCTCACCTGGGTCCCTGGATATAACAAAACTTTGGGTCGGCTTCGTCTTGCAATGACCCCAGCCAAAAGCTCCGCCCTCCGGGGGCCGGCTGGATCAGAGGCCAGCCACTAGAGGACGGCCAAGCACCAGAAGACGGCACTGGGAGCAGCCGGCTCCAGTAAACCAGCTCCCAGAGAGGACGGCTACCCGGCGCCCTCAGAATCTGGGCCCCCATCAAGAGTACAAGATAGAGCATGGCTATAGTGAAGCCCCTCGCCCCCGAATCCCGGGATGGGCATGGCTACAGTGCCCCGTACAGGCGGAGATCCCCGCACGGCGTGGCATTGTGCCACTTCCCCCCTGACGTCACTCCGAATAGGCGGAACCCTGTTCCCCATGATGACCTGTCGGTACGGCCCGCCGACCGCGGGCCCAATCGGGCAGTGACCCCGCAGAAGACGGCGGAAGCCCAACCAATCGGACTTGGGGAGGGCCGGCCTCCAGCAGGCGGCCGTCCCTCGCCCCGAGGCAAGCATGCCATTAACATGAGGAGACCAGGTGTGGCTACAGTGATCTCCCGCCAGGCGGCGGGACTGTAGACATGCTGAGATGACCAAGCCCTCGTCATTAGCGGCACGGCTACAGTGAGCACCACCAAGTAGTCGGCAGGGCCCACCAGGCGGCGGGCCCTAGTAGTTGGCGGAGAAGCCAGAGGACGGAGACACTGACGGCCGGGCCCAGCGCCCGACCGGATAACAATTGTACCCCTGGGGGTTAGGCCTATATAAACCCCCCAGGACACCCATGTAAAGGGTTCCCACTCTGATAGAACTAGCCACTTCCTTAGAGCAGGAGAGAGCTAGCCCTGCCTTCTCCTACCTCTAGACACAGCTCACGGAGCACCTTGTATCACTAGTGCCTGAGTGATCATGCGGAGACCCCGTAGAGCAGGAGTGGGGGTATTATCTCCATGGAGAGCCCCCAACCTGGGTAAAGTTCGCCGGCGTACGTGTCTATGCCTTATCCCGCTTCCAGGCACCGGCGACGTTCTACTCGCTCCCACCATGATAATCCATCCGTTTGCATATGTCGCACCCAACCCCCGATAGGAGTGGAGCATAGGGAATGTATGCGACACCTAGCGCATAATTTCAAAAAGTTCAAAGGTAAAGTTTATGATGAGAACTTATGGCCAGCATCATACACATGCAACAAAAGGAAGCATGAACACCATTTGAGAGTGTTGTATGCTCAAAATCCTCTTGTGAAGGAGTACATGGATGCACATCATGGCAAGGTGTGGTCAAGAAGCAAATTCAACGAAATCTGCAAAGTAGATTATGTGACCAGTAACCTTGCAGAATGCTTCAATTCAAAGTTTAAGTCAGTGAAAGGGCTCTTGTTGTGGCAAGCATTTGACAAGATGAGGCAGATGATCATGATAAAGATGGCTCTTCGCAAAATAATTGCAGAAACACAATATATTGCTCATCAAATGCTCCCATCACTAATTAAGGCATTGCACTTGAAGGCAAGAGGACTGAAGATGAAATGTATTCGATCTGGTACATATGAGGGAGAGGTTACCTATACTGACACTAAAAATAGGGTATGGAGGTATCCTGTGAACCTAAGTACTAGAGAATGTACTTGTAGGCAATGGCAGATCCGTGGGAAGCCATGCATACATGCCCTACATCTGATGACCGTTATCGGGGGTGCAGATGGTGAAGTTGATCAATATTGCTCTGAGTATTTCTCTATTGCCAAATTTATGGCTGCCTATGCTGACAATGTGCCTGCGCTCTTGGGGAAAGATCAATGGAACATAGTAGATCCAGGGTTCAAACTCCACGCTCCTGTCATTACTAGACCACCAGGAAGACCAAGGAACCAGAGGATTAGAGCAGGTGAGGAGGGTCGTCTACCAAAGAAGCGTGCTTGCAAAAAATGTGGAGTTCTGGGGCATATTGTTAGGCTTTGTACCAATGCAGTGGATGCATCATTTGGAGAGGAGGAAAGATGGACAATAGCCAACGCTGAGGAGAATGCAGCAGCAATGGAGACTGAAGATGCAGAGGAGAATGCAGCAGTAATGGAGACTGAAGATGCAGTGGATAATGCAGCAGCAAATGAAGCAGTGGAGAATGCAGCAGCAAATGAAGCATCTTGGTATGTGTTTGCATTTGTTCTCTTTTTTGCCTATAGCTTATAATTTTATTTAACAGCTCTAGGGAGAAAAGGCCAAGAGATGAAGAAGCAGAAGATTTTAAAACCATGGCCTTTGATGGTTTTGAAGCTATAAGAGAGGAAGAGGAGGGGGTATTTTTTCCAATTGTGCCTTTAAAGATTACTGAACCCATAGATGACTGTCAAATGGTCGTCAAGTGCTCGGCGAGTGGAACTACTCCATCAGCACCTCCACGGTGAAAACCCCAAGTAAAGATCAAAAGGAGCAAGAGTATGAAAGAAAAGAGCATCTCAACTAGGGAAACCAGGAGCAAGACGGTGAAGCCAGCTGCAAACACAAGGAGCAAGTCGAAAATTTGAATTAAGTTGTTGGGAAATGTTTGTGTTGTCAATTTGAGGGCGAGTCGATCGCTTAAAACATGGTAGATTTGTATCAAGATGTTGGCATCTTAAAACTTGGTAGATTTGAGCTACTATGAAAACTTATCAGTTGTAATAATGTTGCTTCTACTTTGGTTTCTTATTTGAGTCAGAATTCAAATTTCCATCAAGATTTGAATTTAAATCAATATTTGAATTTGGGCCAAAATTTGGATTCGAGCCAAAGTTGAAGTTGAACATTGGAGGTTCATTGCTTTGTGCGGTGTATTTGATCGAGCATTTGATGTCCAATATTCGTAGGTGAACAGTCCGAATGAGAAATGTGCTAGAAACGAGCTCGAAAGCTAGGGTAAACAACCCTATTTGAAATCAAGTTTTTTTACCTTGTCTAAATGAGGCATATATATTTTTATAAACACTTGTTCCATATATATAGGGTAAAAACGAAGTCTCACTATTTATTGATTAATATTCATATTACTATGGTTTTTTTTGAAAAAATATGCTTTTAATTCAAAACCGTCAAATAACACGTTTTAGATATGAAAATGAAAAAGTAAGTTCAGATCCTTCTTATTCACTCCAAAATGAAGCTATGGAGATTTTTCTGTTTTTTTTTTGAATTTTTTTCAAACCCTAAACCATCTCTCCGTATTCTACAAACTCTGAACATGTTCATAGGTGATAGCTCATTTGTGTGAAGCCTTTTTTTACGAAAATTACCTACACCAAGTTTATATTTTTTTTCTCATAACCTTGTCACATATGACGGCTATGTGTGCAAGAATTACAACATTTTGATTTTTTTGGAATTTTTTAAAAACATTTGAACTTGATTTCGATAGATCACTTCAAAAAATGATTTTTCAAAAAAAAACACCCCTATACCGAGTTTATATTTTTTTATGGTAACTAGGTCTCATAAACGGACAAACTATTTTTTTATATTTTTGCGATTTTTTCTAATTTAGTTATGGCCATTTGAAATCTGGTCAAACCCTAATAACCCCGTTGACTGGCTCATAACCCCGCAGAAATGCTCCAAACCCTAGCGTCGAACGTTCGCCGTCGGATCCTACCAAGCGCCAAACACCACCCATCAGATGTGCGGGCAGGCATGCGCGATCCACGTGACGCATCCTGATTGGCTACTACACTCCCTTTTACGATCTGCCCTCTTTACATATGAAATTGTATTTTTCGCACATGACCACCACATGTGAGTGTTATGAGTTGGTTCAAATATTCAAACTGCAAAATACAATGTGGCAAATCGTCAATATAGCTTCGCTTATCCTCTTCTCCATCTGACAGACAAAGGCATCGAGCGGATCTCGAGCAGTTCCTCTGTTTCTTTCCCCATCTTCTCATTCTTCTTCCTCTCGAGCAATTCCTCTGTTTCTTCCTCTCTGGCGATATGTCGACCTCCTCATCAGCCCCCCGTTCCATGTGGCCGGTGTACGGTCCAATGCCAATGACTCGATGCACTGACTGCCCACGGACTGCGCCACTGAAGCGGTTGACTTCGAAGGAGGAGAAGAATGGGAACTTTGGGCGCGAGTTCGTCAAATGCGAGAGCAAGCCGGAGGAGCAGGTTAGATCTGAGTTTTCCTCGCATCCTTTCTAATTTATCAAAATATCTGTCAGATTTGGGATTTAGGTTACATGATTTCGTTTTTAGATCGTGAAGAAATGCCACCATTTCGAGTGGATGGATGGTTACATCCAGAGGCTTCAAGGGTTGGGCTTGAGGGGGAATGCAATCCGCGAGTTCAATCTGCCCCATGACAGTGCTGCTCTGGCAACAACAGCGCGTCCGGAATACCCGACGGTGGTAGATGTCGAACTGAAGACGGAATTGAAGAAGATGAACAAGAAGTTCAAGCAGCTGATTGAGTTGAAGAAGCAGTCCAATCTGATAGCTTTAGGAATACTTGCTCTAGGAATTTTTTTACTTGATGGCCATCTCTCGTTAGAGATGTTTGTCTACTGTTGTTGCCACTATTTAGCAATCCAAGTCTGTTTATCTCAAATGCAACTCAGTTTAGTGCAACTGTCGATCTCTGAATGTATGCAGTTTACTGTTATGTTTTGACACTTTCAGTTTCGGCAAAAAACAACTACTAGTTCAGTGATAGGATTATTCTGTTAGCTAATAACCTTGAGTGTTGGATCATACCCTAGCTCGTCAGATGACAACTACTTGAGCAGAAGACAACTACCAGTTTGCTAAGCAGTACTTGAGCAGCACAAGGGATATACATCGAGTTCATCTCTTCTCTCTCGCACTTGCCAAACTTTTGTCCTCGAGTTCGTCAGTTTTGCTAGAAAAAAAAACCTACTTCGCGGGCGCAAAGAGAATCAATCTGCAATAGGCCCATAAAGGAAAAATGAGGCCCAGAAACAAGCGATGTTTCTTTTTTTGTTTAGGAATGATTGCTTTGTTCTTTTTTGTTTCTGATTGATTTTTTTATTAATTTGATTTCCCAATCTCTTCTATTCCATTGAGGAATTTTTTTGGCTTTCCTTTATGGGTCCCTTCATTTTTTTTATTTGATTTCTCTTCACCGTATGTGCTTTTGTTTTGCTTGCTCACAACCTGGCTTTGTTTGGCGGTGAAGTAATTTTAGAATCAAAGTATTTGCAAACCGCAGTATTATTATGCCTAGCGAACCAATACTTCAGTATTGGAAAATGAGGTCCAACCCTCTTTTTTATATACTTCAAAAATAGTGTAGTTTTCCACATATTAAAGTATATAAAACTACACTTTTGACTAAAGCCAAACATCTCAAAGTATTTGATACTTCAATATTTCTGGAAACCAAAGTATTCTTGGAACACCTAAAAAATACAGAGCTCCCAAACCAAAGCCGTGTACAATATGTTCTTATTTTTAGAAGGCATCTATAAACACATCATTTTTAGTTAGTTTGGTTAATTTTGCCCACGTCAATTAGCCGTGTCTAAACTTGGGACAAACAAAATACAAACATAACAAAACATTAATATAACACGCATAACTTAACTTAGATAGGGTTGCTAGGGCAACACAAGTTCTTACATATAACACGATACCGATAGATAATTAACCTTACATAGATAGGGTAGCTAGCTCGGGCAACACACACACCAAACTCACACTACATAGTAGATAGGGTAGCTAGGGCAACACCGCCATGTCTTCACCGTCATCTTCACCTTAGCCGCCGGCTTCACTGTCTTCGTCGCCGCCGGCTTCAGTACTGCTCCTCCTCAAGGCCATTCTCGCCGAGGTAGTACGGGAGGCTGTGCATGCGGTTGCAAGCGGGGAAGACGCTCTTGAAGTCGGTGAAGATGTTATAGGTGGTGAATGCGATGAACTCGCACCCACACCAATACACCTTGCCGAGCAGGTAGTAGGCATCGAACCTGTTGGTGAAGTGGATGAAGAGCCCTACCATTGGAGCGTTGGCGTGGGGACGCTGCTCCACGAGGTTGAACATGGGCGGCGAGCTCGCCGGGAGGTGGTGGAAGCCCGCACAGAGTAGTGCTACCCCTCCAGTGCGAGAGCGCCCACACGCGGAGCGATGCCTCGATGACGATGTTGACAGGGCACCATCATTCCGGCACGGTGGGCATCTCTTGGAACGTCGGCCCGTTGAACTGCATCTTGCTCGCTTCGCTGAGTGTTTTCTTTGGCTTTTGGGGGAAGAAGAGAAGGGGGAGGCGCAGATGGATCTGTAGAAGAAGAGGCAATGAAGGGCGGTTTAAATAGCCGGGGGAGACGGAGAGGGTACATGTGGAAACGACGTAGATCGTGACTCAATGCGTGCGTGAACCGATGCGATCGTGAATCGATGCGAGCGTGCATGAACCAATGTGTGAACGTGAATCGATGCAAGCATGCTCTGCGTGCTCTACGTTGGCGGCTGCCTGCCTCCCCTTCTGCATGCTCTGCGTTGGCGGCTGTCTGCCTCCCACTACTGAACCGATGCCTCGACATATGGACACGAGCGTGCAGCCTTCCCCTTCTGCCACTGGCACATATGCCTGCGACGCGTAAAACGATGCTGCGGAGCGACCGTGCAACACGATGTGTGTGTGCGGCGTGCATGTCCTGTCGGCAACTGTGCAGCATGGATCGATGCGTGTGTGTCGGCGTGCATGCATGCGATTAGGTCTAGGTCACTAGATGCGTGCGTGGCGGCGTTCGCATGCATACTAGGCCACATCAATGCCAAAGTCGGGCATGCATAGTAGGCATCATCCATCGATAGCAGGCTTTTTTAATTGGGCTTCCTTTTTAATTTATTACCAACAAACTAACGGGCCCGTCCTATGAACACAAACACGGCCCAACCAGCGAAACCACAACCACAGTCAACAGAGTCCAACGTGGCCCCACAAGTCAGTTAACGGCCAAGACGGCAAATGTCTGCTATGAACATTTGTGAGAGTATCAGCTAAGAGAGTGGGGAAAAGTGTGCAAAAGTTTGGAATGTGGGGGAAACTGAGCACAACTAAGGAATTGGGGGCATAGATGGAATAAGCCCAACAAACAAAACCTAAGATTTGTAATGCGACATGCAATGCTTTCAATCCATTCCCTCTAGATGGACACTGGCAAGGATAAACCACATTGAAGTTGCTTCCACCTAGCGAGTCATAAATGATGTTGATTTCTAAATGGGAAACGTTTGCGTGTGGTGTGCCGACCGAACTTTCGGCCGGTCACACCGTTGTACTCGCGCAAGCACATAAAACAAGCAGATACCCCTGCCCACCATACGTCACGGACAGCACCGCATCCTTATCCAGTCACTCTAGCAGACCGGCACCGCTTTCTCTCGTCCACACAAGTCCCGCAGCTCGTCCTCCTCCGCCCGCGCATGGCCTACCTCACGTCCTTCTCTCCACTCGCGCATCACCCGCCTCACCTCTGGATCGCCTCGTCGGATCCTAGCTCCGGCGAGCCCCACCACCACTAGAGGAGTTCCCTCTGCTGCTATTTCTCCCTCTTCGGCGAGCTTTTCCCCTTTTTCCCATAGTTGCCTCGGCGTCCTTCCAGTTCCGCGACGCCCCCTGTTGTCACAGGGATGGACCACGGACGACGGGTCATGGAGCTGCAACCGGGCACGCCGGAAGCTGCAGCCGGTGGACGGAGGAGCTACAACCGATGATGGGTTGAGCTGCATCTGACGGCGCCGCACCAACGGGCGAGCTACAACCAGCTGCTACCGGAGCTTCAACCATTGGTGGCGGAGCTGCAATTGATGTTTTGGCAGCTGCATCGAGCAGGCGGAGCTGCAACCCGCAGGGGACACCGGTGTTGTAACCAGCACGGTGGCGAGCTGGAACCGGTGTATGTTTTTGCTGGAACTAGCTTTTCTTTTTGCTACAATCATTCTTTTGTTTGCTGCAATCGAACCAATGGGAGTCTCTTCGCTGAGTTATTTTGCTGGAAACAATGTTTATTTTTGCTGGAACTAGCAATTTTGTTTGCCACAATCAACGATTGAAGTTCTCCCTGCTGAGATTGATTGGTTGATTTTGCTGGAACCGATGTCCTTTTTTTGCTGGAACCTTATAAAGATTTTGCTTCAATCGACGACTGAGAATTTGTTGCCTTTTGTAGATCTTTCTTGGGACATGACAGTAACCGACGGCTGCAGTGAGCCGGAGGCAGGATTATGCTGGGATGCTGCAATCATGGCGCTCGCATGATGGATCTGATCGATCTGATTTGTTTTTAAAGTTGCATCCATGGTGAATCTCTGGAATCAATGACTGCCGTGATGCAATCCCGGCAGCCATGCGGGTAGGACCTCGCTAGAGCTCGTCAGGCACAGCCACAACGACGACAAGGACGAGGAGTGGAGGTGTGCGCGCGGGGAGCGTGCAGATTCCCTTGTTTTTTCTCGCGAGGTAGAAGACACATGGCCAAATCCAACGTCTAATCATGATTAGATCGGGTGGCTGTGGCACGACCGACCGAAACGTTTGGGCCGGTGCGCCGGCGCCTAGTACTGGCTTTCTAAATTGGCATTAATTCATTTTAGCGGAAAATTTCATTGCTCTATTCTAATAGTAAAGTGCATTTTCAACCCTCAAATTATTGGGAAGTGGCTTTAGTCTAGGAACTTATTTTGGTATGGTCGTCGTCCCTATTACCAGTTAGATTTAGTTCCCGAGAGTGGTCCTCGACCGTCAAACCCAATATTGGGGACATGTAAACAGTCGAGCGTTGTCGCACCACTGTTCTCCCACATGGCATCGTTGCCCCTTCGTTAGGAGGTGCATGTCGCTGGCTTGCTACGCCATGGCTGAAGGGGACAACGACATGACCTCTCGAGCATCACGAGTTCACGACACCAATGCCTTCTTCCTCGCGTCTAGCGTGCATGATGTCACCCCGCTTCCCAGTCCTCCCGACTACACCACCGACACCCTCTCATCACCCTAGTCCTATTTTTCTCCTTGCCCAATGTTCGACCATCGCATATCCGGCGACCACCATGTCAAAACTGGTTAAGCGTTCCTACTCCCAACAGGGGAGCCACATGGGTATATATTGATTGTGACTTAGAGTACAAGGATTGGCAGCGTCGAGGCTAACCAACAGGAGAATTACAGGAGGTTTAATAGGAGATAGAAGGAGATAGTATCTACCGAGATACTCCAACGTGACACATGAGGTGTCTGGCCCAAGAGCCTCATAACAACATGTTTAACATCCTCCCTTAATTTGAACTTCACAAGTTTAGATTACGCTTAAACTCTTTGAATGGTCCTGTTGGTAATGCCTTTGTAAACCCATTAGCAACTTGATCCTTTGTAGGAATGAACTGAATTTGCAGTTCTTTGCTAGCAACCCTCTCTCTAAAAAATGATAGTCAATCTCAATATGTTTCGTCTTGCATGAAAAACAGGGTTTGCAGAGAGATAAGTGGCACCAATATTATCACACCAAAGACATGGAGTTTGTGTGTGAAATATTCCAAGTTCTTTAAGCAAATACTTAACCCATATAATTTCTGCAGTAGCATTAGGTAGTGCTTTGTATTCTGCCTCAGTACTTGATCTCGATACTGTGGACTGTTTCTTTGCACAGCAAGAGATTAAGTTAGGTCCAAAGAAAACTGCAAAGCCACCTGTAGACCTTCTATCATCCAAACAACCTGCCCAATCAGAGTCGGAAAAGGCACTAACAAGTGTAGAGGTTGACTTGGTGAATGTTAAACCAATGCTTAGTGTGTTCTTCACATATCTTAGTATGCGCTTAGCAGCAGACCAGTGAGCAGAAGTAGGTGCATGAAGATACTAACACACTTTATTAACAACAAATGAAATAGCAGGCCTGGTGAGTGTCAAGTACTGAAGTGCTCCTACCAAATTTATGTATTTGGTACCATCCTCTTGACTCAAAGGTACACCCTCTGCAAGAGATAGTTTTTATGAACTAGAGAGTGGTGTTGTTGATGGTTTATAGCCCTGCAATCCTGCCTTACTCAAAAGATCTGTTGCATATTTTTCTTGGGAAAGATGAAGACCATGTTGGGGATCGTAACGGAAATTAAATTTTGTCTACACATCACCAAGATCAATCTATGGAGTGACTAGCAACGAGAGAGAAGGGAGTGCATCTTCATACCCTTGAAGATCGCGAGTCGGAAGCATTGCAAGAACGCGGTTGGAGGAGTCGTACACGTAGCGATTCAGATCACGGCCGAATCCGATCTAAGCATCGAACAATGGTGCCTCCGCGCTCAACACACGTGCAGCCCGATGACATCTCCCGCGCCTTGATCCAGCAAGGAGGAGGGAGAGGTTGAGGAAGAAGGCTCCAACAGGAGCATGACGGCATGGTGGTGATCGAGTGGCAGTTCTCTGGCAGGGCTTCGCCAAGCTCTTGCGGAGGAGGAGAGGTGTTGGGGAGGGGAGGGACTACACCTTGGATGTGGTGTTGTAGCCCTCCCCTCACCCCTCTATTTATAGGGAGAAGGGGAAGGGGGCCGCCCCCCTCTAGATGAGATCTAAGGGGGGGGCAAGGGGGAGGGGGCTTGCCCCCCAAGCAAGGGGGAGCCCCCTTTAGGGTACCCCCAACCCTAGGCACATGGGCCCTAGGGGGTTGGCGCCCAGCCCTCTTAGGGTCTGGTTCCCTTCCAACTACAGCCCATGAGGCCCTCCGGGACAGGTTGCCCCTCCCGGTGGACCCCCGGAACCCCTCCGGTGGCCCCGGTACAATACCGGTATGCCCCCGAATATTTCCGGTGACCGTATGACAACTTCCCATATATAAATCTTCACCTCCGGACCATTCCAGAACTCCTCGTGACGTCCGGGATCTCATCCAGGACTCCGAACAACATTCGTTAATCACATACAAATCTTCCATATAACCCTAGCATCATCGAACCTTAAGTGTGTAGACCCTACAGGTTCGGGAATCAAGCAGACATGACCGAGACAGCTCTCCGGCCAATAACCAATAGTGGGATTTGGATACCCATGTTGGCTCCCACATGTTCCACGATGATCTCATCGGATCGATGTCGAGGATTCAAGCAATCCCGTATACAATTCCCTTTGTCAATCAGTATGTTACTTGCCCGAGATTCGATCATCGGTATCCCAATACCTCGTTCAATCTCGTTACCGGCAAGTCACTTTACTCGTTCCGTAATGCATGATCCCGTGACTAACCACTTGGTCACATTGAGCTCATTATGATGATGCATTACCGAGGGGCCCAGAGATACCTCTCCGTCATATGGAGTGACAAATCCCAGTCTCGATTCGTGCCAACCCAACAGACAC
The DNA here is from genome assembly GCF_002162155.2 of Triticum dicoccoides. Lineage (NCBI taxonomy): Eukaryota > Viridiplantae > Streptophyta > Magnoliopsida > Poales > Poaceae > Triticum > Triticum dicoccoides. The sequence goes on along the minus strand of NC_041381.1, from coordinate 644,692,194 downwards.
TTTCGGAGATACCTGTAGAGCACCTTTATAGTCACCTAGTTACGTTGTGACGTTTGGTACACCCAAATCACTCCTACAGTATCCGGGAGTTACACAATCTCATGTTCTAAGGAAATGATACTTGACATTAGAAAAGCTCTAGCAAACAAACTACACGATCCTGTGCTATGCTTAGGATTGGGTCTTGTCCATCACATCATTCTCCTAATGATGTGATCCCGTTATCAATGACATCCAATGTCCATAGTCAGGAAACCATGACCATCTTTAGGCTGTCTAGGGACATGGTGTGGTCTATGTATACACACATGTATTACGGTTTCCGATCAATACAATTATAGCATGAACAATAGACAATTATCATGAACAAGGAATTATAATAATAACCATTTTATTATTTCCTCTAGGGCATATTTCCAACAGTCTCCCACTTGCACTAGAGTCAATAATATAGTTACATTGTGATGAATCGAACACCCATAGAGTTCTGGTGTTGATCATGTTTTGCTCGCGGAAGAGGTTTAGTCAACGGATCTGCAACATTCAGATTCATATGCACTTTACAAATATCTATGTCTCCATCTTGAACATTTTCATGAATGGAGTTGAAGCGACGCTTGATGTGTCTGGTCTTCTTGTGAAACCTGGGCTCCTTGGTAAGGGCAATAGAGAGTCATCGGGCCCGACGCATTGGGAATAACTCCTAGGTCGCTAATGAACTCCTTCATCCAGATTGCTTCATGTGCCGCCTCTGAGGCTGCCATGTACTCCGCTTCACATGTAGATCCCGCCACGACGCTTTTCTTGCAACTGCACCAGCTTACTGCCCCACCATTCAAAATATACACGTACCCGGTTTGTGACTGGAGTCATCCAGATCTGTGTCGAAGCTAGCATCGACGTAACCCTTTACGATGAGCTCTTCCTCACCTCCATAAACGAGAACCATATCCTTAGTCCTTTTCAGGTACTTCAGGATATTCTTGATCGCTGTCCAGTGTTCCATGCCAGGATTACTTTGGTACCTTCCTTCCAAACTTACGGCAAGGTTTACATCAGGTCTGGTACACAGCATGGCATACATAATAGACCCTATGGCTGAGGCATAGGGGTTGACACTCATCTTTTCTCTATCTTCTGCCGTGGTAGGGCTTTGAGCTGAGCTCAATTTCACACCTTGCTATACAGGCAAGAACCCTTTCTTGGACTGATCCATATTGAACTTCTTCAATATCTTATCAAGGTATGTGCTTTGTGAAAGACCTATGACACGTCTCGATCTATCTCTATAGATCTTGATGCCTAATATGTAAGCAGCTTCTCCAAGGTCCTTCACTGAAAAACACTTATTCAAGTAGGCCTTCATGCTTTCCAAGAGTTCTATATCATTTCCCATCAACAGTATGTCATCCACATATAATATGAGAAATGCTATAGAGCTCCCACTCACTTTCTTGTAAACACAGGCTTCTCCATAAGTCTGCATAAACCCAAACGCTTTGATCATTTCATCAAAGTGAATGTTCCAACTCCGAGATGCTTGCACCAGCCCATAGATGGAGCGCTGGAGCTTGCATACCTTCTTAGCATTCTTAGGATCGACAAAACCTTCCGACTGCATCATATACAATTCTTCCTTAAGGAAGCCGTTAAGGAATACTGTTTTGACGTCCATTTGCCATATCTCATAATTGCAGAATGCGGCAATTGCTAACATGATTTAGACGGACTTTAGCTTCGCTACGGGTGAGAAGGTCTCATCGTAGTCAACCCCTTGAACTTGTCGATAACCCTTAGCGACAAGTCGAGCTTTATAGATGGTAACATTACCATCTACGTCCGTGTTCTTCTTAAAGATCCATTTATTTTCTATCGCTCGCCGGTCATCGGGCAAGTCTGTCAAAGTCCATACTTTGTTTTCATACATAGATCCTATCTCGGATTGCATGGCTTCAAGCCATTTGTTGGAATCTGGGCCCGCCATCGCTTCTTCATAGTTCGAAGGTTCACCATTGTCTAACAACATGATTTCCAAGACAGGGTTGCCATACCATTCTGGTGTGGAACGTGTCCTCGTGGACCTACGAAGTTCAGTAGCAACTTGATCCGAAGTACCTTGATCATCATCATTAACCTCCTCTCTAGCCGGTGCAGGCATCACAGAAATATCTTCCTGAGATGCGCTACTTTCCGCTTCAAGAGGTAGTACTTCATCAAGTTCTACTTTCCTCCCACTTACTTCTTTCGAGAGAAACTCTTTCTCCGGAAAGGACCTGTTCTTGGCAACAAAGATCTTGCCTTCGGATCTGAGGTAGAAGGTATACCCAATGGTTTCCTTAGGGTATCCTATGAAGATGCATTTTTTCGACTTGGAGTCAAGCTTTTCAGGTTGAAGTTTCTTGACATAAGCATCACATCCCCATACTTTTAGAAGCGACAGCTTAGGTCTCTTCCCAAACCATAATTCATACGGTGTCGTCTCAACAGATTTCGACGGAGCCCTATTTAAAGTGATTACGGCAGTCTCTATAGCATAGCCCCAAAATGAGAGCGGTAGATCGGTAAGAGACATCATATATCGCACCATATCCAATAGTGTGCGATTACGACGTTCGAACACACCATTACGCTGACGTGTTCCAGGCGGCGTGAGTTGTGAAACGATTCCACATTTCCTTAAGTGTGTGCCAAATTCGTGACTCAAATATCCCCCTCCACGATCTGATCGTAAGAACTTTATTTTCCGGTCACGTTGATTTTCAACCTCACTCTAAAATTCCTTGAACTTTTCAAAGGTCTCAGACTTGTGTTTCATTTAGTAGACATACCCATATCTACTTAAGTCATCAGTGAGGTGAGAACATAACGATAGCCACTGCGAGCCTCAACGCTCATTGGACCGCACACATCAGTATGTATGATTTCCAGTAAGTTGGTTGCTCGCTCCATTGTTCCGGAGAACGGAGTCTTGGTCATTTTGCCCATGAGGCATGGTTCACACGTGTCAAATGATTCATAATCGAGAGACTCTAGAAGTCCATCTGCATGGAGCTTTTTCATGCGTTTGACACCAATGTGACCAAAGCGACAGTGCCACAAGTATGTGGGACTATCATTATCAACCTTACATCTTTTGGTATTCACACTATGAATATGTGTAACATTACGTTCGAGATTCATTAAGAATAAACCATTGACCAGCGGGGCATGACCATAAAACATATCTCTCATATAAATAGAACAACCATCATTCTCGGATTTAAATGAGTAGCCATATCGTATTAAACGAGATCCAGATACAATGTTCATGCTCAAAGCTGGCACTAAATAACAATTATTGAGGTTTAAAACTAATCCCGTAGGTAAATGTAGAGGTAGCGTGCCGACGGCGATCACATCGACCTTGGAACCATTTCGGAAGTGCATCGTCACCTCATCCTTCGCCAGTCTCCGCTTATTCCGCAGCTCCTGTTTTGAGTTACAAATATGAGCAACCGCACCGATATCAAATACCCAGGAGCTACTGCAAGTACTGGTAAGTTACACATCAATAACATGTATATCACCTATACCTTTGGTGTTTCTGGCCTTCTTGTCCGCTAAGTACTTGGGGCAGTTCCGCTTCCAGTGACCATTTCCCTTGCAATAAAAACACTCAGTCTCAGGCTTGGGTCCATTCTTTGGCTTCTTCCCGGTAGCTTGCTTACCGGACGCGGCAACTCCCTTGCCGTCTTTCTTGAAGCCATTTTTACCCTTGCCTTTCTTGAACTTAGTGGTCTTATTCACCATCAACACTTGATGTTCCTTTTTGATTTCCACCTCCGCTGATTTCAGCATCGAATATACCTCAGGAATGGTTTTCTCCATCCCCTGCATATTGAAGTTCATCACAAAGCTCTTGTAGCTCTGTGGGAGCGACTGAAGGATTCTGTCAACGACCGCGTCATCCGGGAGATTAACTCCCAGCTGGGACAAGCGGTTGTGCAACCCAGACATTTTGAGTATGTGTTCACTGATGGAACTATTCTCCTCCATCTTACAACTATAGAACTTGTCGGAGACTTCGTATCGACCCGGGCATGAGCTTGGAAAACCATTTTCAGCTCTTGGAACATCTCATATGCTTCGTGCTGCTCAAAACGCTTTTGGAGCCCCGATTCTAAGCTGTAAAGCATGTCGCACTGAACCAGGGAGTAGTCATCAACGCGCGACTGCCATGCATTCATAACGTCTTGGTTCACTGGGGCAGGTGCTTCACTTAGCGGTGCTTCAAGGACATATGCTTTCTTGGCAGTTATGAGGATGATCCTCAAGTTCAGGACCCAGTCCGTATAGTTGCTACCATTGTCTTTCAGCTTGGTTTTCTCTAGGAACACGTTGAATTTGAGGACAACATTAGCGTGGGCCATTTGATCTACAAGACATATTGTAAAGATTTTTAGACTAAGTTCATGATAATTAAGTTCATCTAATCAAATTATTTAATGAGCTCCAACTCAGATAGACATCCCTCTAGTCATCTAAGTGATACACGATCCGAGTCAACTAGGCCGTGTCCGATCATCATGTGAGACGGACTAGTCATCATCGGTGAACATCTTCATGTTGATCGTATCTTCTATATGACTCATGTTTGACCTTTCGGTCTCTTGTGTTCCGAGGCCATGTCTGTACATGCTAGGCTCGTCAAGTCAACCTAAGTGTTTTTGCATGTGTAAATCTGGCTTACACCCGTTGTATGTGAACGTTAGAATCTATCACACCCGATCGTCATGTGGTGCTTCGAAACAACAAACTTTCGCAATGGCGCACAGTTAGGGGGAACACTTTCTTGAAATTATTATGAGGGATCATCTTATTTATGCTACCGTCGTTCTAAGCAAATAAGATGCAAAAACATGATAAACATCACATGCAATCAAATAGTGACATGATATGGCCAATATCATTTTGCTCCTTTTGATCTCCATCTTTGGGGCGCCATTATCATCATCGTCACCGGCATGACACCATGATCTCCATCATCGTGTCTCCATGAAGTTGTCTCACCAACTATTACTTCTACTACTATGGCTAACGGTTTAGCAATAAAGTAAAGTAATTACATGGCGTTATTCAATGACACGCATGTCATACAATAAATAAAGACAACTCCTATGGCTCCTACCGGTTGTCATACTCATCGACATGCAAGTCGTGATTCCTATTACAAGAACATGATCAATCTCATACATCACATATATTTCATTCATCACATCCTTCATGGCCATATCACATCACACGACATATGCTGCAAAAACAAGTTAGACGTCCTCTAATTGTTGTTGCAAGTTTTTTATGTGGCTGCTGTAGGTTTCTAGCAAGAACGTTTCATACCTATGCCAAAACCACAACGTGATATGCCAATTGCTATTTACCCTTCATAAGGACCCTTTTCATCAAATCTTATCCGACTAAAGTGGTAGAGACAGACACCCGCTAGCCACCTTATGCAACTAGTGCATGTCAGTCGGTGGAACCAGTCTCACGTAAGCGTACGTGTAAGGTCGGTCCGGGCCGCTTCATCCCACGATGCCGCCGAAACAAGATAAGACTAGTAGTGACAAGTAAATTGACAAAATTTACACCCACAACTAACTTGTGTTCTACTCGTGCATAGAAACTACGCATAGACCTAGCTCATGATGCCACTGTTGGAGATCGTAGCAGAAATTAAAAAAATTCTACGCATCACCAAGATCAATCTATGGAGTAACTAGCAACGAGAGAGAAGGGAGTGCATCTTCATACCCTTGAAGATCGTGAGTCGAAAGCGTTGCAAGAACGCGGTTGGAGGAGTTGTACACGTAGCGATTCAGATTGCGGCCGAATCCGATCTAAGCACCGAACAACGGTGCCTCCGCGCTCAACATACGTGCATCCCGGTGACGTCTCCCGCGCCTTGATCCAGCAAGGAGGAGGGAGAGGTTGAGGAAGAAGGCTCCAACAGCAGCACGACGACGTGGTGGTGATGGAGTGGTAGTTCTCCGGCAGGGCTTCGCCAAGCTCTTGCGGAGGAGGAGAGGTGTTGGGGAGGGGAGGGGCTGCACCTTGGATGTGGTGTTGCAGCCCTCCCCTCACCCCTCAATTTATAAGGAGAAGGGGTAAGGGGCCCGGCCCCCTCTAGTTGAGATCTAGAGGGAGGGGGCGGCGGCCAAGGGGGAGGGGGCTTGCCCCCCAAGCAAGGGGGGCGCCCCCTTTAGAGTCCCCCCCAACCCTAGGCGCATGGGCCCTAGGGGGGTGGCATCCAGCCCTCTTAGGGGCTGGTTCCCTTCCACCTACAGCCCATGAGGCCCTCCGGGACAGGTGGCCCCTCCTGGTGGACCCCCGGAACCCCTCCGGTGGCCCCGGTACAATACCGGTATGCCCCCGAATATTTCCGGTGACCGTATGACAACTTCCCATATATAAATCTTCACCTCCGGACCATTTCGGAACTCCTCGTGATGTCTGGGATCTCATTCGGGACTCCTAACAACATTCGGTAATCACATACAAATCTTCCTTATAACCCTAGCTAGCGTCACCGAACCTTAGGTGTGTAGACCCTACGGGTTCGGGAATCAAGCAGACATGACCGAGACAGCTCTCCGGCCAATAACCAACAGCTGGATCTGGATACCCATGTTGGCTCCCACATGTTCCATGATGATCTCATCGGATGAACCACGATGTCGAGGATTCAAGCAATCCCATATACAATTCCCTTTGTCAATCGGCACGTTACTTGCCCGAGATTCGATCATCGGTATCCCAATACCTCGTTCAATCTTGTTACCGGCAAGTCACTTTACTCGTTCCATAATGCATGATCCCGTGACTAACCACTTGGTCATATTGAGCTCATTATGATGATGCATTACCGAGTGGGCCCAGAGATACCTCTCTGTCATACGGAGTGACAAATCCCAGTCTCGATTTGTGCCAACCCAACAGACACTTTCGGAGATACCTGTAGAGCACCTTTATAGTCACAGTGACGTTTGGTACACCCAAAGCACTCCTACGGTATCCGGGAGTTACACAATCTCATGGTCTAAGGAAATGATACTTGACATTAGAAAAGCTCTAGCAAACGAACTACACGATCTTGTGCTATGCTTAGGATTGGGTCTTGTCCATCACACCATTCTCCTAATGATGTGATCCCGTTATCAATGACATCCAATGTCCATAGTCAGGAAACCATGACCATCTGTTAGGCTCACTAGGGACATGGTGTGGTCTATGTATTCACGCATGTATTACGGTTTCCGATCAATACAATTATAGCATGAACAATAGACAATTATCATGAACAAGGAAATATAATAATAACCATTTTATTATTGCCTCTAGGGAATATTTCCAACAGACCACCTTCCTGGTTTCTCTTGAACTCAATGCTAAGAAAGAAGTGCAAGTCACCTAGATCTTTTAGAGCAAAATCTGACTATAAATCTTTCAAGAGAGCTGTGACTGCCTCATTTGATGAACTAGTGACAATAATATCATCAACATAAATAAGCACAAAAATAGTTGTGTGGGAAAGTTGATAGATAAACAGAGAAGTGTCATACTTGGAAGGAAGAAAACCAAGAGTTTGTAGTTTGGATCTCAAGCAAGAGTACCTTGCTCGTGGAGCCTATTTTAGACCATAGAGTGACTTATCAAGTCTGCAGACATGGAAGGGCATGTTTGGATCTTCAAACCCAGGAGGTTGTTTCATATATACTTCCTCTTTTAGAACACCATGAAGAAACACATTCTGCACATCTAGCTGACGAAGACACCATCACGAGACACAACAATGGAGAGAACCAGGCGAATAGTGGCAGCTTTAACAACAGGACTAAACGTGTCCTCATAGTCAAGTACATACCTCTGTTTGAATCCTTTGGCAACGAGGCATGCTTTATAACGATCAATCGTACCATCTAACCTCCGTTTAATGCGGAATACCCACTTGCAATCAGTGAGATTTGTACACGGAGAGGAATGAACAAGGTGTCAAGTGTGATTTTTCTGGAGTGCACCAAACTCCTCTTCCATGGCATGTTTCCATTTGGGACCAGTAAGTGCCTCACGAACAGTACGGGGTTCTCCTGCAGATGTACCAGACAACACAGCCATACTTAGTTTTGTAACTAAACTAATGAATCGTGCCTGTTTGGAGTCGTGTGCGAGGTAACTGCAGCTGCATAGAAGATCCCGGGAGGGCTGCAGCCTCCTGCATAGACGAGCCGCCCAAATCCGCAGCTGCGTGAAGTGATCCCGAGGCCACTGCAGCGGCTAGATCATTTGTGGCAGAAGCAGAGGTCGCTGAAGAGGGGGACGCCATGTAAGATCCCGGGGAACCTAACGGATCAGGCTCGGGTGGAGCACTGGTCCCACCTGGCGCAGAGTGGGACGGACGCCTGGTTAGACGTTCGACGTAGCGTGCAGCACCTGGAGGGTGGGTCCTGCTCAGTCGGGTTGTCCCCTGGGGGGAGGGGTTGGTGCGACATACACGTGCCAGCCGCGGGCTGACATAGAGTGGGGGAGGCAGGGTCGATGCGAGTCGCCAATCCCGAGGCTGATATGGGAGCAGACTGCCGCTGCGACCCCGGGGCAGATTCGGGCGCAGGCTGCCGTGCTGATCCCGAGGGAGATTCAGGCAGATCTATTGCGTCCATTCCAGAGGGGTGCTGCATATTGTTTTCGGTAAAAAAAGAATTGTACCATTCTCCACGCCAGTTTTCTGCACTATTTATTCCTGTAGCAGGGAGCTCATGTGGAACCACAGAGAAATTAATCAACATGGAATCATCATTAGTAACACCCACACACTCATCTCCAAGAAGATGAGAAGGAAGTAGAAGTATTTCCTTCTTGAGAAGGGCACCGGCATTGGGATGGAGCTTTTCAAAGGGAAACTGGGTTTCTGTCACGCCCAATATGTGATCCTATCCAAAAGGAACTCGAAGGTCCCACCAAGGATAGACCCGCATATTGAAACGCTTTTGCAAGGTGGATATCATTACATCAACATTACAGAATAGATGGGGATACATACAAGAGGCATACAATGCCACACGAATACAACATCATCATACATAAGAGCAACATCCGACTACGGATGAAACACAAACAGAAGCTCAAACGACATCCACCCTGCTAGCTCAGGCTGTCGACCTGGAAACTATCCCCTAATCGAAGAAGAAGTAGAAGAAGAACTCAAGCAAGTAAACATCGCTCTCGTATCATGATCATCGCGTAACCTGTACCTGCAAATGTTGTTGTAGTAATCTGTGAGCCACGAGGACTCAGCCATCCCATTACCATGGGTATCAAGACTAGCAAAGCTTAATGGGAAAGGAAGGGGTAAAGTGGTGAGGTTGCAGCAACGTCTAAGCATATATGGTGGCTAACATACGCAAATAAGAGCGAAAAGAGAGCAAGCGGAACGGTCGTGAAGCTAGTAATGATCAAGAAGTGATCCTGAACTCCTACTTACGTCAAACATAACCCAAAACCGTGTTCACTTCCCGGACTCCACCGAAAAGAGACCATCACGGCTACACACGCGGTTGATGTGTTTTAATTCGGATCTAGTGTCAAGTTATCTGCAAGCGGACATTAACAAATTCCCATCTGCCCATAACCGCGGGCACGGCTTTTGAAAGTTTATACCCTGCAGGGATGTCCCAACTTAGCCCATGATAAGCTCTCGCGATCAACGAATGATATACCTTCTCCCAGGAAGACCCGATCAGACTCGGAATCTCGGTTTACAAGACATTTCGACAATGGTAAAACAAGACCAGCAAAGCCGCCCGATGCGCCGACAATCCCGATAGGAGCTGCACATATCTCGTTCTCAGGGCAACACCGGATAAGTCAAGCTACGAGTAAAACCAGACCTCGAGTTTCCCCGAGGGGGCCCCGCAGGCTGCTCGGTTAGGACCAACACTTAGACAAGCACTGGCCCGGGGGGCTAAAATAAAGATGACCCTTGGGTTAATAACTCCCAAGGGAAATGTAGGTGGTGGTGAGGCAAATGGTAAAACCAAGGTTGGGCCTTGCTGGAGGAGTTTTATTCAAAGCGAACTGTCAAGGGGGTCCCATAAATCACCCAACCGTGTAAGGAACGCAAAATCCGGGAACATAACACCGGTATGACAGAAACTAGGGCGGCAAGAGTGGAACAAAACACCTGGCATAAGGCCGAGTCTTCCACCCTTTGCCAAGTATATAGATGCATTAATTAAAATAAGAGATATTATGATATCCCAACATAATCCTGTCCACCATGGAGCAATCTTCAACTTCACCTGCAACTAACAATGCTATAAGAGGGGCTGAGCAAAGCGGTAACATAGCCAAGCAACGGTTTGCTAGGAAGGGTGTCAAAGGTTAGAGGTTCATGGCAATTTGGGAGGCTTGATGAGCAAAAGACAGGTAACGCGGCATAGCGATAGAACGAAGCAACTAGCATAGCAATGATAGTAGTGAGATCCAGGGTAGCGGTCATCTTGCCTGAAATCCCGCTAGGAAGAAGAACGAGTCCATGAAAAAGATGAAGCCACGAAGACGAACCAAGCATAGACGAACGAATCCTCACGATGGCAACGAAACGGGAACTATCGAGAAGAAGCACACAACATGGTAAACACACCACACATGAACATGACATGATGCACAACAAGCATGATGCATGACAAAGCTACATGAAGCTACTGATGGCAAGAGACGATGCAAACAAGAGCAACACATCAAAGCAAGTTTAAATGAGGCCGGGAACAACATATAACAATTCCGGTAAGTCCTCATATGCAAGTTTCGAAATTGGTCCAGATCTGAATAAACCTTATGTTCAAGTTGTTAAACATCAAGTTAAGATGCACCAAGAGGATCTACACGAGATTCTAGTCAAGTTACATATAAAGTTCATTAGATTTGGAGCTACGGCCTAGAAGTTATGAGCAAAACAAGATAAACATGGCATTGATGCAAAATGCATACAAACATCAAGCAAACACACCAAAACAAGGATGCAACATGATAATATGAATCTATATGCAATTCTAAGCAAGTTTCATATAGATCACACTCAAAACGGAGCAACGGTTCCACACATACACTCCAAACATGATATAGCAACAATCTGTCCAAAACAGCAACTAGGCATCTTGGAAGCATCAAAACAATATCCTACGGTACCACAATATGAAAATAAAAGGCATGGTCATGATGTACAGGTAATGCATAACAAAACATGAACACTGAGCTATCTCCAGAAATCACTAGAACATACTCAAAAAGACATGACAAGATTGCATATAATAACAGTTCCAGACTTTGCAGAAATAACATCAGGTTGCAATGTTTAGAGCTATCAAACAACATGTTACAGGAACTTATCATGGCAAACAAATGCATGACATGAATTTACTAAATGCATAGAACAAAAGTCCTTTACTGACCATGAGCCAAAAAGGATCAGAAAATATGATGGCACCCATGTAAACATGGCAAGTTATATGACAGATTCATACATGGCAGGAACGACAATAAGTAGGCATGTTGGTGAGCTTATACCACTCACCACAGAGCAATACATGGCATGACAAGGAAACCAACAGTAAGAAGACATGTTTATGAAGCTAAGCATGGCAAGAGCAAGTTCATATGGTACATGGATCACTAGCAAATCACATGGCAACATTGAACTTAATGTTAACAGGATGACAACAACATTATTTTGCAAGTTTGGAGCAAGATAACAACAATCTACAGCAGGCTATAAATGCAACCAGGGGCATGGATAGATAGAGCATGACATGTATAACAAAACATCCTTAGTGAACATCTCCAGATTATGCATAGAATGACTTGTAGCAGCAGGTTTACATAGCATCACAAAATAACAGATTCAGCCTAGTAAAACAATAACAGCAAGTACCCTACTTAACAAGCTTGATGCACTCAGTACAAGACTCACAAAAATACATGGATGGCACCCCTGTAAAGATGGCATGATGTAGTTCAAAACACATGTAGATATCAACCCCATAGGATGCACACATCAAACATGGCAAAAATGACAAATGAGCAAGGTATAACAGTTTCAGCAGATTAACACCACATATCACTCTTGCAACGATGATTAGGGCATCAAGATGGAGTCAAATGAACATGATACACTGGAATGAAATGAAGAGCATCTCTCAATGAACATTTTGATATATTATGCACGCAAAACGAAGCTACGGATGCAGAGTTATGGCAGGTCAAAGGGGGCACCAGAATATGCAAAAAAAAACTAGGGATTTGGCAGGATTTACCCTCGTCGAAAACGGGACGGAGGGAAGCGGGACGGGCGGATCCGGGACACGGGAGCCCGTTTGGATCGGCGGGCTGGTGGATCTGGTCCAGCCCGGCCGGATCCGGGCCGAGACAACTCCGGCGACGGCGGGCGGCGGCCGGCGACGACAGGACGACGCGGTTCCGGCGGGGCTCGGGCGCGGGACGACTCCGGCAGGGTCCCGCGAGGCGGCGACGAAGAGGAGGCGAAGCTCCGGCGGGATGAGGCGAGGAGCGGCGGAGCTCGCCGGGTGTCGGGGCAGCGGCGCTTCTCGGCGAGGAGACGAGCTGAGGCGC
>NC_041381.1:644663249-644678916 GCF_002162155.2 Triticum dicoccoides | reverse complement strand
CGAGGCACTGCGGCGGACGAGGCGCGGAGGGCGCAGGGTCCGGCGACGACGGGCGGAGGCGCGGGCGCCGGACGGCGAGGAGGACGGCGGCGGGGCGACCGACTCCGGCTAGCGGGAGCAGGCGGCGGGGCCGGGCGGCTGCGTGGGGCACGGGCCGCGGCGGCGGGCGGTGAACGGGCTTCGGCGGCGGCGGATGGGCCAGGCGGCGGCGGCCCGAGGGCCCGCGCGGGCCCGTGATGGGCTCCGCGGGCCGGCGGTGAAGTGGGCGTGGGGGCGCCACGTGGCGGCCTCCGGTTAGATGCGGGCGGCGGCGCGGACGCGTCCGGTCCGATCCGGATGTGTCCAGCGGCGGAGAGGGAGCGGGGCTAGGGTTGGACTGCGCGAAAAAATCCGGGAGGGGCACATATTTATAGGTAGAGGGAGCTAGGAGACTCCAAATGAGGAGCGGTTTTCGCCCACACGATCGTGATCGAACGGCGGAGAGCATGGAGGGGGTTTGGATGGGTTTTGGGCCACTTTGGAGGGGTGTTGGGCTGCAAGACAAAAGAGGCTTTTTCGGTCCCGGTGGTCTACCGGTGCTATATCAAGGCCGCTTGGCAAACCTCGGGCCATTCCGAGAAAGTTTAACACCCACTCACAACAAGAGACAAAAGTGGGACGCCGGAGGGCATAGGAGTGCCGGATTGCAAAACGGACAACGGGGAAAATGCTCGGATGCATGAAACGAACACGTATGCAAAATGAGATGCACATGATGACATCATAAAATGCAACACACAAGCAAATGACATAGCAATTACGGCGAATAACTGGCGGACACCTGGCGCATCTAATCCGGGGCGTTACAACACTCCTCCACTAACAAGAGATCTCGTCCTGAGATCTTTGGACCGAGACGGAAGGGAAAAGGATGAGGTGAAGCAAGAACTCAAGAGATGAAGCAAAGAATCGAGAGCACTCGAGAAGAAGAGAGGAACGACGAGAATCGAAAGCTCACGGAATCAGATAGACTATGAAACCACTCCGGTTAAAATGAGATAAGAAACGAATAAGACTGAAAGGATTTAGGCAGCACTCCGGCTGAAACATGGATGAATAGAACACGAGCTTGAGAGGATGGAAAGATACTTGATGAAAGGAACAACACAAAACCTCCGGACGAATTGAAAAAATTGAATGAAAATGAACTTAGAAGGAAGGATTGAACGGAGTTGTTGAGAAAATCAACAACGAAAAGAATAAGCTTGTTGTGGACTTATGGTAACATCTCAAGATCATAAGTTGATAACCGGCCACAAACGGAAATGATTGGATCGCTGAGAAGAACGAAGAAATGCAAAACACCACTTCAAAAGTTACAGAGAATTAAATGCACCTCGCGAATCAAGAAGAAGAATACTTGAGCTTCGCCTACAAGAATCTTGATGAACACTTGAGGAATGAATTAAATCATGAAGAACGCCATGAAGAACCCGGTAAACAAAAGGACAATGAGATAGAATTGAAGTATGAAAATAATAAGATGAGCCTTGCGGTGATTTAGATGGAGGTTCTGACGAAATGGACTAGGGAATTTGAACTCCGAAAAAGAAAAGATGAAAACACTTGGAACTAGAATTTATTCATCAAGAACAAACTCCGAAGGAAGGGATTACTCACTTGGATGAAATAAGGATAAGATTTTTTGTATGCTTATCCTTCATCAAATTAAATTGATGACCAACAATGGATTTGGCATACTACTTATTCTTCTTGAAAAAGGATTGAGAAGGGATAGCACAAAACTTGAGAAGGTCTTCATGAACCACCGGCAGGATTGAAAGAACGAATGGATTGAAATGATAATCAAAGAAAAAGAATCTTGAACGAACCACCGTAAGAATTTGAAAATGACTGATGAAAAAGAATGAATCTCCGGGAAGAGTTAGAAGAACAAATACGCTAGAGGGGATTTAGATGCAAAAGAACAAAGAGATCATGAGATGATTAAAGAACACTTGAACGAAGTGTTGGGTTTCGTAGTAATTTCAAAAATTTTCCTACTCACACACAGGATCATGTGATGCATAGCAACGAGGGGAGAGTATTGTCTATGTACCCAACGCAGACCGACTACGGAAGCGATGACACGACGTAGAGGAAGTAGTCGTACGTCTTCACGATCCAACCGATCAAGTACCGAAACTACGGCACCTCCGAGTTCGAGCACACGTTCAGCTCGATGACGATCCCCGGACTCCGATCCAGCAAAGTGTCGGGGAAGAGTTTCATCAGCACGACGGCGTGGTGACGATCTTGATGAACTACAGCAGCAGGGCTTCGCCTAAACTCCGCTACAGTATTATCGAGGAATATGGTGGCAGGGGGCACCGCACACGGCTAAGGAATAGATCACGTGGATCAACTTGTGTCAACTTGTGTGTTTAGAGGTGCCCCTGCCTCCGTATATAAAGGAGGAGAGGAGGGGAGGCTGGCCGGCCAAGGGGGGGAGGCGCAGGAGAGTCCTACTCCCTCTGGGAGTAGGATTCCCCCTCCAATCCTAGTCCAACTAGGATTCCTCGGAGGGGAAAAGAGGAGGAGGGGGCCGGCCACCTCTCCTAGTCCTAATAGGACTAGGGGAAGGGGGGGGCGCAGCCCAACTAGGGCAGCCCCTTCTCTTTTCCACTAAGGCCCACTATGGCCTAAATAGCTCCCGGGGGGTTCCGGTAACCCTCCCGGTATTCCGGTAAAATCCCGATTTCACCCGGAACACTTCCGATATCCAAATATAGGCTTCCAATATATCAATCTTTACGTCTCGACCATTTCGAGACTCCTCGTCATGTCCGTGATCACATCCGGGACTCCGAACAACCTTCGGTACATCAAAATGCATAAACTCATAATATAACTGTCATCGTAACCTTAAGCGTGCGGACCCTACGGGTTCGAGAACAATGTAGACATGACCGAGACACGTCTCTGGTCAATAACCAATAGCGGGACCTGGATGCCCATATTGGCTCCTACATATTCTACGAAGATCTTTATCGGTCAGACCGCATAACAACATACGTTGTTCCCTTTGTCATCGGTATGTTACTTGCCCGAGATTCGATCGTCGGTATCCAATACCTAGTTCAATCTCGTTACCGGCAAGTCTCTTTACTCGTTCCGTAATACATCATCTCACAACTGACATATTAGTTGTAATGCTTGCAAGGCTTATGTGATGTGTATTACCGAGAGGGCCCAGAGATACCTCTCCGACAATCGGAGTGACAAATCCTAATCTCGAAATACGCCAACCCAACATCGACCATTGGAGACACCTGTAGTACTCCTTTATAATCACCCAGTTACGTTGTGACGTTTGGTAGTACCCAAAGTGTTCCTCCGGTAAACGGGAGTTGCATAATCTCATAGTCATAGGAACATGTATAAGTCATGAAGAAAGCAATAGCAACATACTAAACGATCGGGTGCTAAGCTAATGGAATGGGTCATGTCAATCAGATCATTCTACTAATGATGTGACCTCGTTAATCAAATAACAACTCATTGTTCATGGTTAGGAAACATAACCATCTTTGATTAACGAGCTAGTCAAGTAGAGGCATACTAGTGACACTTTGTTTGTCTATGTATTCACACATGTATTATGTTTCCGGTAAATACAATTCTAGCATAAATAATAAACATTTATCATGATTATAAGGAAATAAATAATAACTTTATTATTGCCTCTAGGGCATATTTCCTTCAGTCTCCCACTTGCACTAGAGTCAATAATCTAGTTCACATCGCCATGTGATTTAACAGCAATAGTTCACATCACCATGTGATTAACACCCATAGTTCACATCGCTATGTGACCAACACCCAAAGGGTTTACTAGATTCAGTAATCTAGTTCACATCGCTATGTGATTAACACCCAAGGAGTACTAAGGTGTGATCATGTTTTGCTTGTGAGAGAATCTTAGTCAACGGGTCTGCCACATTCAGATCCTCATGTATTTTGCAAATTTCTATGTCAACAATGCTCTGCATGGAGCTACTCTAGCTAATTGCTCCCACTTTCAATATGTATCTAGATCGAGACTTAGAGTCATCTAGATTAGTGTCAAACTTGCATCGGCGTAACCCTTTACGACGAACCTTTTTCCATAATCGAGAAACATATCCTTATTCCACTAAGGACAATTTTGACCGCTCTCTAGTGATCTACTCCTAGATCACTATTGTACTCCCTTGCCAAACTCAGTGGTATGGCATACAATAGATCTGGTATACAGCATGGCATACTTTATAGAACCTATGACTGAGGCATAGGGAATGACTTTCATTCTCTTTCTATTTTCTGCCGTGGTCGGGCTTTGAGTCTTACTCAACTTCACACCTTGCAACACAGGCAAGAACTCCTTCTTTGACTGTTCCATTTTGAACTATTTCAAAAATTTATCAAGGTATGTATTCATTGAAAAATCTTATCAAGCGTCTTCATCTATCTATATAGATCTTGATGCTCAATGTGTAAGCAGCTTCACCAAGGTCTTTCTTTGAAAACTTTTATTCAAGTATCCTTTCATGCTTTGCAGAATAATTCTACATTATTTCCGATCAACAATATGTCATTCACATATACTTATCAGAAATGTTGTAGTGCTCCCACTCACTTTCTTGTAAATACAGGCTTCACCGTAAGTCTGTACAAAAACTATATGCTTTGATCAACTTATCAAAGCGTATATTCCAACTCCGAGATTCTTGCACCAGTCCATAAATGGATCGCTGGAGCTTGCACACTTTGTTAGCTCCCTTTGGATCGACAAAACCTTCCGGTTGCATCATATACAACTCTTCTTCCAGAAATCCATTCAGGAATGCAGTTTTGACATCCATCTGCCAAATTTCATAATCTTAAAATGCGGCAATTGCTAACATGATTCGGACAAACTTTTAAGCATCGATACGAGTAAGAAAATCTCATCGTATTCAACACCTTGAACTTTGTCAAAAACCTTTTTCGACAAGTCTAGCTTTGTAGATAGTAACACTACTATCAACGTCCGTCTTCCTCTTGAAGATCCATTTATTCTTAATGACTCACCGATCATCGGGCAAGTCAATCAAAGTCTACACTTTGTTCTCATACATGGATCATATCTCAGATTTCATGGCCTCAAGCCATTTCGTGGAATCTGGGCTCATCATTGCTTCCTCATAGTTCGTAGGTTCATCATGGTCTAGTAACATGACTTCCAGAACATGATTACCGTACCACTCTGGTGCGGATCTTACTCTGGAAGACCTACGAGGTTTGGTAGTAACTTGATCTGAAGTTTGATGATCATCATCATTAACTTCCTCACTTATTGGTGTAGGAATCACTGGAACTGATTTCTGTGATGAACTACTTTCCAATAAGGGAGAAGGTATAATTACCTCATCAAGTTCTACTCTCCTCCCACTCACTTCTTTCGAGAGAAACTCCTTCTCTGGAAAGGATCCATTTTAGTAACGAATGTCTTGCCTTCGGATCTGTGATAGAAGGTGTACCCAACAATTTCCTTTGGGTATTCTATGAAGACGCACTTCTCCGATTTGGGTTCGAGCTTATCAGGATGAAACTTTTTCACATAAGCATCGCAGCCCCAAACTTTAAGAAACAACAGCTTAGGTTTACTGCTAAACCATAGTTCATACAGTGTCGTCTCAACGGATTTAGATGGTGCCCTATTTTAAAACGTGAATGCAGCTGTCTCTAATGCATAACCCCAAAACGATAGTGGTAAAGAGATATCATAGATCGCACCATATCAAATAAAGTGCGGTTACGACGTTTGGACACACCATAACGATGTGGTGTTCCAGGTGGCGTGAGCTGTGAAACTATTCCACATTGTTTTAATTGAAGACCAAACTCGTAACTCAAATATTTGTCTCCGCGATCAGATCGCAGAAACTTTATTTTCTTGTTACGATGATTTTTCCACTTCACTCTGAAATTCTTTGAACCTTTCAACTATTTCAGACTTATGTTTCATCAAGTAGATATACCCATATCTGCTCAAATCATCTTGTGAAGGTCAGAAAACAACGATGCTTGCCACGAGCATCAGCACTCATTGGATCGCATACATCGGTATGTATTATTTCCAATAAGTCAGTAGCTCGTTCCATTGTTCCGGAGAACGGAGTTTTAGTCATCTTGCCCAAAAGGCACAGTTTGCAAGCATCAAGTGATTCATAATCAAGTGATTCCAAAATTCCATCAGTATGGAGTTTCTTCATGCGCTTTACACCAATATGACCTAAACGGCAGTGCTACAAACAAGTTGCACTTATCATTATTAACTTTGCATCTTTTGGTTTCAATATTATGATTATGTGTATCACTACGATCGAGATCCAACAAACTATTTTCATTGGGTGTGTAACCATATAAGGTTCTATTCATGTAAACAGAACAACAATTTATTCTCTTACTTAAATGAATAATCGTATTACAATAAACATGATCAAATCATATTCATGCTCAACGCAAACACCAAATAACACTTATTTAGGTTCAACACTAATCCCGAAAGTATAGGGAGTGTGTGACGATGATCATATCAATCTTGGAACCACTTCCAACACACATCGTCACTTCACCCTTAACTAGTCTCTGTTTATTCTGCAACTCCCGTTTCGAGTTACTAATCTTAGCAACTGAACTAGTATCAAATACTGAGGGTTTGTGATAAACACTAGTAAAGTACACATCAATAACATGTATATCAAATATACTTATGTTCACTTTGCCATCCTTCTTATCCGCCAATCACTTGGGGTAGATCCGCTTCCACTGACCAGTCCCTTTGCAGTAGAAACACTTAGTCTCAGGCTTAGGATCAGACTTGGGCTTCTTCACTTGAGCAGCAACTTGCTTGCTGTTCTTCTTGAAGTTCCCCTTCTTCCTTCTGCCCCTTTTCTTGAAACTAGTGGTCTTGTCTACCATCAACACTTGATGTTTTTCTCGATTTCTACCTTCGTCAATTTCCGCATTACGAAGAGCTTGGGAATCGTTTCCGTTATCCCTTGCATGTCATAGTTCATCACGAAGTTCTACTAACTTGGTGATGGTGACTAGAGAATTCTGTCAATCACTATCTTATCTGGAAGATTAACTCCCACTTGATTCAAGCGATTGTAGTACTCAGACAATCTGAGCACATGCTCACTAGTTGAGCGATTCTCCTCCATCTTTTAGCTATAGAACTTGTTGGAGACTTCATATCTCTCAACTCGGGTATTTGCTTGAAATATTAGCTTCAACTCCTGGAACATCTCATATGGTCCATGACATTCAAAACATCTTTGAAGTCCCGATTCTAAGCCGTTTAAGCATGGTGCACTTAAACTATCAAGTAGTCATCATATTGAGCTAGCCAAATGTTCATAACGTCTGCATTTGCTCCTGCAATAGGTCTGTCACCTAGCGGTGCATTAAGGACATAATTCTTCTGTGCAGCAATGAGGATTTAACCTCAGATCACGGATCAAATCCGCAACATTGCTACTAACATTTTTCAACACAATTTTCTCTAGGAACATATCAAAATAAACACAGGGAAGCAACAACGCGAGCTATTGATCTACAACATGATTTGCAAAATACTACCAGGACTAAGTTCATGATAAATTTAAGTTCAATTTAATCATATTACTTAAGAACTCCCACTTAGATAGACATCCCTCTAATCCTCTAAGTGATTACGTGATCCAAATCAACTAAACCATGACCGATCATCACGTGAGATGGAGTAGTTTTCAATGGTGAACATCGTTATGTTGATCATATCTACTATATGATTCACGCTCGACCTTTCGGTCTCCGTGTTCCGATGCCATATCTGCATATGCTAGGCTCGTCAAGTTTAACCTGAGTATTCTGCGTGTGCAAAACTGGCTTGCACCCGTTGTAGATGGACGTAGAGCTTATCACACCCGATCATCACGTGGTGTATGGGCACGACGAACTTTGGCAACGGTGCATACTCAGGGAGAACACTTCTTGATAATTTAGTGAGAGATCATCTTATAATGCTACCGTCAATCAAAGCAAGATAAGATGCATAAAAAGATAAACATCACATGCAATCAATATAAGTGATATGATATGGTCATCATCATCTTGTGCTTGTGATCTCCATCTCCGAAGCACCGTCATGATCACCATCGTCACCGGCGCGACACCTTGATCTCCATCGTAGCATCGTTGTCGTCTCGCCAATCTTATGCTTCCACGACTATCACTACCGTTTAGTAATAAAGTAAAGCATTACATCGCGATTGCATTTCATACAATAAAGCGACAACCATATGGCTCCTGCCAGTTGCCGATAACTCGGTTACAAAACATGATCATCTCATACAATAAAATTCAGCATCATGCTTTGACCATATCACATCACAACATGCCCTGCAAAAACAAGTTAGACGTCCTCTACATTGTTGTTGCTTGTTTTACGTGGCTGCTACGGGCTTAAGTAAGAACCAATCTCACCTACGCATCAAAACCACAACGATAGTTTGTCAAATAGACTCCGTTTTAACCTTCGCAAGGACCGGGCGTAGCCATACTTGGTTCAACTAAAGTTGGAGAGACAGTCGCCCGCAAGCCATCTCTGTGCAAAGCACGTCGAGGGAACCGGTCTCGCGTAAGCGTACGCGTAAGGTTGGTCCGGGTCGTCTCGTCCAACAATACCGCCAAACCAAAGTATGACATGCTGGTAGGCAGTATGACTTGTATCGTCCACAACTCACTTGTGTTATACTCGTGCATATAACATCAACATAAATAACCTAGGCTCGGATGCCACTGTTGGGTTTCGTAGTAATTTCAAAAAATTTCCTACGCACACACAGGATCATGTGATGCATAGCAACGAGGGGAGAGTATTGTCTACGTACCCAACACAGACCGACTGCGGAAGCGATGACACGACGTAGAGGAAGTAGTCGTACGTCTTCACGATCCAACCGATCAAGTACCGAAACTACGGCACCTCCGAGTTCGAGCACACGTTCAGCTCGATGACGATCCCCGGACTCCGATCCAGCAAAGTGTCGGGGAAGAGTTTCGTCAGCACGACGGCGTGGTGACGATCTTGATGAACTACAGCAGCAGGGCTTCGCCTAAACTCCGCTACAGTATTATCGAGGAATATGGTGGCAGGGGGCACCGCACACGGCTAAGGAATAGATCACGTGGATCAACTTGTGTCAACTTGTGTGTTTAGAGGTGCCCCTGCCTCCGTATATAAAGGAGGAGAGGAGGGGAGGCTGGCCGGCCAAGGGGGGGAGGCGCAGGAGAGTCCTACTCCCTCTGGGAGTAGGATTCCCCCTCCAATCCTAGTCCAACTAGGATTCCTCGGAGGGGAAAAGAGGAGGAGGGGGCCGGCCACCTCTCCTAGTCCTAATAGGACTAGGGGAAGGGGGGGGGCAGCCCAACTAGGGCAGCCCCTTCTCTTTTCCACTAAGGCCCACTATGGCCCAAATAGCTCCCGGGGGGTTCCGGTAACCCTCCCGGTATTCCGGTAAAATCCCGATTTCACCCGGAACACTTCCGATATCCAAATATAGGCTTCCAATATATCAATCTTTACGTCTCGACCATTTCGAGACTCCTCGTCATGTCCGTGATCACATCCGGGACTCCGAACAACCTTCGGTACATCTAAACTCATAATATAACTGTCATCGTAACCTTAAGCGTGCGGACCCTACGGGTTCGAGAACAATGTAGACATGACCGAGACACGTCTCTGGTCAATAACCAATAGCGGGACCTGGATGCCCATATTGGCTCCTACATATTCTACGAAGATCTTTATCGGTCAGACCGCATAACAACATACGTTGTTCCCTTTGTCATCGGTATGTTACTTGCCCGAGATTCGATCGTCGGTATCCAATACCTAGTTCAATCTCGTTACTGGCAAGTCTCTTTACTCGTTCCGTAATACATCATCTCACAACTAACATATTAGTTGTAATGCTTGCAAGGCTTATGTGATGTGTATTACCAAGAGGGCCCAGAGATACCTCTCCGGCGATCGGAGTGACAAATCCTAATCTCGAAATATGCCAACCCAACATCGACCATTGGAGACACCTGTAGTACTCCTTTATAATCACCCAGTTATGTTGTGACGTTTGGTAGTACCCAAAGTGTTCCTCCGGTAAACGGGAGTTGCATAATCTCATAGTCATAGGAACATGTATAAGTCATGAAGAAAGCAATAGCAACATACTAAACGATCGGGTGCTAAGCTAATGGAATGGGTCATGTCAATCAGATCATTCTGCTAATGATGTGACCTCGTTAATCAAATAACAACTCATTGTTCATGGTTAGGAAACATAACCATCTTTGATTAACGAGCTAGTCAAGTAGAGGCATACTAGTGACACTTTGTTTGTCTGTGTATTCACACATGTATTATGTTTCCGGTAAATACAATTCTAGCATGAATAATAAACATTTATCATGATTATAAGGAAATAAATAATAACTTTATTATTGCCTCTA
The DNA here is from genome assembly GCF_002162155.2 of Triticum dicoccoides. Classification (NCBI taxonomy): domain Eukaryota; kingdom Viridiplantae; phylum Streptophyta; class Magnoliopsida; order Poales; family Poaceae; genus Triticum; species Triticum dicoccoides. The sequence continues at coordinate 644,668,356 of NC_041381.1, read as the reverse complement.
GGGCATATTTCCTTCACGAAGCACCGGGATAATTGGATAACGGTAGCTGAAATGTGAGGACGAAGAATTCTTCGGGAACGATGGCCTCCGGTGAAAAGAAACGAGAAAACAACTCCTGACATACTCCGGATGGATGAAAGAACATCTGACAAATGGAATAATTCGCGAAGATAATATGAAGCTAGAACCATGAAACTTCGAGAGAACGGGCAAAATTTAGAGGAAAAACTCTTCTTCGATCTTTGAGAAACAGCACCAAAATTACTAAGATACTCCGGGAGGATGAAAAGCGAAGAGGTTGAGCCAACAATGAAAATGATTTGAAATTGATCTTGGAAAAGATCTGACTGATGAGATCCATTCTTACGTCATACTTCGAAAAGAATTTGAGAATAGCTCTGAGAGAATGAGAAGAGTCAGGTAAGATTCTGGGAAAAGACCTGTGGGTTAGGGCCCACTAAAAGAAAACACCGTTGAAAAGGATTGTTGAACAGATAGATGATGCACCGGAACAACTGAAATATTTGAATGAGGTGGCGACCTCGACTTAATTGGAACACAGACGAATCTCCTGAGATGTATTGAACACTCCGGAAGGACAAACTAGCGAGAGGCGAACGAGCAGGGAAAACACTTGAACCGAGGAAAAGAATATAATCACTACCGAAAATTGGAATTGAATCCACTGGAAAAGAGATGAAGAAAGTCAAACGAGGCGAGAATTCACCGGTTGAGATAAATTACGAAAGACTGAAGAGGTTCCGCACAAATGAAATTGGTGCTCGAAAGAGACTCAAACTCCGGGAAGAAGAGGGTGGGAGGGCGGGAAAACAAAGGCAACTGGAAGGGAGAACCGACGAATATCTTGAAGAGAAAACGCCGGTTGAAAGAAAGCAAAGGCTTCACACGAATAGGATGGATACTCGATTACGAACTCTGGCTCCAAGAAGAAAGGGGTGGGCGGGTGGGAAAAGAAAACAACTGAGGATTAAACTTGGCAACGATGAAGAGGGTCGAGTCAACTTGACGAGAAATGCACCGGATGAAAAGAGAAGAGAACCAACGATCGGAAAACCAACTGCGTGATCCTAAAGAAAAATTTGAAGGGGAACAGAAGTAATTCAAAACACCTACGTCAAGATTCCTGACCAGAGCGACGAAGGGACTGAGGAGTAAAAAGAATTCCTACTCTCTGATATAACTAGACTCTGAAAACAGTTTTCTATTAGACTCGACAACGGCCAAACTACACGATCAAACAAGGGGGCTCCTAAGGTCGGTTGAGGCTCTGATACCAACTTGTCACGCCCAATATGCGACCCTATCCAAAAGGAACTCGAAGGTCCCACAAAGGATAGACCCGCATATTGAAACGCTTTTGCAAGGTTGATATCATTACATCAACATTACAGAATAGATGGGGATACATACAACAGGCATACAATGCCACACAAATACAACATCATCATACATAAGAGCAACATCCGACTACGGATGAAACACAAACAGAAGCTCAAACGACATCCACCCTGCTAGCCCATGCTGCTGACCTGGAACCTATCCCCTGGTCAAAGAAGAAGCAGAAGAAGAACTCCAGCAAGTAAACATCGCTCTCGCGTCATGATCATCACGTAACCTGTACCTGCAACTGTTGTTGTAGTAATCTGTGAGCCACGAGGACTCAGCAATCCAATTACCATGGGTATCAAGACTAGCAAAGCTTAATGGGAAAGGAAGGGGTAAAGTGGTGAGGTTGCAGCAGCGTCTAAGCATATATGGTGGCTAACATACGCAAATAAGAGCGAGAAGAGAGCAAGCGGAACAGTCGTGAAGTTAGTAATTATCAAGAAGTGATCCTGAACTCCTACTTACATCAAACATAACCAAAAACCGTGTCACTTCCCAGACTCCACTGAAAAGAGACCATCACGGCTACACACGCGGTTGATGCGTTTTAATTCAGATCTGGTGTCAAGTTATCTACAAGCGGACATTAACAAATTCCCATCTGCCCATAACCGCGGGCACGGCTTTCGAAAGTTTATACCCTGCAGGGGTGTCCCAACTTAGCCCATGATAAGCTCTCGCGATCAACGAAGGATATACCTTCTCCCAGGAAGACCCGATCAGACTCGGAATCCCGGTTTACAAGACATTTCGACAATGGTGAAACAAGACCAGCAAAGCCGCCCAATGCGCCGACAATCCCGATAGGACCTGCATATATCTCGTTCTTAGGGCAACACTGGATACGTCAAGCTACGAGTAAAACCAGACCTCAAGTTCCCCGAGGGGGCCCCGCAGGCTGCTCGGTTCAGACCAACACTTAGACAAGCACTGGTCCGGGGGGGCTAAAATAAAGATGACCCTTGGGTTAATTACTCTCAAGGGAAATGTAGGTGGTGGTGAGGCAAATGGTAAAACCAAGTTTGGGCCTTGCTGGAGGAGTTTTATTCAAAGCGAACTATCAAGGGGGTCCCATAAATCACCCAACCGCGTAAGGAATGCAAAATCCGGGAACATAACACCGGTATGATGGAAACTAGGGCGGCAAGAGTGGAACAAAACACCAGGCATAAGACCGAGTCTTCCACCCTTTACCAAGTATGTAGATGCATTAATTAAAATAAGAGATATTGTGATATCCCAACATAATCTCGTCCACCATGGAACAATCTTCAACTTCACCTGCAACTAACAACGCTATAAGAGGGGCTGAGCAAAGCGGTAACATAGCCAAGCAACGGTTTGCTAGGAAGGGTGTCAAAGGTTAGAGGTTCATGGCAATTTGGGAGGCTTGATGAGCAAAAGATAGGTAACGCGGCATAGCGATAGAACGAAGCAACTAGCATAGCAATGATAGTAGTGAGATCCAGGGTAGCGGTCATCTTGCCTGAAATCCCGCTAGGAAGAAGAACGAGTCCATGAAAAAGATGAAGCCACGAAGACGAACCAAGCATAGACGAACGAATCCTCACGATGGCAACGAAACGGGAACTATCGAGAAGAAGCACACAACATGGTAAACACACCACACATGAACATGACATGATGCACAACAAGCATGATGCATGACAAAGCTACATGAAGCTACTGATGGCAAGAGACGATGCAAACAAGAGCAACACATCAAAGCAAGTTTAAATGAGGCCGGGAACAACATATAACAATTCCGGTAAGTCCTCATATGCAAGTTTCGAAATTGGTCCAGATCTGAATAAACCTTATGTTCAAGTTGTTAAACAGCAAGTTAAGATGCACCAAGAGGATCTACACGAGATTCTAGTCAAGTTACATATAAAGTTCATTAGATTTGGAGCTACGGCCTAGAAGTTATGAGCAAAACAAGATAAACATGGCATTGATGCAAAATGCATACAAACATCAAGCAAACACACCAAAACAAGGATGCAACATGATAATATGAATCTATATGCAATTCTAAGCAAGTTTCATATAGATCACACTCAAAACGGAGCAACGGTTCCACACATACACTCCAAACATGATATAGCAACAATCTGTCCAAAACAGCAACTAGGCATCTTGCAAGCATCAAAACAATATGCTACGGTACCACAATATGAAAATAAAAGGCATGGTCATGATGTACAGGTAATGCATAACAAAACATGAACACTGAGCTATCTCCAGAAATCACTAGAACATACTCAAAAAGACATGACAAGATTGCATATAATAATAGTTTCAGACTTTGCAGAAATAACATCAGGTTGCAATGTTTAGAGCTATCAAACAACATGTTACAGGAACTTATCATGGCAAACAAAGGCATGACATGAATTTACTAAATGCATAGAACAAAAGTCCTTTACTGACCATGAGCCAAAAAGGATCAGAAAATATGATGGCACCCATGTAAACATGGCAAGTTATATGACAGATTCATACATGGCAGGAACGACAATAAGTAGGCATGTTGGTGAGCTTATACCACTCACCACAGAGCAATACATGGCATGACAAGGCAACCAACAGTAAGAAGACATGTTTATGAAGCTAAGCATGGCAAGAGCAAGTTCATATGGTACATGGATCACTAGCAAATCACATGGCAACATTGAACTTAATGTTAACAGGCTGACAGCAACATTATTTAGCAAGTTTGGAGCAAGATAACAACAATCTACAGTAGGCTATAAATGCAACCAGGTGCATGGATAGATAGAGCATGACATGTATAACAAAACATCCTTAGTGAACATCTCCAGATTATGCATAGAATGACTTGTAGCAGCAGGTTTACATAGCACCACAAAATAACAGATTCAGCCTAGCAAAACAATAACAGCAAGTACCCTACTTAACAAGCATTATGCATTCAGTACAAGACTCACAAAAATACATGTATGGCATCCCTGTAAATATGGCATGATGTAGTTCAAACACATGTAGATATCAACCTCATAGGATGCACACATCAAACATGGCAAAAATGACAAATGAGCAAGTTATAACAGTTTCAGCAGATTAACACCATATATCACTATTGCAACGATGATTAGGGCATCAAGATGGACACAAATGAACATGATGCAATGGAATGAAATGAAGAGCATCTCCCAACGAACATTTTGATATATTATGAATGCAAAACGAAGCTACGGATGCAGAGTTATGGCAGGTCAAAGGGGGCACCAGAATATGCAAAAAAACTAGGGACTTAGCAGGATTTACCCTCGTCGAAAACGGGACGGAGGGAAGCGGGACGGGCGGATCCGGGACGTGGGATCCCGTTTGGATCGGCGGGCTGGTGGGTCTGGTCCAGCCCGGCCGGATCCGGGCCGAGGCAACTCCGGGACCGGCGACGACGGGACGACGCGGTTCCGGCGGGGCTCGGGCGCAGGACGACTCTGGCAGGGTCCCGCGAGGCGGTGACGAAGAGGAGACGAAGCTCCGGCGGGATGAGGCGAGAGGCGGCGGAGCTTGCCGGGCGTCGGGGCAGCGGTGCTCGCCGGCGAGGCGACGAGCTGCGGCGCGGGAGCGAAGGGGCGGCGAGGCACTGCGGCGGGCGAGGCGCGGAGGGCGCGGGGTCCGGCGACGACGGGCGGAGGCGCGGGCGCCGGACGGCGAGGAGGACGGCGGC
>NC_041381.1:644642046-644662814 GCF_002162155.2 Triticum dicoccoides | reverse complement strand
CGATGGGCTCCGTGGGCCGGCGGCGAAGTGGGCGCGGGGGCGCCACGTGGCGGCCTCCGGTTGGCTGCGGGCGGCGGCGCGGTCGCGTCCGGTCCGATCCGGATGTGTCCGGCGGTGGAGAGGGAGCGGGGCTAGGGTTGGACTGCGCGAAAAAATCCGAGAGGGGCACATATTTATAGGTAGAGGGAGCTAGGAGACTCCAAATGAGGAGCGGTTTTCGCCCACACGATCGTGATCGAACTGTGGAGAGCATGGAGGGGGTTTGGATGGGTTTTGGGCCGCTTTGGAGGGGTGTTGGGCTGCAAGACAAAAGAGGCTTTTGCGGTCCCTCTGTTAACCGTTGGAGTATCAAACGACCTCCAAATGGCACGAAACTTGACAGGCGGTCTACCGATGCTATACCAAGGCCGCTTGGCAAACCTGAGCCATTCCGAGAAAGTTTAACACCCACTCACAACAAGAGACAAAAGGGGGACGCCGGATGGCATAGGAGTGCCGGATTGCAAAACGGACAACGGGGAAAATGCTCGGATGCATGAAACGAACACGTATGCAAAATGAGATGCACATGATGACATCATAAAATGCAACACACAAGAAAATGACATAGCAATTACGGCGAATAACTGGCGGACACCTGGCGCATCGAATCCGGGGCGTTACAGTTTCGCCAAACACGACATCATGAGAGATGTACATACGGCCAGTGGATACATCAAGGCATTTGACGCCTTTGTGTTGAGCATTATAACCAAGAAAGACACACTGCTTGGAGCGAAACATAAGTTTGCAAGAGTTGTAGGGACGAAGGTTGGGCCAACAGGCACAACCAAAAACTCAAGAGTGTGATAATCTGGTGTGACATGCAAGAGGCGTTCAGTGGGGGTTTGCTTGGAGATAGTGCGACTCGGCTACATGTTAAGAAGATGAACAACAATAAGACAAGTTTCATCCCAAAATTTGAGGGGCATAGAGGCAGCAGCCAGAAGAGCCAATCCTACTTCAACAATATGCCTATGCTTACGTTCAGCAGAGCCATTTTGTTGGCGTGCCTGAGGGCATGATGCATGGTGAGATATGCCTATTTGTTGAAAGAAGGAATTTAATTTTTCATACTCACCACCCAGTCTGACTGCATGGCAATGATTTTGCAATCAAACTTGCATTCAACAAGGGCTTGGAAGTTGTGGAAAACTTGAAACACATCTGAATGCTTTATAAGAAGATATATCCAAGTATATTTGCTAAAATCATCAATAAAGCTCACATAATAAGAGTGTCTACCAATGGAAGTGGGTGCTAGACCCCAAACATCGGAAAAAATAAGTTGCAAGGGTTTTGTAGACACATTAGTAGAGATAGGATAAGGTAGTTGATGACCTTTTGCTCTTTGGCATGAATCACAAATAGTTTCTACATTTCTCTCACCAACAACTGGGAGTTTATTCCTACTAAGAATTTGATGAACGGTAGCAAAGGATGGATGACCTAATCGACTGTGCCACCTCTCAGCAGAAAGCTTGATGGCACCATAGGCTTTTTTATTGAATTTGTAATACTTGGGAAGCAAGGAGTAGAGCCCTTGCACACAGACACCTCTGAAGAACTTTCTTCGTGACCTGATCCTTGATCAAAAAGAAGAAAGGGTGAAACTCTAGAAACACATTATTGTCAAGAGCAATGCGATGGACAGGTAGAAGATTGTTAGCAGCATTAGGAACATGCAGGATGTCATTGAGTGCAAGAGTTGTGTGTGGGGTTTTAATGATTGAGTTACCAATGTGACTTATTTCCATACCTGGACCATTTGCAGCTGTGTAGATTTGGTCATTGCCACTGTATTTCTCATGCATTGTCAGCTTGTCCAGCTCGCCAGTGATGTGGTTGGTTGCACCTGTGTCCATATACCAATTTGTATCTACACCATATGACATATCAGCAGCGGCAACAACTTTTTTCTTTTGGGAAGTGTCATCGGCGTAGCGCCAATCACCATCTTTAGCTATGTGGTTTGATTTTTACAGAACTGACACTTCCCTTCATACCCCTTGTAGCCTTGGAAATTGCGCCCCCGATTGTTGTTCCCGGGGGGCGCCTGTTGTTGCCACCGTGAAGGTTACCTTGGTGATAGTAGCCGCCGCCACCCCCACCAGGATAGCCGCCGCCACCACTGTTGTTCGAGTGGTAGCCATCGCCACCACCCTGGTTGTTGCCGCTGTTGTGGCAGCCACCGCCACCACCATACTACCCGCTGCCACCCCCACAAGGATAGCCGCCGCCACCGTACTGGTCGCCAGCACCAAGGGATCCACCACCACCTCCACCACTCCTCTGATTTTGGTAGTTTTTGGTGTTTCCCTGGCTACCATGAGAGGCAGAGTTCGCCAATGATTTGAAGGATCCAGCGCTTGTACCATGGGATATCTCGACTCGCTAATCGAAATTTGCCACCATGAAGAAGAGGATGTCAACGGAGACAAGTTCTGTTCGTGCATCGAGCGTCGAGATGATGGGCTGGTACTCCATATCCAACCCGGCGATGATGAAGGAGAGCAGTTCATCCTCGCCGATCGGCTTGCCCGCTGCCGCGAGCTCATCAGAGAGGGCCTGCATATGACCAAAATATGCAGCAGCCGACTGAGAGCCCTTCTGGGCATTGGTGAGGGCGACCCGTATGTTGTTGGCGCGCGAGAGAGACATGGTCGAGAACAAGTTCCCGGGCGCAGTCCATATCACATGCGATTTTTCAAGCGAAGCAACCTGGACACTTACTTCTTTGGATAGGTTTATGAGAAGGTAAGCGATGATTTGTTGGTCTTGGATGAGCCATTGGGAGTAGGCAGGGTTCGAGACAACCTGATCCTTCCCTTCGGCGTGCTTGGTGGTGAGGTTTTTTGTGGTTCTTCAATGGTTTGATCTAGGTAACCAAAGAGGCCGACACCCATGATCTGTGATCTTGCCTGTGCGTGCCATAGGATGTAGTTGGTTCGGGTAAGTGGTTCAGAGGTGTTGTAGTTGAGGCTAGAGTTGATGGCACAAGAGGAGGAAGACATGGCTGATGGAAGGAAGGCAGGTGGGCTAGGGTTTTGGCGCAGGTAGGTAGTAGGTGGCTAGAGTTCTTGGCGCAGGATGATCAGAAACTAGATATGGCGGAAGAGGTTGCTTTGTATACCATGTCAAAACTGGTTAAGTGTTCCTACTCCTAACAGTGGAGCCGCATGAGTATATATTGATTGTGACTTGGAGTACAAGGATTGGCAGCGTCGAGGCTAACCAACATGAGATATTACAGGAGGTAGGAGATAATATCTACCTAGCTACTCCAACGTGACACATAAGGTGTCCGGCCCAAGAGCCTCATAACAACCCTAGAGGACCTGAGTATGTATTTTACGTCCTCTTCTTTAGGGTTGCGCTCAGCCTAGAGGACCAAGACACGATGGAGGTCATTAATGGCGGGAACCATGCCACCGGCAAAAATAGAGGTCGTCGGTGACCAAGGCATGGTTTACAGGGTCCACAAGGCTTCCTAAGCACGAGCATATGCTCGGCAGCCAAATGACACTGCCATTTGCTAGAAATCTTCGTTGGAGCAAAAGTCAAGAATCTACATGGTATGGTCATTTGTAACCATTTGCTAAACCGGTTTTGGCCGAGGAATACCGCTATAAGGGGCTGAATCTACTTGGTATTAAGAGTTGAGGGACGATTGCACCAAAAAAAAAAATAGGGATGCAAGTCACACTTCCGGTTCAGTTGAGGGACAAAATTGCACTTTACTCTTTTTTTGCAGGGACATATTACTCTAATAAACTAACAATAATTTTTTATGCACATAAATCCGGAATTAGAATAGCTATGCTTTAAAATAACATTGATGAAAATAGCAATTTTATTTATATGGCCAACTGAAAAATTCAATGTGAACTAAAAAAGTAAGAAGACTGGACTGATAAAATGCATTATACAATGACCGGGTATGCATACGTTTTACCAACACATTACTTACATGAATTCATAGTGTCGGTGGTAGAACATTCAAGGATATTTGTATGTAGAGTATACAAAGTATGTATGAGCAACCCAGTGTATCGTACGAAATAAGCGAAATCCCTGAAGATTTTATGCGAGATGTGGCAATTGCTCTGTATCACTGTAAATTGGACATAGAATGAGATGAACCACTTAAAAGATTGTAGGTATGAGGTTAGCTACCAAAATATTGGACTGGCAAGAATGCAAGCACTTAAAAAAATGTGACAGTGCTGCCAATTTTGTGGGAAAGCAGTCGGCATAGCAGACAAAAACTGAGATGTAGATAAAATGGAATGCCAGGGGTAACCCCTTTTTATTCTTGAGATCATTCGCTCGTGCTGATAGATCAAACACACAAAGTAGCTAGCATTCCAACGCCTGACACATCAGTACATGTACAACCTTGCCATTGCAGGACTTAGGAGCACCATACCACACCAAAACTAGCATCCAAATTAGCCGTCAGCAACATCTATCCCAAACTTCTGAACTACCCTATGTCATGCAGTATGTACTTACACACCAAAGAATCTGTCAAGACTAAGCTAGAAAGAAGAAGAATGGGATCAAGAGCAGAGGAGCATGACGACGCATCGGCGAACGATGTAGAGCCTGGCCTTGTGCTCCCGCAGCATCCTGCTGAGCCCTCCTGATCCGGATCCTCCCCGGTGCTTGCTGCCATGGCTCTTCACCTTGTAATCCATCCTGAGCTAGAAGGGGCGCCTGAACAGGAAGGTGGTTGTGAAGGAAGAAAGCTGTGCTCTGCTCTTGCTCTTGCTCTGCCAATACTAGATGGATATTGAATCTGCCTCTACTGTGGTTGCGGCCAAGTAAGAAGTGTGCAGCGCTTATATAGCAGGGAAATGGCCAAACGGGAGAGACCACACTCCCACATGACCCTCACATCTCTGCCTACTCGCGCTTATAAAAAACTGACGGGGACGGGCTCATATACCCCTTGCAAGAAGCGGGGGGCCGCCGCCACCTCCTCCACATGCACATGCAGCGGCAGCGTCGCCCAAGTTGCAACGGATTCCGGTGACGCAGCAGCACCAGGGGACAAACGCCTTGTGGACAGCCAAAAAGGGTAGCTCTTGACAGCGAAAACGTCGGCTCCATGGCGCCTAATTCCAGATTAGTGAGGATGGATGGGACCGGGAGTGGGTGGCCAGGCTAGGCGCCTTTCGTTGAGCAACTGTCCGGTCGGATCTTGGAATGTAATACGTGCTCAGCTCTTCATATGTCGTACTCAAACTGGAGGAATCGTTTTATACTGCATGATGATGACGTGCTGATAATGCTTCCGGCAGGATTCCTAGCTGGGAAATTCCACCTTTTGTATCCACGCCTTAATCATTTTGTTTCAGCAACCATGATCGTTGTTAGGTGCATGAGTCCGTACATGCAAATTGTGTGCAACCGGAGATAATACTCCGGGCCCTGCAGCAAGCTAGCAGATAATCAAGCTATCTTCTTTAATCAGCGGCCTACCCTTTCGAGCTTCTAGGAAGAGGATGTGTTATTTACTTATTTTCTTCTTCTGGTGATGAACTGCCAAACAACCGCTTGGAGGAAACCGGACGCGGCGCCGGTAAAATTTTCATTCATCTGTTGCCGGTCGATGCTGCCCGATCGGGGTCATGCACCCATATTCAGCAGCCACTTGCGCAGTTTCTGTCCCTGATGAAGCAAAGCTACGCTTTCGGCCGACGGAAAGGCCGCCAAAACCTACCGTATCATTGCCGTCGTTGGTTAATTTACTGGCGGCACGGCGAGATCACATGGAACGCGAGGGGGCAAGCGTGTGCCCCTCTCTGAACCCACCTGGCCGCTTGCTCCTCTGGGTCGTGCCATGGCTGGACTGACAGGCTGACGGTGTTTGTTTTCAGTTCAGAGTAGAAGATATTTCTGTTTGATGATGCTCCCCTAACGAACTACCTGATATCCACTAGTTCTAGCTAGGATATGTGTGTGCGAGTGTGATTAGTGTGATGTAATCCTGGTCACCTAGGGACAGGAGAGTATTTTATGATTGCTACAGTATGTGGGAGTTTCTATGCCCTGGGTCTGTCTTTTCTGACAGAGTGTTGTCTCCTTGTTTCTGAGAAATTGGTATACGTATCAAGAATTCAAGATGGCAATTGCGAATCTGTTATACGCCTACTATGTTTCAGGATACATACATATTTTCTGACGAATATGGAAAATTTTGGTTTAGTGCACTATACGCAATTGGTAATGTTAGAATAATTGGAGATATGCGTCACAACACAATGACGACACAGAGATTTGCTAATGAGATTTGGCGAACCCGCCTACTTTCTAGTGCAATGGCTACAGGCACTTCTTCTTGAGGTACCGCAATACCGGCCACCCGGGTGCCGGCACACGCGGCCGGCTCCCCCTGCGTGTCTATCGTTATCTAGTCGTCATGGGTTACAACGTTGTGTACTTGACTACTTGGGCATCACATGGAAAGCTCGTATATTTCTTTCACGGGTCAGTCAAGCAAATATTATAGCGCCAATGGTTTGAGGTGGGTAGACAAGGATGAAAGATTTGTCGGCACAATAGAGATGCTTGAAGGCGTTGTGGAGGATGTCAAGCCAGCTAAGATAGACATTAGGACCAGGAGGAGTTATATACGCAGCCAGTCTATACGATTGTGTCTGTCAGACTGGGTTATTTATCATCTGATGGATGAGCATTCGACGAAGAAGATTTGGGAGAACTAGAAAGTCGCCAGAACTATCTAGATCGCAATGACGGGTCAAGTGCTAATATGGCAACTCGTGGTGTGACTCAAACAATAATAGTGATGATCTCGTAGTATCATAGGCGGTCAACTAAAGGGGAAGTGTGGATATTGGATTCAGCTAGCTCTGTTCATGTAACATCCAGCCGGGAGTGGTTCTCTTCGTACAAATTTGATGAGTTTGGTTTAGCCTATGTGTGCAATGACACGGGTTTTCATGTTTGAAGTAGGTGATATCAAAATTAAAATGTTTGACAGAGTTGAGCGTACGCTTTATGGGTCACACATGTGTTGGGACTAAAAAGTAATCTAATTTTGCTTGAAGATCTTCATAATGGTGATATGGAATTCCGATATGATCAGGATAAGAAGACCGTGAAAATCATGAAAGATGAGGTGGTCATGATGATGGGAGAGAAGACGGTTTCACATCTTTACCGGTTGCAAGAAGCACTATTACAGGTAGAGTCACGGACACTGAAGTTGCGGATGTACCAATGGGTCCCATTGTAATACATGAAAATTTGAACTCATGGACGGATTCAAGGTGATAAAGAATATTCACCCAATCAACTATTGCCTTGTCTCTCTACGGACTGCTTGCACCAACGTTCAAAGCGTGTCTGCACAACCCCGTCTCAGAGACACAAGGTTCTCCAGACTCGGTCCGGTTTTATTTCCAAAACAATTTCCGGCAGATTCTTTGGCTCTGCGTGCAACATCAAATCGGACACAAGAGGATTTGTGGCACACACAGGTAACGGCATGCAGATTTTGGACCGCGTGATTGCATCAAGATTCGGAAACTCGTGCATGTGTTTAAGGCTTAATTACTTTAGGCAAGGTCCATACATGCAGTTTTTAACAACTTTTGGCAAAGAGTGCATGTTCCACCCACCTCATCTTCCATGGTTTTTTCTTCTCACTTTTAAATTTTAATCTATTATATCTTTTGAACAGAAACTTTAATTTATATTTCTTTTGCATATTCGTGTTCATTGTGACGAGGCCTTTGAAACAAGACCACTTTTGAATACGTTTTGACAAGTTTTAGAAACTTCACCAAGTTTCAACTACTAAAAGCTGATAGAAACGAATGATAAATTCACAAATTTTCGAAAACTAAAACTTAACCCCTAAGCCCTAATCCCCAAACCCTAAACACTAAGCCCTAAGCCCTAAACCCTAAACCGCAAAAGAAAACAAAAATTGGTAAAACCTTAATATTACAACTATCAAGTTTTAATATTTAGGACTTAGTAAATTTTAGAAGTTGTCAAAATGTATTCAATAGTGATCTTGTTTGGAAGTCCTCGTCGCAAGGAACACAAATATGCAAACAAAATTTAAATTAGATTTTTTTGGTTGAAAAGATATGATAGATCAAATTAGACTTTTGTCCCGAGTTGCTTCCGTTGTGCAGGTGGCGGCGTGTGGGTCGACTCTGGCGGAAGTGGCCGGCGGAGTTGCGGAGAGTCCTGCGGAAAACGGGACCTTTGATGGCTGCGGTAGTGACATTAGAAAGAAGAGGCGCGATGAGCAAGAGTTGGAAGGGGACAATTCTCCCGAGAAGTGTAAGCGACCGCTCAAAAATAAGGTCTGGGGGCAGTTTTTTGGGATAACTCCTCAAAATTAGCTGAATAGGGACTTGGCTAGGTGCGGTTAACTCTTGAAAAACAGTTTTTAAGGCACCGGCTAGAGATGCTCTTAGTTACCAACTAACAAGAAGCAAGTACTAAGATAACACATGTGACAATGCTGCCAATTTTCCGAGCAAACCAGTCGATATCGCAGAAATATTACTGAGGTGTGTAGATAAAATGGAATGCCAGGGGAACCCCTTTTTATTCTTGAGATCATTCACTTGTGCCGATAGAGCAAACACAGAAAGTAACATTCCAACACCTGACACATCAGTACATGTACAACCTTGCCATTGCAGGACTTAGGAGCACCATACCACACCAAAACTTGCAGCAACATCTATCGGGACCTTCTCAACTACCCTATGTTATGTAGTATGTACACACACCAAATAATTTGTCAAGCCTAAAGCTAGAGAGGAGAATCAGATCAAGAGGAGAGGAGCATGACGACGCATCGGCGGATGATGTAGAGCCTGGCCTTGTGTTGCCTCAGCATCCTGCTCAGCCCTCCTCCTACTCCTCCTGATCCCTTGCGCTTGCTGTCATGGCTCTTCACCTTGTACTCCATCTTAGCTTGCTCGGTTGCCTCTGAACAGGAGGAGGCTGATTGAACTAGGTGAGCAGGAAGGCTCTCTCTCTTCTTACACTGCTAGACTGCTAGAACTGGAAGGATGGATCTATGATCTGTGGGTCAAGTCAAGTCGAGTGTGCAGCGCTTATATAGCAGGGAAATGGCCAAACGGGAGAGACCACCACACTCCCACATGATCCTCACATCTCTGCCCACTTGCGCTTATAGAAACCCTAATGGGACAGCGAGGATAGGGACGGGGTCATATACCCCTTGTAAGAAGTGGGGGGCTGCCGCTAGCTACCTCCTCCACAGGCACATGCATCGGCAGCCACGCTCAAGTTGCAGCGGATTCTGATGACGCTGCAGGGGACAATCGCCGGCTAGACAACGAAAAAGGGTCGCTGTTGACACCGAATCCGTCGGTTGCATCCACGATCGGGACGCCTAATTTGGATGGAAGTGGGTTCCGTTTCGTAATAAGAAATGGATGGGAGTGAGTGGCCAGCCTAGGCGCCTGTCGGATCTTGGGAGTTAAATATGCTCATGCCGTCCTCAAATTGGAGGAATCGTTGTATAATGCCTGGTGATGACTCGGACCTGATGATAATGTTTTCCGGCAGAATTCCTGGCTGGAAAATGAGTCCGTACACGCAAATTCTGCAGGAGGAGAAAATGATGAACACTCTGTTTGATGATTAGCTTCCGATAATTGTGGGGGCCCTGCAAGCAGATAACCTAATTAAACAAAAAAGGGCGTTCTATCAGTTGTGATTAAACAGGTTTCCATATTGATAATTGTAAGCTCACTTCTTCAATCAGTGGTCTACTTTTTCTAGCTTCTGCGAAAAAGTTATGCTTTCTTTTCTCCTGTTGACGATGAACTGAACTGCCAAACAACCAACCCCTCTCAGAAAACCGCGACGCCGACGAGGGTAATTTTTCATTCATGTATTGCCGACCGATGCTGCCCGATCGGGGTCATACGCTCATATTCAACAGCCACTTGCGCAGTTTCTGTCCCTGATGAAGCAAGCTACGCTTTCGCACAACGGAAAGGCCGCCAAAACCTACCGTATCATTGCCGCCGTTGGGTAATTTATTAGTTACTGGTCGGTGGCGGCGCGACGACGACCTCGGGGTCGGGGAGACCTCATGGAACGCGAGGAGGCAAGCGTGTCTCTCTCTCTGCACCCAGCTGGCCGCTTGCTCCTCTGGCTCGTGCCATGGCTGGATGGACAGCTCCGGTGTTTGTTTTCAGAGAAACAGTAGAAGATATTTCTGTCTGATGCCCCCTGAACGAACTACCTGATATCCGGATAGGTAGTTCTAGCTAGGATATACGCCTATGATGCTGCAATCCTGGTCATGCTAGGGATAGGGAGATCATTTCTCTAGGAGACAAGGAAAATATTTTATCATGGTACAGTTGTGATTCTTTTTTGTGGAGAAATTGTGGTACGCATCGAGATGGCAAATGCGGATTTGTTGTACGCTTACTATATGTTTCATTTTTTAAAAAAGGAGGATGACCCCCGGCCTCTGCATCTGGGAGATGCATACGGCCACCTTATTGATTATTCTCGAGGACCGTACAAAGTGTTACAACAATGTGTCTGAATTCTGAATCCACCATCTTGGCAACATATGCCGCTACTCCTATCCAAAATGATTAGGGGTGCTAGCTGGGCCACTACCCAAACCACTCACCAAGCCTAACATCAAAAGCCGGAAGCCGAAACTCATTCGGAAGCCCCAGCCGAGCCACATACCGGGTCTGGGGCACAATCCGGTCAGACGCACTCGTGTGTCGTCGCCGCCATCTTCCACAGGTCCGTCTTCAGATCATATTGAGGTTTCTACCTTGTCTGGCCACTCTGCCATCGACGTCACCATGACGCCAGACAGCTTCCTCCTCCTGCACGAGTCCATCTCCGCGCATCAGATGCCGAGTCTCCACAGCACCATGCCGCCGAGATCCGCCACCATCAATGTGAAAGATGAAGCACCGCTCCACCAAAGTCGCCGTCCTCTAGTCCCTCGAGCCGTGTGCACCTCCAAGAATGACGCCCCCAGGGGGGAAACGACACCAGAGAGCCGCCGTCATCCGATCTACTGATCTAGGGTTTCCCCCGGAGGTAGCAGAGAGTGGCCTTGAACTTCTCCACGACGATGCCTTCAGGAAGGGAACGATGCAGACAGCGTCGCCATCGCCGGCCTAGGCAATAGCCAAAAGCAGGTTTTCACCCAGATCTGATCGAAGACCTCCATCTCTCGTACACGGGTCGCCGTCCGAGAAAGCCGCCGACGAGCAGACGCCGGAGCAGTCCCGCCGCCGCTGCGCGCAGACCGGCCGACCACGTGGTTGCAGCCACGCCGTTGCAATCCACCTCTATGCAGCCACCCCGCGACGTCCGCTACCGCCAGGGACCAAATCCGCGCGGATCTAGCCGAAGGCGTGCCGGCCCGCCACCGCTCGATCTGACCCGCCGCAGCCGCCGCGCCGCGGCCGCCCACCAGGTCGCCGCCAAGGCAGGCCACCCCGACGGAGCGCCGCCGCGCCGCTAGCCCCCGCCATAGGCTAGCGCCCCCGCTCGGAAAGCCGTCCCGCGCCGGCCATGACCATGGGCGGAGGGGAAAGGAAGGCCCCGCCGCCGCCCCGGCCGGCCTGGCTTCGCCCGGCGGCGCCACCGGGCGGCGGCGAGGGAGGTGGGCAGAGGAGGGAGGAGAGAGGCGGCGGCCGGGATGGGTTCCCCTCGGGGCGCCCACGGGAGCGCCGCGAGAGGTTAGGTTTCCCTGTCGCTCTTGTCAAAAGAATAAACTGGTGCAAAACCGCTTACTATATGTTTCATGGTATATATTTTCAGACGAATATGGAGACAATTCAGTTCATTGTGTTATATGCATTTGGTGGCGTATTGCAGCTGCTTGCCATCAAGCTCCGGCTCAAACAAACAAGACCTTAAATCTGAAATACACCGTGCGACGCTTCCGGGTGACGAGTTGCATATATGTATTTTAGGCCGCCTGTTTTGGACTTGGGAGTAAAATTTTAGGGCACTAAAACTCCCCATGTATATGTTTCATCTCTATTTATACACATTGCAACATACATAATACCAAATGCATTTCAAATGATTCCCAAACAAATTACAAAGTATTACATAGTTCATCAAACCCACAATATAAATTGTTCATCAAGCTCGACAACAAAGTTTAGCACACAATACAACAAAATTCATCACACACATGCAACAAACATAGAGATAAAACTAGGTCTGTTGTCGCCCGTGCCATGCCTACCACTCCTCCATCACATCATTTTGCAGATCTTCGTGTGTAGTGTATCAGCATCTCGAATGTCATCTTAGACCTCAAAAGCGACGGATCAGTCCGCACCGGTCGTCCCATGAGCTCATACACACTCTAATCCAAATCTTGTCCATGCTTGAATTGTTTGAAGCAGCCTGAAATTACCGACAACGCGACATCGACGCCGCCCCAAGATTGTTGTCGATCCGCTTGGTGGCGACGGTTGGGCGGCAAGCAAAGGTGTACTGGCGGCCGCTAGTCCACCTCGGAGGGACACGCCCGGACTGCGGCAGCCATACGGGCGGCGGCACTCCGGTGGTTGGCAGAAATCAGTTGGAATCGGAGGGCAGCGGATGCGAAATCTGAGGAGCGACCTGTCCGAGGGGGCGGGGTGGATGGAAGGTTCGGGGTGGAGTCAGGGGCGGGCGGCGGTGACGTTCGGCGGGGTGGAGGGCCAGCCGCGCGTGGGAGCGAAACGGCTTCGGTTTGGCATCACGGGGCAGTCGCGCTATTTTGCGGCAGCCATCCAAGTGTTTTATATTTGCAACACTTGGTGCTGCATTTTATGGCTGCCCAAAAAAATACAAAATTTTATGATAAGACAGCTGTTGGAGGCTGTTTTTTTTGCCTACAAACTCCTACTGCCCTAAAAAGGGCAGCTATTGAAGATGCTCTAACGACCAACAAAATTATAATTTTGATAACCTTTGTCAAAATAAGAAGAGTAAGCATTCCATTCTAACAATTCAGATATGCATATATGTGATCGATTTCATACGCGATGGACTGCAAATTGGACACCGGATGAGATTAACCATTTAAATTTGTAGGTATGAGGTTAGTTTCCAGCTAACTAGAAGGCAACCAAAAGTGTTCTTCTAATCCTAACCTTAAATGCTCCCGCTATGAACAGTAAAATCTGGGAAAACAAAATCTACTTTTTATAACAAACATTGCTTAGTTTTTTGCATGCGTGAAAATTTTCATGATGAAATCACATTCATGGAGGTTTGGACAAAAATAACAAAATCAACACTTCAAAATGCTTCCAAAGACATTAGAGCATCAATTTTGTTAATTTGCCCAAACCTTCATGCATGTTATTTCATCAAAAAAAATGCGCATAGGCAGAAAATTCAACACTGTCTGTTGAAAAAAATAGATTTTTTTTCCTATTGTTTTTATTTTACTGTTTGCGATGGTGCATTTGAGCTCGAGTGGAGAAACTCCATTGTCAGCCAGCAATTACTTCAAAAATGTGACACTGCTGCCAACTTCCTTGGTAAAGCAGCCGATATCATAGATATTTCTTTATTGAAGCAGGGCCAAAGACTTCACATTTTCATTGATTAAGGAAGAGTGTTTAACAGAGACATGCCAAGTGGATTAATAAAACAACTACTCACCGGGAAGGGGATTTGGAGCACTCGAGTCCTCCACACTCCTATATGAGTATTAAATTTAAGGGTCATTTACATTTCTGTCCCTAACTCGAACCACCTACTCAGGTTTGCTCCAAATTTTAAAGCCTGCTCAAATTTCCCCCTTTACCGTTAGGTGCCCGTACAAAAATGCCCTTCTGTGCCGTTACCATCCGGTCAAAGAGCTTTGACCGGCTCGAAAAAATTAGCAAAAAAATCAAAAAATCTGAAATTTTGTGGGATCAAAGATACTCATGTGCGCAAAGTGCGTGCAAATTTTTGTACTATTTGGACATACCAGGAGCTCGTGGCAAGGAAAAACAGTTAATCTATATGCTTGTGAACAGTAAATTTGAAATAAAATAGCAAGAAAATTCAAAAAAATATGAATTTTTTTGGCATCGAAGAGACTTGGGTGCACAAGGTGCTTGCAAGTTTTTGTTATCAAATGACATGCGATGAGCTCTAGCAAAAAAACAAAATAGTTACTTTTTCCAAAGTTTTTTCCCGAGCCAAATTATGTTTTTCTTCTCCACGAGCTCCGATATTTTCCAAACACAACAAAAATGTGCACGCACCTTGCGGACCCGAGCCTCATTGATGCCAAATTTTCATATATTTTTTGAATTTTCTTGCTATTTTTTGAATTTACTATTCATAGGCGTACCTATTTATTGTTTTTTCTTTGCCACGAGCTCCTGGAATGTCCAAACAACACGATAATTTGCATGCATCTTGGAACCTGAGTATCTTTGGTCCCACAAAATTTCAGATTTTTAGGATTTTTTGGCTATTTGTTTTAGGACGGTCAAAGCCCTTTAACTGACTTTGACTGGACGGTAATGGCACATAAGGGCATTTCTATAAGTGCACATAACGGCAGAGGGGCAAATTTAAGCAAGCTTCGAAATTAGGGGCAAATATGAGTAGTGGGTTCCAGTTAGGGAAATAGATGTAAAAGACCCTAAATTTAAAAAACAGACTAGAAAAATTCCCCAAAAAAGGAATTTGGGGATATCAAACCTGGGTCTCCAACCTATGTCTGTGTGAAGTTTCATGAAAAATACCAGAAAATGTATTCTCGGTAAAAAGACAAAAAAAAGCATATGCATAGAAAAAACTGTTTGCAAGGATCATAAGACTGACTGTATTTTCTTCTCTACGGATACATTTTCTGGTATTTTTTTCATGAAACTTCAAACCGGAGTAAATTGGGCACCATGTTTGATATCCCACAAATTCAGTTTTTTTTAATTTTCCTGATATTTTTGAAATTAATATTTGTATAGGGGTGTGGAGCACACAAGAGCTCCTATGTATTTTCCCTACTCACCGGCATTACAATACTCAAGTGTGTAGCCCCCGCCAAAGCCTAAAGACGGGCCTCCTACTTAATCTTCATCACAATCACCATCGACGGGGCGCTAAGGTTTTGGAAGACCATTACATTATGCTCTTTTCAAATTCCCCACGTCACAAGCATCATCAGGGAGGAGATGGCATTTCTATTTTGGTCCCTCATGCTTGCCATCTTGATCCACCACTCCTTCACCGAGGTTGTGAGGCACCAATCTGAATCCAAGATGCGATGTAGTCATAGCCAAATGGTGATATCCGTCTATACCCGGCGCGTGTATCGGCAATGACAGATGAGGTGAACAATGGACTCTTGTGTTATTGCAAAGAGGACACAACCCTCTGGCCAACCACGATGGAGCAATCTGTCAGCCGTCCAAACTCTATCTTGGATGACAAGTAAGGCAAAAACTTACATTTGGGGGATCCCAACCTCCCCAAATCATGGGGACCAGGCCATGGAAGTTTGCCCAGGAAATTGCGCCTTGTACGCCGAAGTCGTGGAGTATTCCCCATTGAAAGTAAACTTCCAGGAAATGGAGTCCTGAATTCCATGGGCAAGGTGAATATGCTCAAGCATTTCACAAAGCGCAACGAACTCCTAATGTGCTCCACTGAGATGCCAAGGCCGGTGTCAACTTGACGAGCCAACGAGTTATCCAACGGATCCTTACTAACCGTGCAACTCTTCTTGTGGGAGAGTTCAAAAATCTTGTGGGCGATGTCTATCGGGCGAACCCTCAAGCCAAGGGGAATCCCAAAATTTAGCTTTGTTTCCGTCTCCAATAGTAAATTTGTTGGTCGCCGCAAAGATGTCACGCTCATTATCATCACAAGGAGATCCAAGACCCAGCCAACTCTTTTTTTGGGGACTTAACACTTGCCTCCAGTCACCTGATCACAGCCCGCCCAAAGGTATGCAAGCCTCAAACTGTCAATCATCTTTAAAACCTCAACCGCAACGTCCAGCGACATAAGATGGTAAATCACAATGGCAGTCACCACAACCTTGAAAAGAACAACCCGACCGGGAGTGGCCACAAGCTTGCCAGCTGATTTATCCTCAAGGTATTGGAAATGGATGTGCCTCAATCTTCTAACCGACGGCGGGAGCCCAAGAAATCGCATCAGGAAGGAAGTACGGACCACTGGGAAGGCTTGCAGGATGAAATCGAGGTCGATGGAGTCACATTGAATGGGCGCAACATGACTTTTGCTGCAATTTGTGACCAGCCCAGTGACATTACCGAAACCAAGAACTGGATATCGCTTTTGATGAGAACAACAAAAAAGGCAGCAGCATCCTCATATCGTAGATAAAAATGGAATGCCAGGGGTAACCTCTTTTTCTCTTGAGATCATTCACTTCTGCTGATAGAGCAGACATATCAGTACATGTACAACCTTGCCATTGCAGGACTTAGGAGCACCATACCACGCCAAAACTTGCAGCAACATCCACCGGGACCTTCTAAACTACCCTATCCCTATGTTATGTACTCACGCACCAAAGAATTTGTCAAGCCTGAGCTAGAAAGAAGAAGAATGGGATCAAGAGCAGAGGAGCATGACGACACATCGGCGGATGATGTATAGCCTGGCCTTGTGCTGCCTCAGCATCCTGCTCAGCCCTCCTGATCCTGATCCTCCTGGCCCTTTGTGCTTGCTGCCATGGCTCTTAACCTTGTCCATCCTGAGCAAGATAGGGCGCCTCAACAGGAGGGTGGCTGTGCTAGCTAGGCTCTGCTCTTGCTCTGCTTCTACTGGATGTTTATTGGATCTGTCTGCTGTGGTTGTGGCCAAGTAAGTGTCAAGCGCTTATATAGCAGAGAAATGGCCACATGATCCTCTCACCTTTGCCTACTTGCACGTATAAAAAACTGATGTGACTGCGTTGGGAAGAGCCATGGGGACGGGGGCATATACCCCTTGTAGGAAGTGGGGGGCTGCCTCGATCTACCTCCACAGCCACATGCAGCGACAGCCACCCTCAAGTTGCAACGGATTCCAATGATCGCCTTGTGGACAGCCGGAAAAGGGTCGCTCTTTCCCATTTCCACTAGCTTCTTCCTCATTTAGGAGTGGATGGGAGTGGGGTGGCCAGGCTAGGCGCTTTTCCTTGAGGAACTGTCCGGTCGGATCTCGGAGTGTAACATATGCTCAGGCCTGCCTATGTCGTCCTCAAATTAATTGGAGGAATCGTTTTACTATAATAATGCATGATGATAATGCTTCCATTTCAGTTTTTGTATCCATGCCTTAATCATTTTGTTCGGCTACCATGATCATTATTAGGTGTATGCATGAGTCTGTACTCCGTGCATGCAAAACTCTGTGCAGGCGGACAAAAGGATGAACAACTCCGTTTGATGATTAGCTTTCGATAATGCTGGCGGGTCTGGATGCAGATAACCTAAACAAAAAAGGCATTTTTCTATAGTTTTATCGTTGGTGATTAAACGGGATTTCATTTAGACAATCAAGCCCTCTTCTTCTTCTCCAACCAGTGCTCTACTCTTTCGAGCATACCCGACGAGGGTAATTTTTCATTCATGTGTTGCCAATCGATGCTGCCCGATCGGGGTCGTAAACCCATATTCAACAGCCACTTGCGCAGTTTGTGTCCCTGATGAAGCAAGCTAGGCTTTCGAGCGACGGGAAGGCCGCCAAAACCTACCGTGTCATTGCCGTCGTTGGGTAATTTATTTACTTACTGGTCGGTGGCGGCACGACGACGACCTCCGGTTCGGGGAGACCACATGGAACCCGAGGGGGCAAGCGTGTGTCTCTCTCTAAGGGCATCTCCAGCCGCGCCCCCAGAAAGGTCTTTCTAGGCGATTTTTTCGCGCCGGTGCCGAAAAAACGGCCCAGTCGCGTCTCCAGAAGCCCGATTTTCGCCGGCTTGGGCCGAAAACAGCGCCGGCGGACCCAGCCCGAACCCGGCGCGCTGGGGGCGCCCGGGGGCGCCGGGGCGAGCTGTTTTGGCGCGAAAAAGACGCGGGCCAGCCGCGT
Source organism: Triticum dicoccoides (assembly GCF_002162155.2). Lineage (NCBI taxonomy): Eukaryota > Viridiplantae > Streptophyta > Magnoliopsida > Poales > Poaceae > Triticum > Triticum dicoccoides. Next base: position 644,644,706 of record NC_041381.1, on the reverse strand, counting down.
CAGCGACTCGGCGCCTCGTCTTCCCCCAACGGCCTCGGTTCCCGCGGGGAATCAATGGCAAGGCCGCCGCCGGTCAGCCTTGTCATTGATTCCTCACGGGCGGCGCTTCACGGGACGGCGCGCCGACGCCTCCCCTCCCTCGCACGCGTACACACGGGCGCGGCCCGGCTATAAAAACCGGCGGCCTCCACTCGCCTGTGCCCACACCAGCCCCACCCCTCGCCGCCGTCCAGCCCCTCCCTCTCCCTGCCTCTCCCGAGCGCCGCCGCCCAGCCCCTCCCTCTACCTCTCCCGAGCCCGCCCAGCCCCGCCGTCGCCATGGCAGAACGCTTCCCCGGAGACGAGGCGGCGGCCAACGGCTTCGGCCGCCGTTCGCTCCGCGAACAGGAGTCCTGGCTCCTGTTCCAGGCGAACATCCCGGCGCCGCCGGACATGCGCGCCGGGCCAACGGGGTGGAAACTCAGCGCCGGGGGAGTGCCCATTCCCCCGTTACCCGACGCCGTGGCGAAGCCGAAGTACTTCGCCGAGGAGGTCGAGATCGTGTGCGCGTCCCTCACCGACGCCCAACTCTCCCTCTCCCAGTACGCCGCCGACAACCACGCGGCCTAGGCGGCGTATTTCGAGCGCCGCCAGCAGCAGCGATTGGCATCCACCAACGGCGCGCCGGTGGTCGGCGGCCGGCAGAACAGCGAGGGGCGCCACCTCTGGTGGGGCGTCCCCGGCCGCACACTCGAGGGCGTGCTCACGTACCTCGAGGGCGGCAACGACCCGCCGTTGGTGTACCCCCCGGCGCAGCACCGACGCGTCGGGCCATGGGCGCCAAGGAGGTTCGGGTCCTCCTCCTCATCTTTCTCCTCCCGATCCTCATCGCACTCCTCCTGCACTCCGGCCCTGCTCGGCGTCAAGGCCGAGCCCGCGGTGGAGTCGCCGCTCGGCCGGCACACTCGCAGCGCCGGCATCGTCATCAACGAGGGCGGCCGGCGCGCCTTCTCCTCGTCGGCTCCTCCGCGCTTCGTCAAGCCAAAGACGGAGTCGGGGCTGGCGCCGGTGAAGACGGAGCCGGGGCTGGCGCCGGTGAAGGCGGAGTTCGACGACGACGATGCGGCCCTAGAATGGGCGCGCCAGGACTCCATTGCGATGGAAAAGGCGCGCCGGGAGAAGGTGAAGGAGCGCCAGAGCGCCGCCCTGCGCCGCTTCGAGGAGCGCCGACGCGGCCGCGATGAAGACGGGGTCGTCGTCCTATGCGACAGCGACGACGACGACGACGACGACGCGCCGCCGCCAGTCCGCCATGGCGACGCCGGGTCCAGCAGGGGCGCACGCGTCAAGGAGGAGAAGGCCGACGACGACGATGGCGGCGACGACTTCAGCCCCTTTCTTTTTTAGATTAGGTTAATGTAATGAAAATGCGCGAATTTCGCCGAAATTTGCCATGTTTAGCCGAAATTTAACTACTTTTTATCATAACTTCGCCGAACGGCCCTTCTTTTTTTTTAATACGCGCCTGGGGGCGGCCCTGGGGGCCGACGGCTGAGGACAGACTCGCCCCAGGGCCATTTTTTGCGCCGGCTCACCCCCCAGGCGGCGCTTTTAGACGCCCTCTGAGAGGCCAACGGCTGGAGATGCCCTAAAACCCAGCTGTCCGCTTGCTCCTCTGGCTCCTGCCATGGCTGGACTGGCAGGCGGGCAGACGGACAGCTCCGGTGTTGGTTTTCAGAGAAGTAGATATTTCTGTCGGATGCTCCCTGAACGAGCAACCTGATATCCGGATAGGTAGTTCTAGCTAGGATATGTGTGTGTGTGATTGGGATGATGTAATCCTGGTCACCTAGGGACAGGAAAGTATTTTATCATTGCTACGGAGTGTTGTCTCTTTGTTTGGGGGAAATCGGGATACGTATCAAGATGGCAATTGCGGATTTGTTGTACGCCTGCTGTATGTTTCATGATACTCCTATGTTTTTTTTTTTGCACATAAGATTTGTATTATATTAAACTTCATAAAATTTGGTCAGGTTTATAGAAAAATATTAACATTCACAATACCAAATCAATATTGTTGGATGTATCAATGCAGTTAATTTTCATATCGTATATATTTAGGAGTATTGTAGATGTTGATATTTTCTAATAGAGATTTGGTCAAATGTTTTATCATGCTAGGGGCAGGAAATCATTTCTCTACACTTGTGTCTTTTTTGGTAGGAGAAGCCGTGATACGCATCGAGATGGCCACTGCGTATTTGTTGTACGCTTACTATATGTTTCAAGGTACATATTTTCAGATGAATATGGTAACAATTCAGTTTAGTGCATTATATGCATTGGGTGGCGTATTGTGGGTGACGAGTTAAATCTGTAATAGACCTGCACGGAAAAAAAATTGTAATACACCATGCAATGCTTCCGGGTGACGAGTTGCATACACGTGTAACGAACAACAAAATTATAATTTTGACTTCTAAGACAAATACATGCACATGGTTTTTCAAGCTCCTTCGGATGTATTTTTCTTCAAAGTTAGGACATGAGAGATGATCCGGAACGTCACTTTCTTTGCACCGAAGAGAGTAGCGGATTGTTATTTAGAGACTTTTTTACCTCCCACGATAGTCTATGGTCCGGTCCAGACGTTCAAAATCATCTAATCCATCAGCAAA
>NC_041381.1:644606294-644641545 GCF_002162155.2 Triticum dicoccoides | reverse complement strand
CTAAGAGAGACCGCATTGTCCGTGGACATCGCCTTCTAAACCTCATATCCCACCACAAACTCATATTCCCCTCTCACCCTTGTCTCTCCACTTCACTAGACAAGGGGTGGACAAATAAAAAAATTGGGGTATATTGTTGGATAGTGGCCGTCCACTGGCTGTCCGCGAACATTTGAGGGTGTCTGGTGAATAGCGTTGGAGATGCCCTAACCTTGCCATGAGGTACTGTAAGTGCATCTAGTGTCACCCCTAGTTGGTTTTGGAGTATTGACGACAAACCTGGTTGAGGGACTAATGTGTTTGTGAGAATTGCAGGATAACACAGGTAGTAGTCCCTCATTGATTCGGTTTACCTATCGAAGATGACCCCTAAAAATGTGTGAAGACATTGAAGACAATGGTGGTCTGTGAAGCTATTCATGCTGAAGACTATGACATGAGAAGACATCGCATGAAGACTATGGAGCGCGAAGACTTAGTTGTTTCGTTGTTTCCTTTTCTTCTTTGTTGAGTCATAGGAACAACCGCACTGTTAAGTGAGGTCCAAGTGAACAAAGTCAGAGTGACTGAAGTGATGCTCAACCAAATCATATGTCTTCGACCGAAGATAATGAGAGCAAATCTTATCCAGAGTCGGATGAGTCAGCTTTACTTGTAGCCCAAGTCAAGCTGCCGCGTGTGTTTGAAATCTGACCATTGGGACACGTGTCAGTTCCTTAGTGACCCAGGGTCATTTCGGACAAATCAGGTTGGGTTGCCCGGTGGCTATAAATAGCCCATCCCCTACACCATAAATTGGTGGCTGCTCAGAGTTAGTGCACGGCTTATGTCGTTTGAGAGCAACCCACCTCCGAAGCATTTAAGAGAGAATCCTTGCGAGGAGAAAGCCCAAACCACCCAGAGCCCAATAGTGATTGGCATCACTGAAGTCTTTTTGTCCGCGTGATCTGAAGACTTGTTACACTTGAGGGTTGTGAATCCTCCAGCCGGTTAGGCATCGCGTTGGGAGCATCCAAGAGTCATTGTGGATTGCCGGTGAACGAAGCCTGTGAAGGTTTGGAAGTATACCTTGAAGACTTACCAGAGTGATTGGGCGGGGACTAGGTGTCCTTAGCTCAAGGGGAATAAGATGAAGACGCGGTCTTCTAAGTTGAATCTCAGCCTCCCTAACCAGATGTATAGTTGTCACAGCAACTGGAACTGGTCGAACAAATCTCTGTCCTCTCCAAGCTACTGGTTCTATCTCTCACTTCTTTTTACTTACAGTTTGTCTTCGTGAAGTCATTGCCTGCTTGCATTATCTGTTTGACTTCACTGTGTGACTACTTGGTCTGATTGGCTTCATACTATCTTTATCCTGATCCTTACTACCTAGCTGCTGATAGTCTTCGTGCTTTCACTTCATTGAATACTTGACTATGGTTTGCCTAGTGTAGTCTACTTTCTGCTGCATACGAATAGTGTCATTTCCATTGTTTGTCTTCGAAACTCCCATGTTTTGAAGACTTTCATAAAAATCGCCTATTCACCCCTCCTCTAGTCGATAACTAGCTCTTTCAATTGGTATTAGAGCAAGGTACTCCTTTGTTCTGTGTGATTCGGTTTAACCACCTGGAGATTTAGCTATGTCGACTACAGGGATAATTAAAGTCTCCGATGCATGCCCCATCTTCGATGGCACTAAATACCCCTATTGGAAGAATAATATGCGCATGCATCTTGAAGCCATTGATGTCGATCTTTGGTATGTCGTCAAGAACGGCATTCCCAAGACCGGTGAAGGTGTCACCCCTGCTGATGTCAAGAAGTTCATTCAACTGGACTCTACCGCCAAGAACATCATCTATGGTCATCTGATCAAAGGACAGTATGGTCGTGTGAGTGCTCTGGAAACATCGAAGCTAGTCTAGGACTGGCTCTCCAAGGTCAATGAAGGCGTCTCAACTCAGCAGAACAAAGGACCAGTGTCCTCCGCAACCTCTTCAACCACTTCAAGAGACACGACAATGAGAACGTCCAGCTCACATTTGATCGCCTCACTGATATCACAAATGAGCTCCAAGCACTCGGCGCCACTGAGATCACGAAGCATGAAATAGTCAAAACACTACTGAGATCAATTGACAGCTCATTTGGCACCTTAGCCCTGATGATTCAAGAACGCCCTGACTTCAAGACTCTCGATCCGTCTGACATACTTGAGAGGCTCAACACACATGAGTTTCAGCTATCTGAGAAACGAGATATCTATGGCCCCAACTATGGCCGAACTCGCGCTTTGAAGGCAAAGGTTGTTTCCTCATATGAAGAAGAATCCGATTGCAGTTCTGGTGATCCTGAAGACATTGGAAAGGAGCTTGCTATGCTTGTGAATAAGTTCCAGAAATTCACCAAGAAGAAAGGCTTCAGAAAGTCTTCACGATCCAGCTCAAGAAATGATGAAGCTTCCACCCATGACCACAAGAAGAGAACCTGCCACAAGTGCAAGAAACCTGGTCACTACATCTCTGAGTGTCCATAGTGAGACAATGAGAAGAAGAAGAGGAAGAAGAAGAAGAGCAAAGAATATGATTCTGATGACAAGAAGAAGAAGAAATCTTCAAAGTCTTCTTCCAAGTCTTCATCACACAAGAAGAGCTCATATGGCAAAGCTCGTGCTTTTGTTGGCAAGGAGATGGATTCATAGGAGGAGTCTGCTTCTGAGGAGGCGGAGGTGGAGTCTGAGGAGGAGTTTGACTTTGGTGTTGCGAGTCTGGCTCTAGCTACAGTCTACGTTGCCAAGTCCATCTTCAACACTGAAGACAATGGCTCCGTCACCAACGCTGATGGTAATGACAAGGACAACTCAGCTCCCACCTACTGCTTCATGGCACGTGGTGCCAAGGTAAAATCACACAATGCCTACTTTCAAACATCAAGTGAAGATGACTCTGATGGTGAATCCAAACCTAGTTACAAAACACTTGCTAAAATTGCAACTAAACAACAAAAAGCTATGGGACACATTCAAAAACTATTAGACAAAAGCGATGACCTGTTGGACGCGGAAATGACCCGATCTCAGTCCTTAATTGAAGACATCAAAGATCTTCATGTTAAGTACGAAGAACTTGAAAGTCGTCATGAAACACTCACAACAACTCATGAAAAGCTTTCCTACGATTATCTTCAAAGGAAGCAAGATCTTGAGAAATTGAGAGCGATTCATGAAGATCTTCAAAAAGAGAACGAGTCACTTCATGCTCAACAGACCAGTCCCGCTCAGGAAGGATTTGAACCACCATGTCTAAAATGCATTGAGCGTGATAACGTTGCCTCTGTTGCTGAATGTTCTACTGCTACTCCTGTTGCAATATCTTCAACTGCTAATGTGGTAACTAACCCCTCTACTGAGGATACCACTACTATTGCTGATGAGAATGCTAGGTTGAAGACACTGCTTGAGACAAGGATGTACAAAAGTCTCAAAGGGCATCAGACATTATGTGATGTCCTCAACAAGCAGATTCTGAACCGAAACCCTAGGAAAGAGGGTGTTGGGTTCGAGATGAAAATGAATGTTGATGGGTCTTACTGGAAGCCTGAGTAGTACCCCAAAACCACATGGGTTCCTGCAAAGAAACCTTCAGTAGATCCATCCACCTTATCTGGTTTCACTTGTGCTAACCCTATTATCATTGATGAATCCTTTGATGCAAACTATAAACTATTTAAGATTCAGAATGGTGAAGTGTTTGCCAGGTATATTGGTACTAACTGCAGGAATGGGCCACCGATCAAGAATATATGGGTACCCAAAATCTGTCTTGAGAATCTTCCAGTGAATGTCATCATGACACCACCTGTGAAGAAGACAAACCCCATACCAAAGGCTTCATATGGTCCAAAAGCTTCATACAGACCGAGGACTCATCTGAGTCACCCTAACGTCAATGTTTTGCAGGGAAATCATACTCAGACCCATGAATATGAGGGTGTTTCATCAAACCGCTATGTTCATAGAACAAAGAACTTTTCTGCATATTCCTATGAGTATTATTCACCTCCTGCAAGGCTATTTACTAGGGCTCCAAAGCCGAAGTTCTCAGATGATGCACTTAGACTCATTGCTTCTAAGCCACCCCTGAAAATGTGGGTGGTTAAGAAAACTTAACACTCTTTTGCAGGGAAGGGTCTCCAGCCGGAAATCAAAGGCGTCCGATGCTAATGCTGGGGACCTTAAACATCTTGTGGGCACAAGATAAAATGCCCAAATAGTCTTACTATGTATTTCGTCCTGGGATTCCTTGACACGCATCCTATCTATCCTAACCAAGATCTGAATTTCCATGTTCCACTTGTTCGTCAAATGTTTATGCTTCACAACTCGCTTGGTGAAGCCTATCCCCCAAACTAGGGGTGGAAACGGATCGGATGCGGATCGGATAGTGCTCTTACCACTTCCATTTTCATATTTTGAAAACGAATACGAATCCGAATACGGATGTTATCGGATATGGATGCAGCTCGGATATTATTCGAATACGGATACGTGTCGGATATTTTCTTGATTCGGAACGGATACGAATAATATCAACATATTGCTTAAGTAAATTAGTCGATAGCTTTGTGACCTGAAATAATCAACTTGTGACATACAATAAGTCAATGATAAATAGGTTCATGAATAAATACTATTGTAATGCATAATGATTTATAAGTTTAATCATATAAAGAGTAAAATTGGACCCCTTATTTGGCTTATATGTTGGAGAATTGGAATATTGGGTCTAGAATTTTGAAAATTACCTCCCATAATCTTATTCGGATACGGATATTATCCACTTCCATATCCATATTTATGTCAAAATCTCCAACCATATTATATTTTTTATTTGTTTAATAAATACGGATACGGATAATTTCCATTTCCATTTTGGTTCGGATGCGGATGTTTCGGATACAATAGGCATTTTCTCGAATACAAATATCGGATATTTCGGATTTTCCGCTACCACTTTCCACCCCTACCCCAAACTGCACTGTAGGCTATGACACGTCGTACTTCAGAATGGATTATGGACAGTTGATGCACTAACCACATGACTGGCGATCGAAGTCTTCTGATGGATTTAACGCTGCGTCCATCAGACAAGAGTCACATCACATTTGCTGACACTGGTAAAAGCAAGGTATTGGGTCTAGGTAGAGTTGCTATATCAAGGGATCAACACATGGATAAAGTGATGCTTGTTACTTAAACATGATTGTGCTATTTGGAAAATATCGTTGCCTTGTACTAATGGAATCTAAGATGTCTATAGTATTTGAAGAGTATCGGAAAGATGATCTGTATATGGTAGATTTCTCAGCAGGACCGCGGATGGCCGTATGTCTTCTAGCAAAAGCTTCAGAGTGCTGGCTTTGGCATCAAAGGCTAGGGTATGCTGGCATGAGGAACTTGCACACTCTCGCGGAGAAGAAGCATGTTGTGGGCATCGAAGGCATCAAGTTCAAGAAGGATCATTTGTGTGGTGCCTGCGAAGCTGAAAAGATGACTAGGGCCAAGCATCCCTCGAAGACAATCATGACTACATCTCAACCCTTCGAGCTGCTACACATGGACTTATTTGGCCCTACTCACTATTCTACTCTCACTACCACTGCTTGCCTCTATGGCTTTGTCATTGTTGATGATTACTCTAGATATACTTGGGTGCATATAATCCTCTACAAGAATGAAGTGTAGGATGTCTTCAGATGCTTTGCCAATCGTGCCATGACGAACTATGGCATCAAGATCAAGCATATCAGAAGTGACAATGACACTGAGTTCAAGAACACCGGCCTCGACCTTTATCTGGATACTATGGGCATCACTCATGAGTTCTCTGCTCCGTACACACCCCAGCAAAATGGCATCGTGGAGCGCAAGAACAGAACCCTTATTGAGATGGCCCGAATGATGCTCGATGAGTACAAGACTCCACGGAAATTCTGGCCTGGAGCCATTGATACTGCATGCCACGTCATCAACCATGTTTATCTTCACAAGCTTCTAAAGAAAACATCCTACGAACTCCTAACTTGTAAGAAGCCAAATGTAAGCTACTTCAGAGTATTTGGTGCTAGGTGCTGGATCAAGGATCCACATCACACTTCAAAATTTGCACCGAAAGCACATGAAGATTTTATGCTTGGTTACGGAAAGGATTCGCACTCCTACAGAGTCTTCAACCTCTTTCACTATAAAGTGGTTGAAACTGTGGATGTGCGGTTCGATGAGACCAACGCTTGCAAAGAGAGCACCTGCCAAATGTGCTAGATGAAGTACCTCCTAGTGAATCAATAAAGCAATGGGAATTGGAGAGATCATACCTTCTAAGGCTTAGACTGAAGAGGAACTTATCATTTCTGCACCTAATCAACCTGAAGACATTGCTCAGCCTGAAGAAAATTCCCCAAATGATGACATTGATCAACAAGAGCAAAATCTTCATCTTGCCCATCCTCGTGTTGCAAATGAAGTACAAATTGAAAAGATAATAGACAACATCAATGCACCTGGTCCACTCACTCGTTCAAGAGCTACTCAAAGAGCAACACAACTAACAAATTTCTATGGGCATTTTTCATTCGTCTCAATCTCTGAACCCAAGAAAGTTGTTGAAGCCTTCATGGAACCTGAATGGATTCAAGCCATGCAAGAAGAGCTGTTGGGGAACGTAGTAATTTAAAAAAAATCCTACGCACACGCAAGATCATGGTGATGCATAGCAACGAGAGGGAAGAGTGTGTCCACGTTCCCTCGTAGACCGTAAGCGGAAGCGTTAGCACAACGCAGTTGATGTAGTCGTACGTCTTCACGGCCCAACCCATCAAGCACCGAAAGCACGACATCTCCGAGTTCTTGCACACGTTCAGCTCGATGACGTCCCTCGAACTCCGGTCCAGCCGAGTGTCGAGGGAGAGTTCCGTCATCATGACGGCGTGGTGACGATGATGATGTTCTACCAATGCAGGGCTTCGCCTAAGCACTGCTACGATATTATCGAGGTGGATTATGGTGGAGGGGGGCACTGCACACGGCTAATAGATCAATGATAAATTTTTGTGTCTAGAGGTGCCCCCCTGCCCCCGTATATAAAGGAGCAAGGGGGAGGGGGCGGCCGGCCAGGAGGGGGGGCGCCAAGGGGAGTCCTACTCCAACCGGGAGTAGGACTCCCTCCTTTCCTTGTCCAAGTAGGAGAGGGGGAAGGAAGGGAGAGAGGGGAGGAAGGAAAGGGGGGCGCCGCCGACCCCCCCCCCCCCTTGTCCATTTCAGACTAGAGGGGGAGGGGCGCGCGGCCTGCCCTGGCCGCCCCTCCTCTTCTCCACTTTGGGCCCATGTGGCCCATTAACCCCTGGGGGGGTCGGTAACCCCCCGGTACTCCGGTATATATCCGATAACCCCCGAAACCATTCCGGTGTCCGAATATAGTCGTACAATATATCAATCATCATGTCTCGACCATTTCGAGACTCCTCGTCATGTCTGTGATCACATCCGGGACTTCAAACTATCTTCGGTACATCAAAACATATAAACTCATAATATAACTTTCATCTAACTTTAAGCGTGCGGACCCTACGGGTTCGAGAACAATGTAGACATCGCCGAAACACATTTCCGGTCAATAACCAATAGTGGAACCTGGATGCTCATATTGTCTCCCACATATTCTACAAAGATCTTTATCGGTTAAACCGCATAACAACATATGTTGTTCCCTTTGTCATTGGTATGTTACTTGCCCGAGATTCGATCGCCGGTATCTCAATACCTAGTTCAATCTCATTACCGACAAGTCTCTTTACTCGTTATGCAATGCGTCATCTCATAACTAACTCATTAGTCACATTGCTTGCAAGGCTTATAGTGATGTGCATTACCGAGAGGGCCCAGAGATACCTCTCCGACAATCGGAGTGACAAATCCTAATCTCAAAATACGCCAACCCAACAAGTACCTTCGGAGACACCTGTAGAGCACCTTTATAATCACCCAGTTACGTTGTGAGTTTGGTAGCACACAGAGTGTTCCTCCGGTAAAATGGAGTTGCATAATCTCATAGTCACATGAACATGTATAAGTCATGAAGAAAGCAGTAGCAACATACTAAACGATCAAGTGTAAGCTAACGGAATGGGTCAAGTCAATCACATCATTCTCTCAATGATGTCATCCCGTTAATCAAATTACAACTCATTTGTCCATGGCTAGGAAACATAACCATCTTTGATAAACGAGTTAGTCAAGTAGAGGCATACTAGTGACACTCAGTTTGTCTATGTATTCACACATGTATCATGTTTCCGGTTAATACAATTCTAGCATGAATAATAAACATTTGTCATGATATAAGGAAATAAATAATAACTTTATTATTGCCTCAAGGCATATTCCTTCAGTCTCCCACTTGCACTAGAGTCAATAATCTAGATTACACAGTAATGATTCTAACACCCATGGAGCCTTGGTGCTGATCATGTTTTGCTCGTGGAAGAGGCTTAGTCAACGGGTCTGCAACATTCAGATCCGTATGTATCTTGCAAATCTCTATGTCTCCCACCTGGACTTGGTCCCGGATGGAATTGAAGCGTCTCTTGATGTGCTTGGTCTTCTTGTGATATCTGGATTCCTTTGCCAAGGCAATTGCACCAGTATTGTCACAGAAGATTTTCATTGGACCCGATGCACTAGGTATGGCACCTAGATCGGATATGAACTCCTTCATCCAGACTCCTTCATTTGCTACTTCTGAAGCAGCTATGTACTCCGCTTCACATGTAGATCCCGCCACGACGCTTTGTTTAGAACTGCACCAACTGACAGCTCCACCGTTCAATATAAACACGTATCCGGTTTGCGATTTAGAATCGTCCGGATCAGTGTCAAAGCTTGCATCGACGTAACCATTTACGAGTAGCTCTTTGTCACCTCCATAAACGAGAAACATACCCTTAGTCCTTTTCAGGTATTTCAAGATATTCGTGACCGCTGTCCAGTGATCCACTCCTGGATTACTTTGGTACCTCCCTACTAAACTTATTGCTAAGCATACATCAGGTCCGGTACACAGCAAAGCATACATGATAGAGCCTATGGCTGAAGCATAGGGAACTTCTTTCATTTTCTCTCTATCTTCTGCAGTGGTTGGGCATTGAGTCTGACTCAATTTCACACCTTGTATTACAGGCAAGAACCCATTTTTTGCTTGATCCATTTTGAACTTTTTCAAAACTTTATCAAGGTATGTACTCTGTGAAAGTCCAATTAAGCGTCTTGATCTATCTCTATAGATCTTGATGCCTAATATGTAAGCAGCTTCACCGAGGTCTTTCATTGAAAAACTATTATTCAAGTATCCTTTTATGCTATCCAGAAATTCTATATCATTTCCAATCAATAATATGTCGTCTACATATAATATTAGAAATTCTACAGAGCCCCCACTCACTTTCTTGTAAATACAGGCTTCAAAAGTCTATATAAAACCATATGCTTTGATTACACTATCAAAGCGTTTATTCCAACTCCGAGAGGCTTGCACCAGTCCATAAATGGATCGCTGGAGCTTGCACACTTTGTTAGCATCCTTTGGATCGACAAAACCTTCTGGTTGCATCATATACAACTCTTCTTCCAGAAATCCATTCAGGAATGTAGTTTTGACATCTATTTGCCAAATTTCATAATCATAAAATGCGGTAATTGCTAACATGATTCGGACAGACTTAAGCATCGCTACGGGTGAGAAAGTCTCATCGTAGTCAACCCCTTGAACTTGTCGAAAACCTTTTGCAACAAGTCAAGCTTTGTAGATAGTAACATTACCATCAGCATCAGTCTTCTTCTTGAAGATCCATTTATTCTCAATGGCCTGCCGATCATCGGGCAAGTCAACCAAAGTCCACACTTTGTTCTCATACATGGATCCCATCTCAGATTTCATGGCCTCAAGCCATTTTGCGGAATCTGGGCTCATCATCGCTTCCTCATAGTTCGTAGGCTCGCCATGGTCAAGTAACATGACCTCCAGAATAGGATTGTTGTACCACTCTGGTGCGGATCTTACTCTGGTTGACCTACGAGGTTGTTGGGGAACGTAGCAGAAATTCAAAAAATTTCCTACGTAACACCAAGATCTATCTATGGAGAGACCAGCAACGAGTAGAAAGGAGGAGAGTTTGCATCTACATACCCTTGTAGATCGCTAAGCGGAAGCGTTCAAGTGAACGGGGTTGATGGAGTCGTACTCGTCGTGATTCAGATCACCGATGATCAAGTGCCGAACGGACGGCACCTCCGCGTTCAACACACGTACAGCCCGGTGACGTCTCCCACGCCTTGATCCAGCAAGGAGAGAGGGAGAGGTTGAGGAAGACTCCATCCAGCAGCAGCACAACGGCGTGGTGGTGGTGGAGGAGCGTGGCAATCCTGCAGGGCTTCGCCAAGCACCTACGGGAGAGGAGGAGGTGTCACGGGAGGGAGGGAGGCGCCAAAGGCTCAGGTGTGGATGCCCTCCCTCCCCTCCACTATATATAGGGGCAGGGGAGAGGGGGGAGGCGCAGCCTTGCCCCCTCCTCCAAGGAAGGGGTGCGGCTAAGAGGGGGGGAGGAGTCCATCCTCCCCAAGGCACCTCGGAGGTGCCTTCCCCCTTTAGGACTCTCCCCTTTTTCCTATATCTTGGCGCATGGGCCTCTAGGGGCTGGTGCCCTTGGCCCATGTAGGCCAAGGCGCACCCCCTACAGCCCATGTGGCCCCCCGGGGCAGGTGGCCCCACCCGGTGGGCCCCCGGGACCCTTCCGGTGGTCCCGGTACAATACCGATGACCCCGAAACTTGTCCCGATGGCCGAAACAGGACTTCCTATATATAAATCTTTACCTCCGGACCATTCTGGAACTCCTCGTGACGTCCGGGATCTCATCCGGGACTCCAAACAACATTCGGTAACCACATACAAGCTTCCTTTATAACCCTAGCGTCATCGAACCTTAAGTGTGTAGACCCTACGGGTTCGGGAGACATGCAGACATGACCGAGACGTTCTCCGGTCAATAACCAACAACGGGATCTGGATACCCATGTTGGCTCCCACATGTTCCACGATGATCTCATCGGATGAACCACGATGTCAAGGACTCTATCGATCCCGTATACAATTCCCTTTGTCTAGCGGTATGTTACTTGCCCGAGATTCGATCGTCGGTATACCGATACCTTGTTCAATCTCGTTACCGGCAAGTCACTTTACTCGTTCCGTAACACATCATCCCGTGATCAACTCCTTGGTCACATTGCGCATATGATGATGTCCTACCGAGTGGGCCCAGAGATACCTCTCCGTTTACACGGAGTGACAAATCCCAGTCTCGATCCGCATAAAACAATAGATACTTTCGGAGATACCCGTAGTGCACCTTTATAGTCACCCAGTTACGTTGTGACGTTTGATACACCCAAAGCACTCCTACGGTATCCAGGAGTTACACGATCTCATAGTCAAAGGAAGAGATACTTGACATTGGCAAAGCTCTAGCAAACGAACTACACGATCTTTGTGCTATGCTTAGGATTGGGTCTTGTCCATCACATCATTCTCCTAATGATGTGATCCCGTCATCAACGACATCCAATGTCCATAGCCAGGAAACCATGACTATCTGTTGATCACAACGAGCTAGTCAACTAGAGGCTCACTAGGGACATATTGTGGTCTATGTATTCACACGTGTATTACGATTTCCGGATAATACAGTTATAGCATGAATAAAAGACAATTATCATGAACAAGGAAATATAATAATAATACTTTTATTATTGCCTCTAGGGCATATTTCCAACAGTCTCCCACTTGCACTAGAGTCAATAATCTAGTTCACATCGCCATGTGATTAACACTCACAGGTCACATCGCCATGTGACTAACACCCAAGAGTTTACTAGAGTCAGTAGTCTAGTTCACATCACTATGTGATTAACACTCAATGAGTTTTATGTTTGATCATGTTGCTTGTGAGAGAGGTTTTAGTCAACAGGTCTGAACCTTTCAGATCCGTGTGTGCTTTACAAATCTCTATGTCATCTCCTAGATGCAGCTACCACGCTCTATTTGGAGCTATTCCAAACAACTATTCTACTTGGAGCTATTCTAAATTATTGCTCCATTATATGTATCCGGTCTCTCTACTCAGAGCTATCCGGATAGGTGTCAAGCTTGCATCGTCGTAACCTTTACGACGAACTCTTTTACCACCTCCATAATCGAGAAAATTCCTTAGTCCACTAGTTACTAAGGATAACTTTGACCGCTGTCCTGTGAGCCATTCTTGGATCACTCTTGTACCCCTTGACTGACTCATGGCAAGGCACACTTCAGGTGCGGTACACAGCATAGCATACTGAAGAGCCTACGTCTTAAGCATAGGGGACGACCTTCGTCCTTTCTCTCTATTCTGCCGTGGTCGAGCTTTAAGTCTTAACTTCGTACCTTACAACTCAGGCAAGAACTCCTTCTTTGACTGGTCCATCTTGAACACCTTCAAGATCATGTCAAGGTATGTGCTCATTTGAAAGTATTATTAAGCATTTTGATCTATCTTATAGATCTTGATGCTCAATGTTCAAGTAGCTTGATCCAGGTTTTCTATTGAAAACACCTTTCAAATAACCCTATATGCTTTCTAGAAATTCTACATCATTTCTGATCAACAATATGTCAAGAACATATACTCATCAGAAATTCTATAGTGCTCCCACTCACTTCTTTGGAAATACAAGTTTCTTATAAACTTTGTACAAACCCAAAATCTTTGATCATCATCAAAGCATACATTCCAACTCCGAGATGCTCACTCCAGTCCTTAGAAGGATCACTTGAGCTAGCATACCTTTTAGCATCCTTAGGATCGACAAAAAACTTTCTGATTGTATTACATACAACCTTTCCTCACGAAAACTGGTAAGGAAACTCGTTTTGACATCCATCTGCCAGATTTCATAAACACAGCTAATGCTAACATGAATCCGACGGACTTTAAGCATCGCTACGGATGAGAAAAAAATCTCATCGTAGTCAACTCCTTGAACTTGTGAAAAACTTTTCGCCACAAGTCGAGCTTCATGGATGGTGACATTACCATCCACGTCCGTCTTCTTCTTAAAAGATCCATTTATCTCAATGGCCTTACGACCATCAAGCCGTACTGCCAAAGTCTACACTTTGTTTTCATACATGGATTTTCTCTCGGATTTTATGGCCTCAAGCCATTTATCAGAATCCGAGCCCACCATCGCTTCTCCATAGCTCATAGGTTCATTGTTGTCTAGCAACATGACCTTCAAGACAGGATCACCGTACCACTCCGAAGTAGTACGTGTCCTTGTCGTCCTACGAGGTTCGGTAGTGACTTGATCCGAAACTTCATGATCAATATCATAAGCTTCCACTCCAATTGGTGTAGGTGCCACAGGAACAACTCCCTGTGCCCTGTCACACACTAGTTGAAGAGACGGTTCAATAACCTCATCAAGTCTCCACCATCTTCCCACTCAATTCTTTCGAGAGAAACTTTTCCTCGAGAAAGGACCCGATTCTCGAAACAATCCATATTGCTTTCGGATCTGAATTAGGAGGTATACCCAACTGTTTTGGGTTTCCTATGAAGATGCATTTTATCCGCTTTGGGTTCGAGCTTATCAACCTGAAACTTTTTCATATAAGCGTCGCAGCCCCAAACTTTTAAGAAACGACAACTTAGGTTTCTCTAAACCATAATTCAAACGGTGTCATCTCAACGGAATTACGTGGTGCCCTATTTAAAGTGAATGTGGTTGTCTCTAATGCCTAACCCATGGACAATAGTGGTAATTCGATAAGAGACATCATGGTACGCACCATATCCAATAGGGTGCAACTATGATGTTCGGACACACCATCACACTATGGTGTTCCAGGCGGTATTAATTGCGAAACAATTTCCACAATGTCTAAATTGTGTGCCAAAACTCGTAACTCAGATATTCATCTCTATGATCATATCATAGACATTTTATCCTCTTGTCACAATGATCTTCTACTTCACTCTGAAATTACTTGAACCATTCAATAATTCAGACTTTTGTTTCATCAAGTAAATATTCTCAACATCTACTCGAATCATCTGTGAAGTAAGAACATAATGATATTCACTGCATGCCTCAGCACTTATTGGACTGCACACATCAAAATGTGTTACTTCCAACAAGTTGCTATCTTGTTCCATCTTACTGAAACCGAGGCTTTTCAGTCATCTTGCCCATGTGGTATGATTTGCATATCTCAAGTGATTCAAAATCAAGTGAGTCCGAACGGTCCATTTGCATGGAGCTTCTTCATGCATATATACCAATAGACATGGTTCGCATGTCTCAAACTATTCAAAAATGAGTGAGTCCAAAGATCCATCAACATGGAGCTTCTTCATGCGTTTTATACCATTATGACTTACATGGCAGTGCCACAAGTAAGTGGTACTATCATTACTATCTTATATCTTTTGGCATGAAAATGTGTATCCCTACGATCAAGATTCAATAAACCATTCCTTTAGGTGCAAGAGCACTTATTCAGGTTTAATACTAATCTTGATGGTAGAGGGAGCGTGCGATGTTTGATTATATCAAACTTGGAAACACTTCCAACACATATCGTCAGCTCACCTTTAGCTAGTCTCCGTTTTATTCCGTAGCTTTTATTTCGAGTTACTAACACTTAGCAATCGAACCGGTATCTAATACCCTGGTGCTACTAGGAGTACTAGTAAAGTACACATTAACATAATGTATATCCAATATACTTCTATCGACCTTGCCAGCCTTCTCATCTACCAAGTATCTAGGGTAATTCTGCTCTAGTGACTGTTCCCCTTATTACAGAAGCACTTAGTCTCGGGTTTGGGTTCAACCTTGGGTTTCTTCACTGGAGCAGCAGCTGATTTGCCGTTTCATGAAGTATCCCTTCTTTCCCTTGCCCTTCTTGAAACTAGTGGTTTCATCAACCATCAACAATTGATGCTCCTTTTTGATTTCTACTTTCGCGATGTCAAACAACGCGAATACCTCAAGGATCATCATCTCTATCCTTGATATGTTATAGTTCATCACGAAGCTCTAGCAGCTTGGTGGCAATGACTTTGGGGAAACATCACTATCTCATCTGGAAGATCAACTCCCACTCGATTCAAGTGATTGTCGCACTCAGACAATCTGAGCACAAGCTCAACGATTAAGCTTTTCTCCCTTAGTTTGCAGGCTAAGAAAATCGTCGGAGGTCTTATACCTCTTGACGTGGGCATGAGCCTGAAATCCTAATTTCAGCCCTTGAAACATCTCATATGTTCCGCGATGTTTCGAAAACGTCTTTGGTGCCTCTACTTAAACCATTTAACTGAACTATCATGTAGTTATCAAAATGTGTATGTTCGATGTTCAAAACATCCACAAACGACGTTTGGGGTTCAGCACACTGAGCAGTGCATTAAGGACATAAGCGTTCTAGTGATCGCATAATCGCTACTATCAACTTTCAACTATAATTTCTCTAGGAACATATCTAAAACAGTAGAACTATAGCGCGAGCTACGACATAATTTGCAAAAACTTTTTGACTATGTTCAGGATAATTAAGTTCATCTTATGAACTCCCACTTAGATAGACATCCCTCTGGTCATCTAAGTGATCACATGATCCGAGTCAACTAGGCCGTGTCCGATCATCACGTGAGACGGACTAGTTAACGTCGGTGAACATCTTCATGTTGATCGTATCTACTATACGACTCATGCTCGACCTTTCGGTCTCCGTGTTCCGAGGCCATGTCTGCACATGCTAGGCTCGTCAAGTTAACCCTAAGTGTTTTCGCTGTGTAAAACTGTCTTACACCCGTTGTATGTGAACGTAAGAATCCATCACACCCGATCATCACGTGGTGCTTAGAAGCGACGAACTGTAGCAACGGTGCACAGTTAGGGGAGAACACTTCTTGAAATTTTGTAAGGGATCATCTTATTTACTACCGTCGTCCTAAGTAAACAAGATGCATAAACATGATAAACATCACATGCAATCAAATAGTGACATGATATGGCCATCATCACTTTGCTCCTTTTGATCTCCATCTTCGGGGCTCCATGATCATCATCGTCACCGGCATGACACCATGATCTCCATCATCATGATCTCCATCATCGTGTCTTCATGAAGTTGCCTCGCCAACTATTACTTCTACTACTATGGCTAATGCGTTTAGCAATAAAGTAAAGTAGTTTACATGGCGTTCTTCAATGACACGCAGGTCATACAAAAAATAAAGACAACTCCTATGGCTCCTGCCGGTTGTCATATTCATCGACATGCAAGTCGTGAATCCTATTACAAGAACATGATCAATCTCATACATCACATATATCATTCATCACATCTTTTTGGCCATATCACATCACATAGCATACCCTGCAAAAACAAGTTAGACATCCTCTAATTGTTGTTGCATGTTTTACGTGGCTGCTATGGGTTTCTAGCAAGAACGTTTCTTACCTACGCAAGACCACAACGTGATATGCCAATTGCTATTTACCCTTCATAAGGACCCTTTTCATCGAATCCGTTCCGACTAAAGTGGGAGAGACTGGCACCCGCTAGCCACCTTATGCACCAAGTGCATGTCAATCGGTGGAACCTGTCTCACGTAAGAGTACGTGTAAGGTCGGTCCGGGCCGCTTCATCCCACAATACCGTCGAAACAAGATTGGACTAGTAACGGTAAGCATATTGAACAACATCAATGCCCACAACTACTTTGTGTTCTATTCGTGCAAAGAATCTACGCAATAGACCTAGCTCATGATGCCACTGTTGGGGAACGTAGCAGAAATTCAAAAATTTTCCTACGTAACACCAAGATCTATCTATGGAGAGACCAGCAACGAGTAGAAAGGAGGAGAGTTTGCATCTACATACCCTTGTAGATCGCTAAGCGGAAGCGTTCAAGTGAACGGGGTTGATGGAGTCGTACTCGTCGTGATTCAGATCACCGATGATCAAGTGCCGAACGGACGGCACCTCCGCGTTCAACACACGTACAGCCCGGTGACGTCTCCCACGCCTTGATCCAGCAAGGAGAGAGGGAGAGGTTGAGGAAGACTCCATCCAGCAGCAGCACAACGGCATGGTGGTGGTGGAGGAGCGTGGCAATCCTGCAGGGCTTCGCCAAGCACCTACGGGAGAGGAGGAGGTGTCACGGGAGGGAGGGAGGCGCCAAAGGCTCAGGTGTGGATGCCCTCCCTCCCCTCCACTATATATAGGGGCAGGGGAGAGGGGGGAGGCGCAGCCTTGCCCCCTCCTCCAAGGAAGGGGTGCGGCTAAGAGGGGGGGAGGAGTCCATCCTCCCCAAGGCACCTCGGAGGTGCCTTCCCCCTTTAGGACTCTCCCCTTTTTCCTATATCTTGGCGCATGGGCCTCTAGGGGCTGGTGCCCTTGGCCCATGTAGGCCAAGGCGCACCCCCTACAGCCCATGTGGCCCCCCGGGGCAGGTGGCCCCACCCGGTGGGCCCCCGGGACCCTTCCGGTGGTCCCGGTACAATACCGATGACCCCGAAACTTGTCCCGATGGCCGAAACAGGACTTCCTATATATAAATCTTTACCTCCGGACCATTCCGGAACTCCTCGTGACGTCCGGGATCTCATCCGGGACTCCGAACAATATTCACTAACCACATACAAGCTTCCTTTATAACCCTAGCGTCATCGAACCTTAAGTGTGTAGACCCTACGGGTTCGGGAGACATGCAGACATGACCGAGACGTTCTCCGGTCAATAACCAACAGCGGGATCTGGATACCCATGTTGGCTCCCACATGTTCCACGATGATCTCATCGGATGAACCACGATGTCAAGGACTCTATCGATCCCGTATACAATTCCCTTTGTCTAGCGGTATGTTACTTGCCCGAGATTCGATCGTCGGTATACCGATACCTTGTTCAATCTCGTTACCGGCAAGTCACTTTACTCGTTCCGTAACACATCATCCCGTGATCAACTCCTTGGTCACATTGCGCATATGATGATGTCCTACCGAGTGGGCCCAGAGATACCTCTCCGTTTACACGGAGTGACAAATCCCAGTCTCGATCCGCATAAAACAATAGATACTTTCGGAGATACCCGTAGTGCACCTTTATAGTCACCCAGTTACGTTGTGACGTTTGATACACCCAAAGCACTCCTACGGTATCCAGGAGTTACACGATCTCATAGTCAAAGGAAGAGATACTTGACATTGGCAAAGCTCTAGCAAACGAACTACACGATCTTTGTGCTATGCTTAGGATTGGGTCTTGTCCATCACATCATTCTCCTAATGATGTGATCCCGTCATCAACGACATCCAATGTCCATAGCCAGGAAACCATGACTATCTGTTGATCACAACGAGCTAGTCAACTAGAGGCTCACTAGGGACATATTGTGGTCTATGTATTCACACGTGTATTACGATTTCCGGATAATACAGTTATAGCATGAATAAAAGACAATTATCATGAACAAGGAAATATAATAATAATACTTTTATTATTGCCTCTAGGGCATATTTCCAACAGAGGTTTGGTAGTAACTTGATCTGAAGTTTCATGATCAATATCATTAGCTTCCTCATTAATTGGTGTAGTCGTCACAGGAACTGGTTTCTGTGATGAACTATTTTCCAATAAGGGAGCAGGTACAGTTACCTCATCAAGTTCTACTTTCCTCCCACTCACTTCTTTTGAGAGAAACTCCTTCTCTAGAAAGGATCCATTCTTAGCAACAAATGTCTTGCCTCCAGATCTGTGATAGAAGGTGTACCCAACAGTCTCCTTTGGGTATCCTATGAAGACACATTTCTTCGATTTGGGTTCGATCTTATCAGGTTGAAGTTTTTTCACATAAGCATCGCAGCCCCAAATTTTAAGAAACGACAACTATGGTTTCTTGCCAAACCATAGTTCATAAGGCGTCGTCTCAACGGATTTTGATGGTGCCCTATTTAACGTGAATGCGGCCGTCTCTAAAGCATAACCCCAAAACGATAGCGGTAAATCTGTAAGAGACATCATAGATCGCACCATATCTAGTAAAGTGCGATTACGACGTTCGGCCACACCATTACGTTGTGGTGTTCCGGGTGGCATGAGTTGTGAAACTATTCCGCATTGTTTCAAATGTAAACCAAACTCATAACTCAAATATTCTCCTCCACGATTAGATTGTAGAAACTTTATTTTCTTGTTATGATGATTTTCAACTTCACTCTGAAGTTCTTTGAACTTTTCAAATGTTTCAGACTTATGTTTCATTAAGTAGATATACCCGTATCTGCTTAAATCATCTGTCAAGGTGAGAAAATAACGATACCCGCTGTGAGCTTCAATATTCATTGGACCACATACATCAGTATGTATGATTTCTAACAAATCAGTTGCTCGCTCTATAGTTCCGGAGAACGGCGTTTTAGTCATCTTGCCCATGAGGCATGGTTCGCAAGTACCAAGTGATTCATAATCAAGTGGTTCCAAAAGTCCATCAGTATGGAGTTTCTTCATGCGCTTTACACCAATATGACCTAAACGGCAGTGTCACAAATAAGTTGCACTATCATTATCAACTCTGCATCTTTTGGTTTCAACATTATGAATATGTGTATCACTACTATCGAGATTCATCAAAAATAGACCACTCTTTAAGGGTGCATGACCATAAAAGATATTACTCATATAAATAGAACAACCATTATTCTCAGATTTAAATGAATAACCGTCTCGCATCAAACGAGATCCAGATATAATGTTCATGCTCAACGCTGGCACCAAATAACAATTATTTAGGTCTAATACTAATCCCGAAGGTAGATGTAGAGGCAGCGTGCCGACGGCGATCACATCGACTTTGGAACCATTTCCCATGCGCATCATCACCTCGTCCTTAGCCAGTGTCCGCTTAATCCGTAGTCCCTGTTTTGAGTTGCAAATATTAGCAACAGAACCAGTATCAAATACCCAGGTGCTACTGCGAGCTATGGTAAGGTACACATCAATAACATGTATATCACATATACCTTTGTTCACCTTGCCATCCTTCTTATCCGCCAAATACTTGGGCCAATTCCGCTTCCAGTGACCAGTCTGTTTGCAGTAGAAGCACTCAGTCTCAGGCTTAGGTCCAGACTTGGGTTTCTTCTCTTGAGCAGCAACATGTTTGCCGTTCTTCTTGAAGTTCCCCTTCTTCTTCCCTTTACCCTTTTTCTTGAAACTGGTGGTCTTGTTGACCATCAACACTTGATGCTCCTTTTTGATTTCTACCTCCGCAGCCTTTAGCATTGCGAAGAGCTCGGGAATAGTCTTGTTCATCCCTTGCATATTATAGTTCATCACAAAGCTCTTGTAGCTTGGTGGCAGTGATTGAAGAATTCTGTCAATGACACTATCATCAGGAAGATTAACTCCCAGTTGAATCAAGTGATTATTATACCCGGACATTTTGAGTATATGTTCACTGATAGAACTATTATCTTCCATCTTGCAGCTATAGAACTTATTGGAGACTTCATTTCTCTCAATCCGGGCATTTGCTTGAAATATTAACTTCAACTCCTGGAACATCTCATATGCTCCATGACGTTCAAAACGTCGTTGAAGTCCCGGATCTAAGCCGTAAAGCATGGCACACTGAACTATCAAGTAGTCATCAGCTTTGCTCTGCGAAACGTTCACAACGTCTGCAGTTGCATCTGCAGCAGGCCTGGCACCCAGCGGTGCTTCCAGGACGTAATTCTTCTATGCAGCAATGAGGATAATCCTCAAGTTACGGACCCAGTCCGTGTAATTGCTACCATCATCTTTCAACTTTTCTTTCTCAAGGAACGCATTAAAATTCAATGGAACAACAACACGATCCATCTATCTACAATCAACATAGACATGCAGAATACTATCAGGTAAACCTGGGCAAACGTTAGGCTGGGCCGGGTTTCGGGCCGGGCTTGTAAAAGCCCGACCTTCATTTCTCAAGCCCAAGCCCGGCCCGAAGCCCGAAATACTCCATATTTTCAAGCCCGAGCCCGGCCCAAAATCAAGCCCGAAGCCCGAAAGCCTGGCCCGAATGCTGTTTTTTAGTACGCGCACGTGCAAGCCCGGCCCGAAGCCCGAAAGCCTGGCTCGAAATACGGAAAAACTGAAGCCTGAGCCCGGCCCGAACTATCTTTCGGGCTGCAAAATAAAGCCCGAACCCAGCCCGAATGTTAAGCCCGGGCCGGGCTCGGGCCGGGTCGTCGGGGCGGGCTGCCCATGCCCGGGTTTCCTATCAGGTACTAAGTTTATGATAAATTTAAGTTCAATTAATCATATTACTTAAGAACTCCCACTTAGATAGACATCCCTCTAATCATCTAAGTGATCACGTGATCCAAATCAACTAAACCATAACCGATCATCACGTGAGATGGAGTAGTTTTCAATGGTGAACATCATTATGTTGATCATATCTACTATATGATTCACGCTCGACCTTTCGGTCTCAGTGTTCCGAGGCCATATCTGCATATGCTAGGCTCGTCAAGTTTAACCTGAGTATTCTGCGTGTGCAAAACTGGCTTGCACCCGTTGTAGATGGACGTAGAGCTTATCACACCCGATCATCACATGGTGTCTGGGCACGACGAACTTTGGCAACGGTGCATACTCAGGGAGAACACTTTTTATCTTGAAATTTAGTGAGAGATCATCTTATAATGCTACCGTCAATCAAAGAAAGATAAGATGCATAAAGGATAAACATCACATGCAATCAATATAAGTGATATGATATGGCCATCATCATCTTGTGCTTGTGATCTCCATCTTTGAAGCACTGTCATTATCATCATCATCACCGGCGCGACACCTTAATCTGCATCGTAGCATCATTGTCGTTTCGCCATCTATTGCTTCTACGACTATCGCTACTGCTTAGTGATAAAGTAAAGCAATTACAGGGTGATTGCATTGCATACAATAAAGCGACAGTCATATGGCTCCTGCCAGTTGCCGATAACTCGGTTACAAAACATGATCATCTCATACAATAAAATATAGCATCACGTCTTGACCATATCACATCACAACATGCCCTGCCAAAACAAGTTAGATGTCCTCTACTTTGTTGTTGCAAGTTTTATGTGGCTGCTACGGGCTGAGCAAGAACCGTTCTTACCTACGCATCAAAACCACAACGATATTTCGTCAAGTTAGTGTTGTTTTAACCTTCTCAAGGACCGGGCGTAGCCACACTCGGTTCAACTAAAGTTGAAGAAACTGACACCCACCAGCCACCTATGTGCAAAGAACGTCGGTAGAACCAGTCTCGCGTAAGCGTACGTGTAATGTCGGTCCGGGCCGCTTCATCCAACAATACCGCCGAACCAAAATATGACATGTTGGTAAGCAGTATGACTTGTATCGCCCACAACTCACTTGTGTTCTACTCGTGCATATAACATCAACGCATAAAAACCTAGGCTCGAATGCCACTGTTGGGGAACGTAGTAATTTCAAAAAAATTCCAACGCACACGCAAGATCATGGTGATGCATAGCAACGAGAGGGAAGAGTGTGTCCAC
This sequence comes from Triticum dicoccoides, assembly GCF_002162155.2. NCBI lineage: Eukaryota > Viridiplantae > Streptophyta > Magnoliopsida > Poales > Poaceae > Triticum > Triticum dicoccoides. The sequence continues at coordinate 644,618,844 of NC_041381.1, read as the reverse complement.
GTACCCTCATAGACCGTAAGTGGAAGAATTAGCACGACGCGGTTGATGTAGTCGTACGTCTTCACGGCCCGACCGATCAAGCACCGAAAACACGGCACCTCCAAGTTCTTGCACACGTTCAGCTCGATGACGTCCCTCGAACTCCGATCCAGCCGAGTGTCGAGGGAGAGTTCCGTCAGCACGACAACGTGGTGACGATGATGATGTTCTACCGACGCAGGGCTTTGCCTAAGCACTGCTACGATATTATCGAGGTGGATTATGGTGGAGGGGGCACCGCACACGGCTAATAGGTCAATGATCAATTGTTGTGTCTAGAGGTGCCCCCCTGCCCCCGTATATAAAGGAGCAAGGGGGAGGGGGCGGTCGGCCAGGAGGGGGCACGCCAAGGGGAGTCCTACTCCCACTGGGAGTAGGACTCCCTCCTTTCCTTGTCCAAGTAGGAGAGGGGGAAGGAAGGGAGAGAGGTGGTCCCCCTCCTCTTCTCCACTTTGGGCCCATGTGGCCCATTAACCCCCGGGGGGGGTTCTGGTAACCCCCCTGTACTCCGATATATATCCGATAACCCCCAAAACCATTTCGGTGTCCGAATATAGTCGTCCAATATATCAATCTTCATGTCTCGACCATTTTGAGACTCCTCGTCATGTCCGTGATCACATCCGGGACTCCGAACTATATTCGGTACATCAAAACATATAAACTCGTAATATAACTGTCATCTAACTTTAAGCGTGCGGACCCTACGGGTTCGAGAACAATGTAGACATGACCGAAACACGTTTCCGCTCAATAACCAATAGCGTAACCTGGATGCTCATATTGTCTCCCACATCTTCTACGAAGATCTTTATCGGTCAAACCTCATAACAACATACGTTGTTCCCTTTGTCATTGGTATGTTACTTGCCCGAGATTCCATTGTCGGTATCTCAATACCTAATTCAATCTCGTTACCGGCAAGTCTCTTTACTCGTTATGCAATGCATCATCTCGTAACTAACTCATTAGTCACATTGCTTGCAAGGCTTCTAGTGATGTGCATTACCGAGAGGGCCCAGAGATACCTCTCCAACAATCGGAGTGACAAATCCTAATCTCGAAATACGCCAACCCAACAAGTACCTTCGGAGACACTTGTAGAGCACCTTTATAATCACCCAGTTACATTGTGATGTTTGGTAGCACACAAAGTGTTCCTCCGGTAAATGGGAGTTGCATAATCTCATAGTCACAGGAACATGTATGTCATGAAGAAAGCAGTAGCAACATACTAAATGATCAAGTGCTAAGCTAACGGAATGGGTCAAGTCAATCACATCATTCTCTCAATGATGCGATCCCGTTAATTAAATGACAACTCATTTGTCCCTGGCTAGGAAACATAACCATCTTTGATAAACGAGCTAGTCAAGTAGAGGCATACTAGTGACACTCAGTTTGTCTATGTATTCACACATGTATCATGTTTCTGGTTAATACAATTCTAGCATGAATAATAAACATTTATCATGATATAAGGAAATAAATAATAACTTTATTATTGCCTCTAGGGCATATTTCCTTCAAGAGCTTCAACAGTTCGAGCTGAACAATGTGTGGGAATTGGTCAAGCTTCCTGATCCTCATAAGCACAATATCCTTGGCACCAAATGGATATATCGCAACAAGCAAGATGAGCATGGCCAAGTTGTCAAAAACAAGGCTCGTCTCGTTGCACAAGGATACACTCAAATGGAAGGAATTGACTTCGATGAAACATTTGCTCCGGTGGCTAGGCTTGAAGCCATTCGCATACTACTAGCCTATGCAAATCATCACAACATCCTTCTTTATCAAATGGACATGAAGAGTGCCTTTCTCAATGGAAAGATTGAAGAAGAAGTATATGTTGCACAGCCTCATGGCTTTGAAGATCCAAAACATCTTGATATGGTATACAAGCTCAACAAGGCATTGTATGGCCTCAAACAAGCCCCTCGTGCTTGGTATGACACACTCAAAGACTTTCTAAAGAGCAAAGGCTTCAAACCTGGTTCACTAGATCCTACACTCTTCACGAAGACATATGATGGTGAACTATTTGTGTGCCAAATCTATGTGGATGACATTATCTTCGGCTGCACTAACAAGAAATACATTGATGAGTTTGGTCACATGATGCAAGAGCAATATCAGATGTCCATGATGGGCGAGCTGAAGTTCTTCCTGGGTCTCCAAATCCGTCAGCAACGCAACGGCATCTTCATATCTCAAGAAAAATATCTCAAAGATTGCCTGAAGAAGTTTGGAATTTAAGACTGCAAAGGATACACGATGCCAATGCCAACCAAAAGTCATCTGGGTCCCGACGCCAATGGTAAAGAGTTCGATCAAAAGGTATACCACTCCATGATTGGTTCTTTACTTTATTTATGTGCATCTAGGCCAGATATAATGCTTAGTGTTTGCATGTGTGCCCGATTCCAAGCGGCACCAAAGGAATCGCATCACTTAGCCGTGAAGCGTATTCTTAGATATTTAGCTTACACCCCAACACTAGGATTATGGTATCCAAAGTGCTCAGAGTTTGATCTAGTTGGATTCTCAGATGCTGATTATGTTGGTGACAAGGTTGATCGCAAGTCCACATCAGGCACATGTCACTTTCTGGGACGATCTCTTTTTTGTTGGTCTTCAAAGAAACAGAACTGTGTATCTCTCTCCACTGCTGAATCCGAATACATTGCTGCTGGATCTTATTGTGCTCAGCTTCTCTGGATGAAGAAAACTCTCAAGGACTATGGTATCCACCTGAAGAATGTGCCACTCTACTGCGATAATGAAAGCACCATCAAGATTGCCAACAACCTAGTTCAGCACTCGAAGACAAAGCACATTGAAATTCGTCATCACTTTCTCAGAGATCATGTCATGAAGGAAGATATTGATATAATTCACATCAACACTGAAGAGCAATTGGTTGATATCTTCACAAAGCCCTTGGATGAGAAAAGGTTTTGCAAGTTGCGGTGTGAGCTAAATATCTTGGAATCCTCAAATGTCATGTGATTGGACACACATCCTAACACTTACGCATTTTGATGACTTAGATGTGCAACACACGAAGTAATGTATATTTTCAATCAATGAAGACATACACTCTAAGTGTGAATACATTAATGCGGAATTTGACTTCGGAGCGCCACGATAATTGTGCGCCGTGTCTGGGTCTAATACTTCCTATACAGTGGGTAACACCACCACCAAACTTTTGTTTGAAGTGTTTCCCTTGGCGTTATGATTGAAAATTCTTCGTACTTGATTTGTCTTCATCCTTGACTTAAGTTCATATTTATCTTCATCCTGTTGATTTGGTCTTATACGGATTATATACATATTTGTGTTCTGTTCTCTACAGCATTCTCTTATAGCTATGACTTCTTGCTGAATCTTTTGATCTAAGTGAATGTGATCGGACCCTAACCTATCTATGCTTCTACCTCAACTCTATCTGTCCAAATCATATGCATTCTATTGAAAACTGTCAATTGTCTTCATTTAGACCTTGTCAGCTGAAGTCAATCTGACAAACATTTATATCTGCTTTTAATGCTATATCCTTATTGCCTGAAAGCCGAAGAATTCGGAACGACCACCCCGACAATCCAGGCGTGTGTGGGAACATGGAACAACTTCCAAGGTGTTGCATGCTTGCCACGTGCCCTTCAGATGTGAACTGCCAGGGGCACCTGCGTAATTGTGTTGTGCCATCTCTTTCCTTATAAATACCCATCACATTGCGATCAAAATCCATCTTCCACCTCACCACCTCTCACAAACGCTAGCGCCACCGCTAGCTCTCGGCGACGCCGGCAACGAAGCGCTTAGCTGTCGCGACCTCACCGACGCCGTCCTCACGTCGGCCGGGGACCTCGTCTTCTCCGCCGCTGCCGTAGGTGTCTTCCGTCACCAAGTTAGGGCACGGGAGATCGAACTGCTTGGCCTCCAACTTCACTCTGTCCAGCAGTTCTTCGTGTGGTAATTAAAACTTACTTTTTACCGTCTTTTTGATTTGATAGATTCATCCCTCTTTACCAAAAGTGGTTTCTCTACTTCCAAAGTTAAATCTATCCCATTCTGCATCTCATATTATGCCTAGTCTGTTCACTTATGCTTCTCTACAAGTTAGATTTCTCACTTGTACTTATTCTTGGATTCGTACAAATCTGGAACCAACTCACAACAAATAAGTGAATGTCTTCGCGTTATGAGGTCAATGTCTTCAAACTAATTTATCTTCAAAATCTTCTGAGAATGCATATGACCTCTTCCCCTTCCCTCGCACCTCTAATGCTGTCACAGGTACATGTCTGTGGGAGAATCCCTTAGTTCTCATAGTCTGCATTCATTTGCAGAATTCTTACAGAGTCACATAAATTCTCCTGAAGCCAGTTCTTGTCTGACCAGCCGTCGGAAGCCTTTGCTAACCTTGAAGCCATTCAGTTTAAGCTTCATGGCTACTAAGAAGTCAGCTAAAAAGGGTGGCAGACAGTACCGTGGAAATACATCCAAAGATTTTCTGCCAGATCTGCACGAACTGTACAAGACAGACCCAGAGGAGACCTATGGAGAACGCAAGAATCAAATCCAATGGATTCAAAGATATTGGGTAGAGGAATGGTACAAGTATAGATTTGTCACTGCTGAGTATGCCGAGAAGAATGCCATCAAGCGACCTTGGGGAGATATCCTATACAAAAATCTTCCACCCAGGTCCAAATCTGAAGCTATTGATCAAGGCTTCTATCCGTGCATGGTTCGCGGACCACAGTCAGAGAATGCTGACCCATCTTCTATGTTGTGGTGTCGCGAAGACAATCTGTTCAAGCACAACTTCAAGTTTGCCAAAGACTCCGCTGTGAAGAATAAGAAGGCATTTGGACTTGACTTCAACCTAGGTCCATCTGCTCCTCGGGAAGATGGCACCCGTGAAGCCAATGAAAATAGAATCGTCCCCTTCTACAATCTAGAAGGCCTCATCACTCACATTACCGTTCAAGCTGCAAATGTGCACAACTCTGCTGATGATGCTGACTCTGATGAAGCCCCAGCTCCTCCTAAGCCGCAGAAGCAGAAGAAAACCAAGACTTCAAAACCTACTACTGCATCAAAAGCTTCACGTGCGAAGCCATTAGCAACTACCCCTCCTGCACCAAGTATCAATTCTGAAGATCTCTCCCGAATCTCCAATAAGAAAGAGAAGCCCCAGAAGAAAAATGTCCAGAGTTCTGGTCAAGCCCTGACACCTAATGTCGTTCTGAGGAACGAGACTGAAGCCATTGATCTGTCAACAGATGATGAGTGTAGTGATGATGCCCTTGAGCACCTAATTAAGAGCAAGCAAGAGGCAGAGATCTTCAATGATCTGCCCCTCTTTGATTTGAACATTCTGGACAATTTCATTGATGAGTGGTTTGACAACCTGAATCTCAGCTTTGATGATCTTCAGCTTCCAATTGGCATCAGTGTCGCCTTCCAAGGCACCATTTCTCCTAAGCTGGCCTCTGGCTCAAAGGATTGTTGAACTGAAAAACAAAATTGACTATGAGAAAGAACAGTTCAAGAAGCATGTGGCTGAGCTCCGTGTGGCTGATGTTCAGAACTTCAAGCTGATGTTGCATGACCTCAAGGAGGCATTTCGCAAGAAGCATGAAGAAGCCAAAGGTTCACGAGAGAGAATGAAAAATCTAGCTGCCAATTGTGTTCAAGCTTACAATGAAGCTGAGAAGCGCAAGGCACTTGGGCGTCCTGGCATAGACCCCAAGCTGGCTACCAAGAGGAAGAAGCCTGTTGTGGCCCAAGCTGAAGCACCGAGGCGGGAAGAACCTCGCATTATCTTCCCTGCCAGTATGACAGGCTCGAAGCCTAAGGTCCTCAAAGTGGCTTCAAAACTGAAGAAAACCAGGGCAGCTGAAGTCGAAGCTAGAAAGCGCAAACTCAAGAACACCACTAACGATGCTCCACCCACCAAGAAAAGAAAGACCAAGAAGAAAGATCGGGCTGCTCCCACAGAGCCCCTCATCGTCGAGCCCATCTCTTTTGCTTGTCCTGCATCCGAACACTAAGAGCGTTAGTTGATACTTCACGAGCCTGCTTCCACAGAGGCTCCTAGAGCTGAAGAAGTTCCAGACGTTAACCCCATCACGGCTGAAGACATTGGTCCCCAAGATAATGCGAATGATGATGAAGTCCTTCCTCAAATCGAGCGACAACCGGTATCATTGTCTGTTCTCACGAACAGCGAACTCATCAGTATTGGTCGTCCTTTGACGCCAATCTCTCAGGATGCCTCATGGGCTGATCGCCCCCAACCAACAACTCCAAGTCAAGACTCAACGAGAACTCCCCCACCTCAAGGCACCAATCCGGTGCTTGATGATGATGGCGACTATGTGGTCCATCCAACTCCTACTCCAAAGGCGTCGCCCACATTCCGCAGGCTTCGTAAAGGACTAAGGCCACAAGTCGCTCCATCGAGCGTTCCAGAAGGAGAAGTGCAACCCAACTTGGCAGCACAGCAAGTGTTTCCTGAAGCCACTCCTACTGCAAATGTCTCTGCGTCTGAAGCCAATGCTGCTAAAGACATACTGGCTGCATCAGCCGATGAAAATCAAGAACCCCGTCAAGAAGAAGAACATGTTGCCATAGCCCCTACCAACCAAGAAGATGTTCTCGAGGAGAACGTGTCTGTGCCCGACCCTCTAGCTATTCAAGTGGAGGTTAAAAATCCTGAGGCGGCCACCAATAACACTACTGACGCCAATGATGTTGTCATGGCGGAAGATAATGTGGCGCCTGCAATGAACACCGTGCATGAAGCCAATGATGCACCTGCACCAAATGTGCAGCCTGACGCCCTTACTAATGTCACTGCTCCTGTTCCGCCACCAAGGCCACACACCATTGAGCAAGCATTCTATCAAGGCGAGCTTGTCACTATCAGATGGCCAACTCTGGTTCCTCCACCTGCTCCCGGACCTCAGTTTGATTATCATGTGGAGCACAGGCCACAGGTTTAGAAGCCAAAACCAAGGCTGCCAAGGTTTCCAGGTACTGCATCTGCACTAGGATCATTCAACGTCAATGGCTTCATTGCACACAACACTTTCTTCGATAGGACCAAGAACCCATATTCCAAGCCAAGAATATCATCTGATCGGTTCTGGAGTTATCAGCAGCGTAGCTATTACTCCTGTGTCCTATACAATCAAGGGCGCATATTCCCCATATGTGTTTGGACTGCGAACCCATTGCTGTCCTGCCCTGCTTAGAAGAAGCCCTTGACCGTTTCAGAGATGCAGGCCTTCTCCAGTTTGTGACTGATAAGGAGAATTGGAATGAAGAGCTTCTACTGCAATTCTATGCAACTATCCACATTCACGGCTACAACAGGGATCCGAAGACATGGGTCCTTGAGTGGATGACAGGCAATGTACACCATGAAGCCAAAGCTCCTCATTGAGCTTACTGGCATGTCCACTCCAGGTGAAATATATGAACCTGGTTGTCAGCTTCACCGCAATGCATTGGAAAGCATCTTCCAGAAGCGTGAGCCCAATATGAGCCAAATGCTGAGTATGATGAAGCCACTGCCGCAGGATGCTGAATATCCCAAGGAATTCTTTGTTGAAGACCTAGAGTATCTGCCCCGCACCATCTATCACATTATCAGGAGAACTCTATGGCCCATCAAAGGACATTCTTCCTCAGCAAAGCTTGAAGGTGCAATGAAGACATTGATCTTCTATATTCTCAATGGCATCAGCTTCAATGTTCAGGATTTCTTCATTCGCCAATTTGCTGCATCTGGCTCAGACATATTTGGTCTGAAATTCTATGCTTCATGGGTAATGTGACTGATCAAGCTTCACTCTGCTGTTGACTATCAGCCCTCTGCTCGCAACCATCTCATATTCTTGCCAGAGGCTGATATGTCCGTCGAAGCCATTTATCCAGGGCCTGCCAAGGAGGCAATTTATCTTCACAATGTCGATCGTCAGAGTTTCTCTCAGCATGTTGAAGGAGTTCATGTTGCTGCTCATGTTTATCCGCTGGCTGACAATACTCGCCGTGCTCGTACTGAAGCCACTGATAGCACTATTGCTCCACGGCCTCGAAAGAGATCTCATGTGCTCAATGACCGAGAGCTTCTCGTGGCCTTGCATCAAAAACACGATAAGCATCATTACTAAAGCGTCAGATGCAAAGCCTCTTGGTGGATATTAATCGCATTCGCAATCTTGCCACCAAGAATGCGTTTGTCACTCATGAAACCTGTCGGAGGTCATGGAAGAGTCTGACATTGCTCAGTGCTGAAGCTGATCTTCAAGACGATGGCTTCACAGAGAGATTCAAGTTTGATAGCACTCCTCCCAGGAATGCTATCTTACTTCGAACTCCATCACTCGAAGATTCTGAGTACTCCTCCTCTACGGCAACTGTTAATGCTAGAGTTCTTGATGACGCTGATGATGCTACTTCACCACCTCCAACTTCGGCGCATATCGACACTGCACCAAGTTCGTCTGCACCACCAAACCTCAACGATGACCCTGCTGCCTCACCTACTCCTCATGGGAACGAGTAGAGACAATGTCTTCAAACCTTTTTGGTCCTTACTGATAAAAGGGGGAGAAGCATATGTTGATAGTCTTCAAGCGGGTCCATATGGGTGGTTGCTATACTTTTGCCAAGTGTTTACAACTCTCGCTTTTGATACATTTGGTTCTTTGAGTTGTAACACTTAAACTTGATGGTCGTCTTCTACTTTTCTGTTATTCTGTGATGCGATGATAAATCCCGCATGAAGCCATTCCGCAGACGTCCATTTTTCATTATGCATGTCATTATTCTTGTATATCTGTTCATGCATGATGTATTGTCTGCATATGGTGAAGAGGATCTCCACAAGTACAACCTGCCATGTGCATTTGCATTCCAACGCAAAACATTTATATGCACATCTTCAGGGGGAGCCTTTTTGCCACCTATGAAGACAATATCTTAATCCTTTACAATTTCACATACTTTTATCCCCGTTGAAAACTTCAACCAGTTTGTCATCAATCACCAAAAGCGGGGAGATTGTAAGTGCATCTAGTGGCACCCCTAGTTGGTTTTGGAGTATTGACGACAAACCTGGTTGAGGGACTAATGTGTTTGTGAGAATTGCAGGATAACACAGGTAGTAGTCCCTCATTGATTCGGTTTACCTACCGGAGATGACCCCTAAAAATGTGTGAAGGCATTGAAGACAATGGTGGTCTGTGAAGCTATTCACGTTGAAGACTATGACATGAGAAGACATCGCATGAAGACTATGGAGCGCGAAGACTTAGTTGTTTTGTTGTTTCCTTTTCTTCTTTGTTGAGTCATAGGAACCACCGCACTGTTAAGTGGGGTCCAAGTGAACAAAGTCAGAGTGACTGAAGTGATGCTCAACCAAATCCTATGTCTTCGAGCGAAGACAATGAGAGCAAATCTTATCCAGAGTCGGATGAGTCAGGTTTACTTGTAGTCCAAGTCAAGCTGCCGCGTGTGTTTGAAATCTGACCGTTGGGACACGTGTCAGTTCCTTAGTGACCCAGGGTCATTTCGGACAAATCAGGTCGGGTTGCCCAGTGGCTATAAATAGCCCACCCACGGCTTTTGTCGTTTGAGAGCAACCCACCTCCGAAGCATTTAGGAGAGAATCCTTGCAAGGACAAATCCCAAACCATCCAGAGCCCAAGAGTGTTTGGCATCACTGAAGTCTTTCTGTCCGCGTGATCTGAAGACTTGTTACACTTGAGTATTGTGAATCCTCTAGCCAGTTAGGCGTCGCGTTCTGAGCATCCAAGAGTCATTGTGGATTGCCGTTGAATGAAGTCTGTGAAGGTTTGGAAGTCTACCTTGAAGACTTACCAGAGTGATTGGGCGGGGACTAGGTCTCCTTAGGTCAAGGGGAATAAGGTGAAGGCGTGGTCTTCTGAGTTGAATCTCAGCCTCCCTAACCAGACATACAGTTGTCACAGCAACTGGAACTGGTCGAACAAATCTCTGTCCTCTCCAAGCTACTGGTTCTATCTTTGACTTCTCTTTACTTACAGTTTGTCTTCGTGAAGTCATTGTCTGCTTGCATTATCTGTTTGACTTCACTGTGTGACTACTTGGTCTGATTGGCTTCATACTATCTTCATCCTGATCCTTACTACCTAGCTATTGATAGTCTTCGTGCTTTCACTTCATTGAATACTTGACTATGGCTTGCCTAGTGTAGTCTACCTTTCGCTGCATACAAATAGTGTCATTTCCATTGTTTGTCTTCGAAACTCCCATGTTTTGAAGACTTTCATAAAAATCACCTATTCACCCCACCCCTCTAGTCGATAACTAGCTCTTTTAGGTACCACTACCTCTCTCACACACGGATGCAACAGACATCAATGCGCACAAAGTGTGACATCACCATAATTCTCTTAATTCATAGAATTTAAATAACTCTTCAGATGCTAAATCGGATATATGACCTACATATATCATTGGCTTCATTATAACAAGATTTTGAAACTGTTTTAGCTTCTACATTTATGTTTTGCAATCCACGCTATTAGGGTCGTAACCATTAACTAGAGTTGAGTCATAAGTTTGCGAACTTGCGGAGTTTGAAAAAAATAATCTAGGCAAAATGAGATCAGGGGATGAACTCCATGATGAAAAACAAACCGTTAATTGAACTAATACTGTGGAAGCAAAACATTTTAAATTTACAGGTTGACAATCAATATTGAGGTGTCAACATGAAGCGGGAGACTAGTCACATATCTCGTATCTCTGTTGGCGATGGGCGAGAGTACAACCCGCAGCACTCAAAGTCTCAAAGATACATGTGTGCGCTCATTTATGATCGGGAGGGCTCAAAGTGGTACTCCTTGATATTATATCCCCGGAGCAGTCTGCTTTTGTTCCAGGTAGGTTGATCACTGACAACATAATTGCAGCGTATGAATGCCTTCATTTTATGAAGAGAAATAAAGCAAAGAAGAATCAGCACTGTGCTCTAAAGCTGGATATGATGAAGGCCTATGACAGGGTTGAGTGGCCATATTTACGGGCTATTATGGTGAAACTTGGCTTTACACAACGCTGGGTGGATATTGTTATGAGAATGGTCACATCAGTTAAATTCTCGGTGATGTTCAATGGTAAGAAGTTGGAGCAATTTATCCCTTCACGTGGAATCAGATAGGGGGACCCAATCTCCCCATACTTGTTCTTGTTGGCAGCAGAGGACCTTTCATGCCTATTAAAATCTCGAGACGAGTCATCAAACCTTAATGGAGTACAAGTGGCACCATCGGCGCCCCATGTAAGCCATCTTCTTTTTGCAAATGACAGCCTGCTGTTTTTCAAGGCGAATAGTGTGGGAGCAGATGCGGTCAACGAAGTCTTGGAAATATATTGTCAAGCAACAGGGCAGCACATAAATTATGCTAAATCTTCTATATATTTCAGCAAGGGTGTTCCGGAAAGTATTAGAGATGAAATCAAGCAAACCCTACAAGTACCCAATGAAATTGTGAATGAAAAGTACTTGGGTATGCCTTATGATGTGGGTTCTTCAAGGAACGGATCTTTCAAGTTTTTGAAAGATAGGTTATGGAGAAAAATTCAAGGGTGGATCGAGAAAACACTGTCGGCAGCGGGGAAGGAAGTATTGGTTAAATCGGTGGCGCAAGCCATCCCTGTTTTCTCAATGTCTTGCTTTAAACTTCCAAGGGGACTTTGTGAACATCTTAATATGCTAATAACACTAGTGCAGAACCAGGCTTTAGCACCGACTCGTAACGGCCTTTAGTGTCGGTTCGGCAACCGGCACTAAAGAGTGGGGACTAAAGGTCCTCCCCTTTAGTACCGGTTCATCACAAACTGGCGCTAAAGTGCCACCACGTGGCACGAGCCAGGCCCGGGTGCATGTAGGACATTAGTACCGGTTCGTAACACCAACCGGTACTAAATGTTTGGGCTTCACCACTGGAATCAGAGGATTTGCCATCAGCCCCTTCTTTGCCGTCTGCTAGCTGACGGCAAAGGAGGTCTTTGATGTCCGTTTCCAAAAAACAGACGGCAAAGAACTGGCTGATGGCAAAGATCATATTTGCCGGCTGATGGCAAAGATCATATTTGCCATCAGCCAGTTCTTTGTCGTCTGCTAGCGGACGGCAAAGAAGCTTTGCCGTCGCCTAGCGGACGGCAAAGAGGAAGGGGGCCCCACTGACGAGCTGCTTAAAAAAACTTAACGGCCCCCCCTCTTTGCTGTCTGCTAGCGGACGGCAAAGAGCAAAAAAGCGGACGGCAAAGGAGGGCGGACGGCAAAGATTTAACCTATCTAACGGCGGTCGCGCCCCACCCCGCCCCTCTCTCTCTCTGTTTCTCTCCCTCTTCACACGCGCGCCGCCGCCCCCACCACTCACCGCCACCCCGTCGCCCCACCACCCCGCCGCCCCACCGCCCCCCCGCCCCAGTGCCA